>NW_006159626.1:822135-849901 GCF_000334495.1 Tupaia belangeri chinensis
ATCCCTCTCTGTCTGTCTGTCTCCTTATGTGGAGCTCAGAAGTGGCCAGGTGAGAGCTGTCTTCCAGGAAGTTCTTTTTGGCAACTGAAATAAACCTAGAGGAGGAAATGGAATGGCCCACTCATCTCACTCTGTGATTGTGTGGACATACACCTCTAAGGAGGGGCAGTGAGGCTCAGCATTTAAAGTGGCCAAAGGCATTTCTCTTGCCCTAAGTGAGGCCTGGCTTATCTTTAAAGATAGAGTGTCCTCTGCAGCCCACCTTGACAAGTTTTCTATTAGTGCACAACAAATTACATACATTGACAGCTTAAAACAATGTATATTTGGGCCAGCTGGTGGTGTGGTGGTTAAGGTGGCTGGATAGCACACAGCCAACTGCGTGGTTTGAGTCCCAGACCCAGTGGCTAGAAAAACACACAAGACGCATGTTTATGCTTGCCCAAAAATTATGAGAGAATAGGGGAGAAGGGATTGCAGAGTGATCCTCTCCCCAGGGGGTGCTTTCTCACTTCTTTGTCTTTCTTTCATTCTCTCCAAATACCCAGCAAGTGCACTCATCCTATAGCAAACCAAAAAAAACCAAAAACTGGGGCCAGCAAGTGGTATGGTGATTATGGTGCTGAACTCGCACATGGCTGACTGAGATTCAAGTCCCAGATCAGGCAGCTTGCATTCTCACCTCCTCTCTCTCTCTGGTGAGCGCCTGTGCCTTGTAGTAAATTAAAAAATAATACCAATGATAAATTAAAGGAATCATTCTAGAAAACTGAAAACAGTGTACATTTATCATATCACTACTTCCCTGTGAGGAATAGGAATCCAGCTTACAGGTACTCTGCCTAGGGTCTCATGGGGCAGTTAGGGTCTCAGCTGGAGCTGCAAATCTGTTTAGAGCTCAGGGCCTCTTACAGGCTCCTGTAGGTGTTGGAGGAATTCTGATCCCTGTGCCTATAGGACTGAGGTCCCCATTTTCTTGCTGACTTTCAGCCATGGGCCGACCTCACTCCTGGAAGCCTCTTACAGCAACATTCACTGCACGGATGTGTGCTTTATCCAAGCCAGTAGGAGAATCCCTGCCTCCAGCCTTTTTTCTTTTTCTTCTTTTTTTCTCTTTTTTTGAAGAGTTTTTTCTTTTTCTTTTTCCTTTTTTTCTTATTGGGTGCGTGCACTTGCCAGAAAGACAGAGAGAAACAGAGAGCAGAGAGATAGAAAGTGAGAAATCACCCCCCAGAGGGGATGGCCATGCCACAATCCCTTCTCCTCTCGGGATCTTGGGCAAACACGCATAAACGCCCGGCGTGAGTCTAAGCCTCCGGGTCCAGGACTCGAACCGTGGTCGACTACATGGGAGTCCAGTGACATAGCCATTATGCTAACTGCTGGTTCCTCCAGCCTTTTTTTTTTTTTTGGTGAGGTTTTTGCTCCAGAGCACGTGTGCTCGCCAGAGAGACAGACAGAAAGCGAGAAATCATCCCCCAGGGGGGATGGCCACACCACAAT
The DNA here is from genome assembly GCF_000334495.1 of Tupaia belangeri chinensis. NCBI lineage: Eukaryota > Metazoa > Chordata > Mammalia > Scandentia > Tupaiidae > Tupaia > Tupaia belangeri. The sequence goes on from NW_006159626.1 coordinate 823,639, forward strand.
TCCTTCTCTTCCATTCTCCTCTCAGGATCCTGGGCACGCACACACACACCTGGCTTAAGTTTAAGCCACTGGGTCTGGGCCTTGAACCACGGTTGGCTACATGGGAGTCCAGCGGCATAGCCATTACGCTAACTGCTGGTCCCCCTCCAGCTCTTTTAAGGGCTCAGCGGACTAGGTGAAGCCCACCTGGGAGACTCTTCCTTTGATTTATTCAGTGTCAGTTGATCTAGGATCATACTTACAGTTGCAAAATCCCTTCACCTTTGCTTTTCAAGGAAGAAATCTCAACCTGTCCCCAGGTACTGCCCAGCTCAGGCAGGGATTATGCTAGGGCCAGGGTCCTCAGGGGCCTCTTCGAATTCTGCCTTCCACACCTTTCCTCATTGTTTCTCAGGATCAGGGAATGAGAGCAGGATCCACTTTGTTTTCCACAGCTGCTTCCAGACCCTTACTCTTCTACCACTTGTGAAAATCACACATCTAATTAGCAAAACACTGAGACTTGGAGGCATCTTATTTGGTATTACCATTGTCTCTCTCTCTTAACCACCATCTTCTTATATATTCCCAGTGTCTCCTGTTTATAAAAGACATCAGTTGGGCCAGCAGGTGGTGTAGTGGTTAAAACACTGGAGTTTGACTTCCGTGTGGCCAACCACAGTTCAAGTCCTGGATCTGTAGTCCTGAACATCACACTGGGCACGTGTGTGCGTGCCCAAAATCCTGAGCAGAGTCTGGAGGAGAGGGGATTGCGGCATGGCCATCCTCCCTGGGGCTGACTTCTCACTTTCTCTCTCTCTGTCTCTCTGGCAAACACCACAGGCCCTATAGCCTTCAGTACCTCCTGCCCGGCAGGTCTCAGGGCCAGCGCCACACTGGCCTTGCCCTTCAGCACATGTCAGCCAGGCCTCTGCAGGGCAGGCTCCGGGCAGGGCTGGGCTCCTACCCTGCAGTGACCCTGTTTCCCTGTTCACGGAGGGGACAGTCTCTATGAATCCTAACCCAAATATCCTAGTGTGTCTCGTCCCCGGTGTGGACACCGCCAGGCACCTCTATCCCGGGAACCACATGCAGTTCCCGAGCGCGCTACGGATCCCCGCTACATGGCCCACAGCTTTGCAGGTGACAGCTGGGACTCTCCACCTGGTCTGCCTGTGATGGATCCCAGCTGCTCCAATGAGAAACCCCACACCTGTGGTCACAGTCTGTAGTCCACCTGGTGACCTTGGAGCCCTTGAACGCGACATCCCGGCCACACACGGAGGAGGTGTCCTTTGGAACTTCTAAATGTCCAGCCCCAACTTTTCCTCCTGGGGAAGCTGAGGAGAGGTCAGGGAGGTTATAGAAACTCATTTTGCTATTTATTTTGTATTTTATATAGTTTAGAGTTTTTTTTGTTGTTTCTTTAGATGCTTCAAAAAATTTTGTTTTAGCTTATTTCTTCCTTGAGAAAGAGGCAGAGAGGCCCTCCCCCCGTTTACACCCTGATGCCCCCCAACCTTAGCCCACCCAGGTCACCAGCATGCCCAGGCCTGGTGTCACAGGGAGGCCTCGGTACCTTCCCGTTGTCCCCGGGCACTGAGTTACAGCTGCGCCATAGGTGGGGTCTGTTTGTTTAATGCCAGCTTCCCTTAGGTCAGTGGGAGGTGAGGACTTGGGATGGACCAGACCACCTGTCCTCGGGTGGTGGGCTCGGTGCTGACTGTAATGGTCAGGGTGAGGAGAAGCTCAGGGTGGGGAAGCCATGGGAGTGGCCCAGGTTCTGACTGGGCAGCCTGGGCGGGGGGGGGGCAGGGGAGGGGACAGTCTCTATGAATCCTAACCCAAATATCCTAGTGTGTCTCGTCCCCGGTGTGGACACCGCCAGGCACCTCTATCCCGGGAACCACATGCAGTTCCCGAGCGCGCTACGGATCCCCGCTACATGGCCCACAGCTTTGCAGGTGACAGCTGGGACTCTCCACCTGGTCTGCCTGTGATGGATCCCAGCTGCTCCAATGAGAAACCCCACACCTGTGGTCACAGTCTGTAGTCCACCTGGTGACCTTGGAGCCCTTGAACGCGACATCCCGGCCACACACGGAGGAGGTGTCCTTTGGAACTTCTAAATGTCCAGCCCCAACTTTTCCTCCTGGGGAAGCTGAGGAGAGGTCAGGGAGGTTATAGAAACTCATTTTGCTATTTATTTTGTATTTTATATAGTTTAGAGTTTTTTTGTTGTTTCTTTAGATGCTTCAAAAAATTTTGTTTTAGCTTATTTCTTCCTTGAGAAAGAGGCAGAGAGGCCCTCCCCCCGTTTACACCCTGATGCCCCCCAACCTTAGCCCACCCAGGTCACCAGCATGCCCAGGCCTGGTGTCACAGGGAGGCCTCGGTACCTTCCCGTTGTCCCCGGGCACTGAGTTACAGCTGCGCCATAGGTGGGGTCTGTTTGTTTAATGCCAGCTTCCCTTAGGTCAGTGGGAGGTGAGGACTTGGGATGGACCAGACCACCTGTCCTCGGGTGGTGGGCTCGGTGCTGACTGTAATGGTCAGGGTGAGGAGAAGCTCAGGGTGGGGAAGCCATGGGAGTGGCCCAGGTTCTGACTGGGCAGCCTGGGCGGTGGAGTGACAGTGTGCACCGGGTGCTAAGTAGCCATCATGTTCGGAGCCGCTAAAGCCCTCAGCCCGCGCTGACTTGAGTGGGGACTTTGTCACAGCCCATGCTTCTCTCCTGGCCCCGCCCCCTTCTGTGTCATGTCCCAGAGTCCCACATGAAGGGGACACGACCTCCTTGAAAATCTGACCCTATCAGCTGGTCGGAGAGGTTTCGCTCAAGCCCCTCATTCAAGCTGCACCAAATTCAGCCCTAGGAGCCTTGGAAAAGCTTGCTGTCCGTCAGAACCTGCTTCCTGCCCTGGGCCTTTGCTCGTTTCTGTCCTGGGCTCTCTCTGCTCCTCTCCACAGCTCTGCGTGGCTACAGGGACGGGAGTAGTGACTGTGTGAGTGCTCCCCCCTTGTGAGCAGAGGGGAGGAGGGTCCGAGAGCTCCCTGGTGGACTCTCCTTCCACCCCTCCAGCCACTGCTCCCTAGAGTATGCTGAGTGTCACTGTGGCCGCCAGCCACGCGTCCATCTATACAGGACATGGAAACGAAGTAAAATGACACAGGACTCCCGGGTCCTCTGTCCGATCTGATTTCAGGGGCTCTGTAGCTGCCAGTGGCTAGTGGTCACCACATGAACAGCACGGAGCAAGAACATTTTCAGGGGCGGTTCAAGTGTCTGCTCTCCTCCTGGGGTTTAGCTGAGTTGATCCTCAGGCAGGGCTCGGCAGTCTCACTGGGCCAAGGCCTTTGGCAGTTGGGTGATTCCTGTAAGTCTCCTTGCCTGAAGCAATACCCGCCCCTCCACGTAAGAGCTGATGGTGGTCTTGGACCAGCAGGTGGGGTAATGGTTACATCGCTGGACTCCCAGTAGTTAGTTGACTGTGATTTGAGTCCCAGACCCGGCAGCTTAAACTCGCACCAGGCACATGTGCACACATGCCCAGACTCCCGAGAGGAGAAGGGAGAAGTGATTGCGGTTGGCGATCCCCCCAGGGGGATGATTTCTCACCTTCTGTCTCTCTGTCTTTCTGGCAAATGCACACAACCTATAGCAAAAATCTCTCTTAAAAATAAAATAAAATAAAATAAAATAAAATAAAATAAAATCAGAAAAGAAAAGATCTGACAATGGTCTAAGAGAAGATCACCAGTCCTGGGAGAGCTCCCTCGATGTGCTAGAAAGGCCATGAACTAGTGTTTTACTCTTGCTTTGTCAAATTTCCACACATTGAACAGCTTTAAAGAGCACAAATTCACTGTTTCACTTTCATCAGAAGCCTGACATGGGTCTCAGCAGACCAAAGTCCAGGTGTGGGCTTGATTGTGTTCCTTTCTGGAAGCTCAACGAGAGAATCTGTTCTTTGGCTTCTTCAGGTTTTGACAGAAGTGTGTTCTGTGAGGCTGTGGGTCTGAGGCCCCTGCTGGGTTCTGAGTCAGCTGGAAGTGCTCCCTGCATTAGAGCCGCCCATGTTCCTTGGCTCTGGGCACCTCTCCATATCCTGACGTTGGAAAAACAGGTTGAATCCCTTTTGGGATTCAGTTGTCACCTATCACATCTCTCTGACTTAACTGGGTGAATCTTTGCTGATGGGAGGGGGGTTCATGTGATTAGATTGGGTGTACTAATAATCGAGGATAATCTTTCATAAAGCTCCATAACTTTAAACACATCATAAAGATCCATAGCTTTAAACACATCTGCAACATTTCATTTGCCTTATAAGGTGACATGTTAGGACATAGGGTGTTTGTGTTATTTGACCTACTACATGCCTCCAGATTAATTATTTGCATGTTATTAAGCAAAAATTGCTTATTTGCAAAAGTAGCTTATTTGAAGAGGATAATTAAGATCCTAGCACCCTTATGTAAATGATATCATTAATTTACTTTGGAAACTAATCATCAGGGGAAGAAAGGGAAACTTCAAGAAAGGAGTAGAGAAAGTGATGGGGAAGAGCATACCTGAAAAAATCTTTGCTTCTTAAATGACGTTTGATGATGTGTCATAGTTAAACACACACCTGTAGTAGTATGACTTTGAGTACATGACTAAAACAGCACCAAGATATTCTAAACTAACCATTTACCCATATTTCATCTTTTCAAATGCATTGTAACTATGAATGTAAATAAACTGAACAGTGTTAGAATAATTCTATTAAATTGTAGGTACTCAGTGTATATTCAACAATTTCATCACCTATTGGAAAATGGATTGCTGAAGCCAGCAGGTGGTGTGGTAGTTGAGGCACTGGACTCTCACATGGTCGACCACAGTTCGAGTCCCACACATTGTGGCTTGAGAAATCATGCTGGGCTCCTGTTCACGTATGCTCAAAATTCTGAGAGGAGAAGCGAAGAGAAGGGATTGCAGCATGGCCATCTCCCCTTCCCCCCACTGGATGATTTCTCACTTTCCTTCTCTCTGTGTCCCTCTGCCTATCTTCTCTCTGGCAAGTGCATGCACCCTTTGACCAAAAAAAAAAAAAAAAACAAAACAAAAAACAAAAACAAACAAACAAAAAAAACCCTGAAAAAAAAGAAAGGATAATGGATTGCTGAGTTTTGAATTTTTGTTTAGATTATATCTCAATAAAATTACTTTAAAATAGCCAAAAGTTTTTGTTTTATTTTATTTACTTTTTTAGTTTTTGTTATAGAATACTTGTGCTTGCCAGAGAGATACAGAGAGACAGACAGAGAGGGAAATTATCTCCCATGGGGTTTGGCCATGCTGCAGTCCTCTCTGCTGCGTTCCCTTCTTGGGATTTGGGGCACACATGCACATGCACCCAGCATATTTTCCAAACTGCCAGGTCCGGGACTTGAACTGTGCATTTGGCCATGTGGGATCCAGTTGCCTTAATCACCGTTCCACTTGACCGGCCCCACCACAGATTTTTATTCTCATTGAAATTTAGCATATACAATATTAAAAACATAAGTTTAATTTAAATATTCTAAATGATTATCTTTTAAATATTGTATAATAATGCTCTGCCTTATTATAAATTACATAATTTTTAAGTGGATATTATATTTACTTTTTTTTAATCTTGCATCTTATTTATTTCATTAGCTAAGAAACCTTTCCAGCTTGGACCTACGCCATATCACTGAACTGGATAATGAAACTGTGATGGAAATTGTCAAGAGGTGCAAAAATCTTAGCTCTCTCAATCTCTGTCTGAATTGGATCATAAATGACAGGTAACCACTATGACATCTTAAAAAACATGTTTCCAGAGGAGAACATGTAGCAAAGACTAATTGTTATTATAAGAAAGCATGCCAACTGTAAGTAAAATCGAATGCAAAAAAAAAAAGAACACAGCTGTGCCTTTTCAAGTCGCTGTGTTTAAGTTTTGAAAGCCATCTAGATGTATACTTTCAGTGCATCCATTTGCTTGTAATTGCAGCAACGTTTTTACGTCCTCGGATCCAAACATTTGCCTAAGCAATTATAACAGTAGTTTGTTGAATTTTTTCTTTGTTATCCACCCAGGATACATTGTTTGTCATTTGAATATTTTGGCAACTTTTGTGGTTGATTTTACTGTTCACTTATCAAGGAAGATAATTCTGAGAAATTATTTCAAACATAATGCATTTAGACCTTTCTCAAGGATACTTTTGTTCTCTATAGAATTTGTTTTGAAAGTGGAAGTCATGTCATGAACATTTTAAAATATAATGTAAAATGTGTAAAATGAGAAATCTTTTTTAAAATGATAGATTCAATCTTCTTTGAAATATTGTAACTAGGAAGGAAAAAATACAAGAAAACCATTGAAAGTAGGTTTTTATAATGAAAACAACTGCCTAGTTGCATAGCACTTTTGATTAGCTTAAGTTGGTTTATAAATATGAGTATGAGACAAGATGGTCCGTAGGGGGTTTTCAAGAATTTTTTTTAAAGCTAGACTACAAAAAATGTTTTGCTTTAAAAATAAAAAAGCACTGCTTTACCTAAAATTAGAACCTATTTAAATTTTTTTATCTATAGGAGAAATAATTTAAGTTTGTGTCAGATAATGCTTTAAAGACACCTCTCTAATTTTAATTTCCTTATATACTTGAAAAGTAAAAAAATGTAGACTCCATTTTTTCCCAATTTTAGTAAAATCCAGTGACATTTCTTAAAATAACCTGAATTACTCTTTGAGTTATGTAATAGTCTTGAGTTGACTCTCAGTAAAATTTTTTTTGAAAAATGTACTCATATTTTAAAGTTTCCAAGTTTGCTTGAAAAATTTAGTGATGTAGAATGAACATGTGGTCATCATTTCAAAAATGTATTATTGTTTTCAGCAATAGTCATTATGTGAAGAATGTATAAAGCTATAGAAAATTGAACAAAATTTAAAAAGTAAAGTTCTTTAAAATGAACATTTTTCTATGTTGGTATTTATATGACAAATTAAAATGATCTCAAAAGCTTTTCACAAAAAAATAATAAGATAAACAAGCATCTTGTAATTTTAGGTGTTTAGCTTAATAATGAGATCAACTTCATAGTAACGCATTGAATTGAATGGAGAAAAGTGTTTCTGTAAAGAAAAGAAAAACATGGTATAGCACAACAACAGATTTCTGTGTTTCTGACACAGAAGAGCCAGTAGTTGGAGAACACTGTCAGTGGTAAACCGGCGCCCTCCACACACGATGATGCGGGTTATCTACTCCGTCAACATTTGACCTAGGTTTTGCCATCCACAGCAAGGTGCTCACGGACCGCTAGCCTTCTAGCATGTTAGATGCTGACTTGGCCAGCACTGGTGATTTCCACAGGAGGAAGTGCACAACCTCTCCTTTCTGATCCCCTGCCTCTGTCCCTTTGTTAGGCTCCACATAAGTCAAACCTTGTGCCATTTCAATAACTTTTTTCCTATTTAACTATAATGATTATTTGGTGTTTGATCCTAAGTATGTAGAGACTTATTTGCAAGGAATGAAAGTGTATTTTTATGTTTTTAATGGAAAAGTTTGGATTAATTGAGAAAACATGCATTTTAATGAAGTTGAGCGGTAGAGTTTTAAAGATCAGACTCTTTTAGGTTTTAATTACACTACTTGCACTTATCCTGTGTACTGTAATAGAAGTCTCAGACATTAAAACCCACTTTGCAGTATCATCTAAATTACTCATCTCATTGTTCTTGCCATACTGTATTACTAAGCTAAGTAATATTTGTAATTATATTGGTATAAATCTAGGACTTCCCATCAGACTTAATTATAATTTCAGCACTTAGCTGAGATGGGTTAGTAACCTTTCATATGGAGGGCACTAGTATGCATTAATGCATTTAGCCTATCAATTAGCTTCTGTTTTACATTTGTTCATTATTACTATCCTTCACTAAATCAGGAAGCATTTATTAACCCTCTACTAAATGCTTGGACTGTGTCTTAGACTGTGGGACACTGAGTCCCTGTTGCTCTCAAAGGTCACTCTCTTTAGGTGACATAAGACTTAATGATTAGTGAGATAATAGTGAGCCTTGTAAAGATAGAGGGTGTGGAAGTAACCTTTGTTACCCAGATAATTGATAGGCACTTTACACGTGTTCTCATTTAATCCCTTCAACATCTTTTGTTCAGGGGAAGGTCATACCATGCTTATTAATTTCCACCATTCATTAGACTTTTCTTTGGCTTTTTGATGGATGTATTTTGGATGGTTTTTCCATTATTGCTGCAATAAAATTTGGGTAAGGACAAACAAGAAAAGGTGACTGTCTCATGAGTTGCTTTTCCATTTTATAGTTGTGATTCAACATACAATTGACATTTATATGTAAAACTCTTTGTGTTTTTCAAATTTTTAAAACTAAGCTCATTGTTTTCTTTCATAATGATAGAACTTGTAGATATCATTTTGTATAGTAATACCTATTTCAACGATCTATCTTTAAGGTTGCTAATTTTAATAAGGGATTCCTCACATTTAAAATACAACTTTGATACTTGTCCCTGTAATAAGTAAAATTTACCTGAAGTTTATATAAAAAGCTGTGAACTTTTTTCAAATTAGAAATTTGAAAATATCTAGCATTTGAAGGGCTTTACTTTTATGCTCATGGTATTTGTTAGCATTTTGTGGTCCTTGAATTGATCTATGTGACTAAGACATGCTGTTCTTTATGTTTGTTTTTCTAAAAGCACTCTTTGTGTTTAGGGAGTTAAACAGCATGGTATTTTCTTGTATTCAGAAGGATGGTCTAGTAGTCATTTGACATTTACCATTGCCTTTGAATACAAATAAAATCTAAGAGGCTTATGAAGAGGACACTGACTATTTCTATCAACGGTTTAAATTAAACATCTGGTTACTACGTCTCCTTTACTCTCTCTTGAGTCCAACTTGATTGAAATATTTCTTTGTATTTGATATAAGTCTTTAGTTGTTTTACATTCAATTTGGCCTTCATCATTTCTATATGTTTGACGCAGAGTCCAAAAAGCATCATATTTTGGATGTAAAAAGCTAATCTGTAAAAAACTGAATGGTTCTGAGCATCTTCATGACAATGTGCTTATTATAATAGCCCTTTTTTTTTGCCGATAAGAATTAAGTGAAATATAATTTATTTTAACAGATCTTAACAAAAGCTATTTTAATTTTTAAATGGACTATCGAAGAGGTAATTAATCTCCCCATTTTTTTACTTTTGACATTGGTCTTGAAAAAAAAAATACAGTTTAATCCTGTGATCTGTATCCCCATTATCAAATATATGTTCCTTTCACTGACAGTTGAGCACACTTGCTCAGGAATTAGGAGGACCACATGGTTACAAGACAAGAGAAATTCTCTGGTGTTCACTAGCCAGAGGAGCACAGCATAACAAAAGCCAGGGTGGTCGTTCCCGTTGGCTTCGTGGGCCTCATTTGCTGCGTGAACCTTGCCTGTGAAGAGAGCTGCTGCATCAGGATATTCCAAAATCTGTAGAATTTTAAATCATAGACTGTTACAGCCAGTTTCTTTTAGTACAAAATAAGGTTCACAGTGTATTACTACTTGACTTTATGTGGACCGGAGTTTAATAACTATAGATAATTTCTCTTTAAAGAAAGCTTTTAAATAAGACCATTTGAAGTTACAAACTGGTGGACCATAGCGGAGTCCAGTCCACCAGGCTGGTTTGCTTGGCATATACAATATTTTTTAAAGAGAGATTTTTGCTATAGGGCATGAGCACTCGCCACAGAGACAGAGAGAGACAGAGAGACAGAAAGCTAGAAATCACCCCCCAGGGAGGATGGCAACGCCGCAGGCCGATCTCCATTCTCCTCTCAGGATCTTGGGCACGCATGCACTTGCCCAACACTCTGAAAATTAGGATAATTCACTGAAACTCTGAGTTTGGGCTTTCTCTTAGGAAAGCTAGCAACTAGGTCCACCTTTTCTCATATTAATAATCTTTCCAGGATGGGAATGGGCGATTTTCTCTCTCTCTCTCTTTTTTCCCTTTCAGTTTTTTGTCATAGGGTACATGTGATTGCTGGAGAGAAAGAGAGAGAGGGAAAGTGAGAAATCACACCCCTCTGCACTCCCCAGGGGGGATGGTCACGCCCTAACCCCTTCTCCTCCATTCTCCTCTCTGGATTTTGGGCACGCATGCCCATATGCCTGGCGTGATTTTCAAGCCGCCTGATCTGGGACTCAAACCATGGTTGGCCATGTGGGAATCTACTCCTTAACCACTATGCTACTTGCTACTGCCCTGGGCTGCTCTCGTTAGTCATTCTTCAGTTCTCCACTCTTTGCTTGGACTTGACCATTCTTTCACTTCATCTGCCTGCTGTCACTCAGTTTACAAAAAACTTCATTAAAATCCAGAGTGCGAAGACTGTTAAATATTTCATGTTATAGGTCAAATAATTCTTTAGAATTGAGTCTGATAAATATATTTGCCAATTGGTTTGCCTACATTAGTTCTTTGTTAATTCAGGCACCAGAACTTTGGCTAACAGGTAGAAGTTACTGAGGGAGACAGAATTCAGCTGAAAATAAGTTAAATCCTACATTTTCATCAACTGCCTTCTAAAATAGAGAACTCAGTCTCCCTCAGCTTTGAAACCGTGGCCTGCTGTGGAAATACATCCTGAATGAGAGGTAGGCTTGAACTAGGTTACTGAACTCCCTCCACCTTCAAACCTAGGATTTAAATTTGCTTATTTTTAAAATTTCATTGGCGTGCTTACTATTTGATTCGTTATTCCTTAGTTTTTAGTATTAAAAAACAATCCTGTCCCTTTTCTTTTTCTATAGGAAAGAAAAAGCCATTTTTAGTCTTTTAGGTTGACTTCAGTTGAAGGTGTGGAGTGACAGATTACTCTCCCACCCTTTCATGGAGACTGACAGCACCTGGCTCATGTAGAACTCAATGAGCCTCTCTATAAAGATTTTCCTAACTCCCTTGATCTTCTCTGGATATTTATTCTGTTTCTTCTTTAAAATTTCTGTTGATTCAATAAAAAACGGTGATATTTAGAAATAAAGTTCAGGAAGGATTTGAGCAGGTGTCGGTGATATAAAATATTTGCTGAGTGTCCATTGTGTTTTATTTCCAAGAATTGTTTTGTGAACATATGCTATATATTGTATTTGTAAGTGTTCAAGGACTGGGTGGATAATCTACCATCTTCCTGTGAATGTCATGTCACAGTGGACTTAGAGTTTTATTTCATTTCAATTCCCTAATATTACTTAATTCTCCTAGAGACCAAGGTTTAAAGATTACCCAAGAGGTACAAACCTATCCATTAAATCCAGCAGGCAGAGTTGAATTCGAGTTTGAGCATATTTTGTTTTCTATTAAAGTTAAGTGGTCTGGTGGAGAGGAATACTTTTCACCTTGGAGTATTGAGTATGAAGTTGGAGCAATTTTCTCCTATAACAGCCTGAAAACTTGGAAATAAAGAAGTGGCAAAAATAATGCTGACTGTCGCAGCAGCTCGGTGGTGGTTGTAGCGGCTCTGGCCGACCTCCACACAGGGAGTGTTCTGTACATGTTTGGCGCCCAGTAAGATTGATTGGGCTGGTTAGGCAGAGCTCTAGTAAGACTGGATGTTAGCTGACTTCTGTAACCCATTGAATAATTTTGTGTATGCTCTAAGATACTTATTTGTACCTTTACAGAAAGAATAACTGTATTTGACTGAGTTCTGGCAGGGCCGTGGGGATATAGAGTGGAGTCTTTCCGAGCCAGTGATGTTCTTTTTTTGGCCATCTCTTTTTTATTCATGTATTCACAATTATTTGTAAGGTCATCCCTAGGAGGGTAGTGTGGTGAAGGAATAACTACAAACTTCCAAACCATCCAGAAAAATCATGTCTTCTGTGTTACTGTACCATTAAACCTTCTCTTTAAAACTGTGATCTGTGCAGCCCTTAAAACAACACTTTGCAAAGCCAGCAGGTGGCATGGTGGTTAAGGCTCTGGTGGTTAAGTCACTCCAATGACTGACTGCAATCGGAATCTCGGACCTGGTGGCTTAAAAATCATGCTGGGTGTGTGCCTGCAATGCCCCAAATCCCGAGAGGAGAATGGAGAAGAAGGGATTGTGGTATGGCCATCCCTGGAGGTGGGGATGGTGGGGGTGGTGATATCTCACTTTCCCTTTCTCTGTCTGTCTGTCTCTCCGTCTGGCTCTAGCAAGCACATGTATCCAATGGAAAAAGAAATAACAACAAACCGATTAATTTTGTAAGTGCCAATGAGGTCACAGTGTACTTCATTCTCTCCTTCGCTTTCGGAGCAAACAAAATCACAGTGGCTAATAATGACTACCACTTACTAGCATCAGTGCTAGACACGGTGCTAAATCGCTACACTCACTGTTTTAATTCATCTCTGCAACAACCCTGAGGAAGGAATTACTAACCACATTTTCAAATGAAGGAATTAAAGCCCGGAGATAAGGACCGGATCACAGCAGTAGAACCGGGACCAGAGCCCATTGTCTTATACACTGAAAGCCCAAGCTGCACCCACGCGGGACTTGCTATCTCCCATCACCTTGGTTTGCCTCAGACCTAGAGTGTCTGTGTGTCCTGGTTTGCTCAGAACAGCCCCCGCCCATGCCTGTTGTCTTGGCACTCTGTGCAGTTTAGCATCTGTGCTACTGCTGCTCCTTCCTGAGTTCTAACATGACCTGGTGGATGGAGCCAGCAAGTGGTGTGGTGGTTAAGGCGCTGGATTCACACTTGGCCAACCACGATTCGAGTCCCAGACTAGTGGCATGAAAATTGTGCCAGGCGTGTGTGCATACGTGCCCAAAGTCACAAGAGGAGAATGGAGGAGAATGGATTTCTGTGTGGCCATACCCCCAAGGGAATGATTTCTCACCTTCCCTCTTTCTGTCTCTCTCTCCAGTAAGTGCACATACCCTTAAAAAGTCCTGGATTCACGTGGACGTGCTCTGGATGATGAGTTATACGGGCATCTGCCCTTAGATATCCAAGTGTCCCCGATTGTTCTGAACTCCAGGTGGCCATTACTGCCCCTTTCCCTGTGAGGCCTCCGAGAGCTACACCTTTTAGGTATTTTTACTTCATTCATGGAGTTCTGGGTTTTTTTAAAGCACCTTATTTTATAATAAAAATAATTTTCCATGTAACCCCACTTAAATACTCTTTCCTGTGAAGTTCTTTGATGAAAAGTAAAAATTCTTTTCTGTTTTCATGTCTTAAACCACACTGGCCTCCTAGCAGGTATCAAAAAGACAGTATTTCCCCGTGTGAATTTTGAATAGATATTTAAGATGTAATGATGCACATTTACTTTTACACACATTTAATTATCTGTAAATGCTCTCTGTTGTTTGTAGCAAATACTTAACCAGTGCAGATTAAAGAAGATAATGGACCTCTACTTTGAATAAGTTGTCTTTCAGGTAAAAAGAAAAAAGTTAGCCTCACTGATGGTTTTAATACCTGTGGTAAAAAAATAATCACCATAACTAATTTGTACACATTTCCTAATACATTTAATTTTTAAAACATAATTGATGCTATTTTTCTACAAAAGACATAATTTCTCTGTTAAGAATGACTTTTGCATTTATCCCGAGGTGAGATTCGTAGTTTATTCAAATTTAAAAGAAACTTCTTCAGTGATTTCATGCATAGTACCATGGGATAGTGGTTTTGATTTGGTTCTTTTAGTACTTCTCGATACCAAATGTCATTTTAAAGAAAATAGTAATTGGTACCTAACATTAGAGTATTTAACCTCGCACCCACTTAACGGCACACCTATATGAGATGCCTGTGTCTCAGCCTTTGATTCTTTAACTCCAGCTCTAGAGATGGATGAAAACTGGGTTTGATGTGGGTGAGGGTGAGTTTGGCTTATAGGTTCTTCATATTTTTTTTATTATTTTGTCTAATTGAATAGTGTGAACTTTTATTATAGTCTGAACATGAGTGGTAATTTGCAGTTTCTTTTCTTTCTTTCTTTTTTTTTTTTTTGGAGAGGTTTTTGCTACAAGGCTACATGCGCTTGCCAGAAAGACAGAGAGAGACAGAGACAGAAAGCGAGAACTCACCCCCCGGGGGGATGGCCACGCCGCAATCCCTTCTCCTCCATTCTCCTCTCGGGATCTTTGGCATGCACGCACACGCACTTGGCGTGAGTTTAAGCCGCCGGGTCCAGGACTCGAACCGCGGTCGACTACATGGGAGTCCAGTGACATAGCCATTATGCTAACTGCTGGCTCCATAATTTGCAGTTCTATGTTGTCTTTGGTCCCTTCAAATGGCAACGCGTGAGTGAGCATTTCTGCAGATACTTAGAGAGCTTCTACAAAGGCAGGTGTGTCCCTGGGCATGCTGCTCTAGATGCCGCTACTGCTTTTGTGTTTTTCAGGCCATATAAAGATGAGTAAACAGGGGCCCACAGGTAGCGTGGTGGTTAAGGTGCTGGACTTCTACATGGCCAAATGCAGTTCGAGTCCCAGACCTGGTGGCTTGCTTTCTCAATCTCCCCCCCCCCCACTATCACCACCTCTCTCTGTCTGTCTCTGGTGAGTGCATGTGCTCTATAGCAAATTAAATAAATATTAAATTAAAAGATTAAGTAATTTAAAAAAATAACAAAAAGATGAGTACACAGGTAAAGTAGGGATTTAAAGTATGTTTTAAAAAATGTTTTCCGTGTTATGAAATCAGAATTTGTGATTAAATTCTGAGAAAGAATAGGATACATTTTATATGATGATGAATACAGTGCTATGAACTCCTATCTTTGGAAGCTTCCTAATCTTGAATCTGTTTTACAGTTCCCAAGAGTGAAGAAAAAATCTTCATTTATTGATGGAAATGATGATGGTCTATTGACTTCTGGGACAAATTAGTATCATCTCTCCCTCCCTTTCTTCCCTCAGGAGTTGTCTTATTCTTAATCCCCCAAACCAGAAATGGTAATTAAAATAACTCAGTGTTGTCAAAATTGTAAAATGTATGATAAATGGAGCCCAGGAAATAGTGAAAATATGAGAAAGGTGATTAAATCTGACAATTTTCTTGTAAAAGGCTTGAGATGATAAATATCTCCTGTGATTAGTTATTAATTTAGTGCAAGGGATTTTGCTTCAGCCTAAAATGTTTTATGAACAGTGGCATAAAGAAATATTTTAGAAGATAGGTACACACATGTTTAACCAGAGGAGAAATTGCTGAAACTTGATTGGTAATAATTAAAAATGGCAGACCTGACACCCACGTGCCCGGGCTATTTTCTGTATGACAGTCTTTCCAGCAATTAAGAAAGGAGGGTGTTTCCTGAAGACATGGAGAATGCCACAGTACTTTCAGCCTGAGCCCTTGTGCCTCGTGAAAGCAGAAAGGTTTTATGTTTATCATTCCTCAACCGATAACATATTTAAGACAGTATAAAACTGCTCTTCACTTACTGAAGTATGAAAAAAGGAAATTCGTTACATGAACAATTATAGTTGTTCTGCTTTTAATAATTTCCCTGAAAGTGAGTAGGGATTTCTTTATAAGAAAGATGAAGGCTTGTAATGGTGCTCATAGTGGTGGGGGGCACGGCCCCGCCTGGTCAGATCCATGGCGCGTTGCTCGTGGTGGTGTGTATCCCTGCGCGGCTGCCGGATGTTGTGTTTATGAGACTCACCTGGGTTTTTGTCTCTGGCCCTCCTCTGCCCGCCGCTCTTTGCATAGGGCCCCACGCCGAGAAGTCATTGCACACACACCTGCAGGGGAGAGAATCATCAATGCGGGGATGGCAGGGACTGGGTGGCAGGGACTGGGCGGGAGGGTGGATGTGAGGTGCAAAGGGAAGGAACATTTAACAGACAAAAACGGTAAAGTTCTCCAATTATATACACACACTGTATGTAAAATGTGAAATTAATCTGGAGGGAAAAAAGACAGGGAATAAGCAAAATGATGGCCTGACGAGGCGGAGCCGCCGGTCAGCTAGTCCTGCTATCACCGCCATGCACCGCTGGGGGCGTCTTCAGAACCTGGGGTTTCAGCCACAGCAGATCCTGCATTCCCTAAGTAACAAGGGTGCAAATGATGTCCACCTGGTTGGTAGTTCGAATACGTCCTAGAGAAAATGAACAGAACTAATTATCTTGCCAGCAGAAAGAGAAAAGAAAAGAAAACAAAACAAAACCATTAAGCACCACTTAGTATCCATCCAGTATATTCAGTTCATCACTTTATTCCAAGAGGGAGAATCTTTTAGCTTCTATTGAGAGATGAGTTAGCCAGAACACTAACTCTCAACGTTTTTGTCTTTTCCTTTTCATGTGGCACAGACTGATCAATAACATGGAGAGCAGCCCATAAATTCAGTATATATGCTGTAGTCTGTTGAATAAAATTAAAATTAGTGAATTAAGATGCAAAATTTCTTATTAAGTGCTGTTTTTGTAGGATGACTATAACCGCTTCTAAATTTCGAGCAGACTCTGGCTGAAATTGAGGCAGTTGGTTTAAATGCCCCCTTTCTGAATGAAGTTGATACTCAATAAAGTGAGGATTTGGTGTCATCGTCTGGATTCAGACCATTTGCTTTATGTATCGCGTGCTGTTTATCTGAAAGCCATAGCCCCTGTTTTGGACAGTAAATGGGACCTTGATGTTCAGTCGTTGCATTTTACCCTTTTTAGTAGGGGCTGTAGCATATTTTTCAAGTGAAGGATTAGAAAACTTGACTAGCCTTTTATACGTAATGATACCGTGTATTAATTTAAAAAGGCAGAAGAGACAGTAACCTGTCTTCTGCTTCTTCCTGACTAAAGTGTGGTTATAGGAGAAAATAATGTGAGTTTTTCCTTTGCTCTTCTTGTGGTACTTTGAAGTGCTCCTCTTTAAATGTGTACTTAGTATTTGGTTAATTGCTACTGTGAACCTAAACATACTGATTAAGGCCAGGTTCACATGAGAACAATTATCTGGTTAATTGCTCTGGTGCAAAAGTAGGCTAAAAAACCATCAGAACATCCAGTTGTGAAAGCAGTGGCAGGAGTTTCAAAACCACTAAGCATACCTACTGCAAATCACATCAGCAAAGCAATTAATTTAGGCTAATTGCTTTTCTGTTTGTTCAAGATGCACTTTGGAACTGTCTTTTGAAATCGTGGCAATTAAGATTAGTAAGCAATATAATTTAAAAATGTTAGAATGGTGACTATTTTTCAAAAGTGGTAACTATTCTATATAAACACATATAGTATATCTGCCACCTGTGTAGGACTTTGAAAGAATTAGACAGAATATATTTATGTTAGACATTTACAAGATTTCCTTAAAAAGTAAGTTGAATAGATTACCTATTCCTGAACGGTAGCATGAGGTTATCTTCATTTCTAGTTATCAATTAGCATCATCTGGTTTTCATAATTCATGCTAAAATGTTCACTAAGATCAGAAGTAGCTAATCAGCAAAGGTGGCATGAGCTACTGACACTTTCTTAAGATGAACTTAATTTGGCTTTCCATGTGGCTTCTCATAACATACTCAGGATTAAAAAATGTGTTTAAAAAGTAGATTAGAGGACCAGCAAATGGCATAATGGTTAAGTCACTGGACTCCCACATGGTCGTCCGTAGTTTGAGACTCAGACCCAGTGACTTCAAACTCACACTGGGCACGTATGCATGTATGTGTGCCCAGAATCCTGAGAGGAGACTGGAAGAGAAGGGATTGTGGCATAGTCATCCCCCCTGGGGGGTTATTTCTCACTTTCTATCTATCTCTCCAGTGAGCACAGGTGCCCTATAGCAACAACAACAACCACCACAAAAAAAAAAAAAGAAAGAAAAAGAAAAAAAAAAACTCTTTAAAAACAAAAAAGATTGGGCACATTTCACATTATTGAAGTTTTTTCTGCTATTGGGTATTAGAATATTAGCGGTACCAGTTTGTCTAAAACTGAACACTACTTGAGTTCCAGTCATTTCTCTATGAAGCAATAGTTAATAGAGCCTCAGCTGAAAATAATGGCAATTTTAGGAATCAGATTCTCATTGGAAAATGTCAAAATGCCATTAAGTGGGAGAATTAATGGTCTCCCAGACTGTTCCCAGTTCACTATGGAGTGGACCAGCAAGTAGGTCTTCCTTTACCTCTCTCCTTCCACAAGGAGCAGTTCTTACTGTGCAGAGGGCTTCGTGGCCTATCCCGCCCCACAGAACTGTGCAAAGGAACGCGAAGGAAATAGAGTCGTAGGAAGGACTGTGGCTCTAGAAATGATCTTTTAGTGACACACGTTAGAGGAAGTCCTGATAACAATTTTGTGATTTTATGTGGCTCTGACAAGAAATCTAGAAATATATTCAGGGAAAGACTTGATACAATAAACTAAAGATAAATTCCAAATTTTTAAAGTTTTTTTTTTTTAATTGCCAGAGGGCACATAGGCTTGTCCAAGGGGAGAGAGAAAGAGAGAGAGAGCGCTAACAAGTACTCCCAGTGGGGCGCAGTCACACTGCAGTCCCCTCTTCTCCACTTCTCTATCCCATCGGATTTTAGGCATGATGCACATGCACCAGCCTTGTTTTCTAAGCTGTCGGGGCCGGGATTCAGACTCCCATGGGCCATGTGCAATTCAGCTCCCAATGGAAAGCACTTTACTATATTACCAGGCCAGCCCTCTCAAGTTTAATTTTAGCATTCTACTTTTTGTTTGATAGTATATATAATAATTATTAACTATAATAAATTTAATCTCTTCTTAATATGAATAGCTCTCTGGGCCTTTCTAATTAATTATGTCCTCAACATTAAATTTTTCCGGGTGATTGTTTTCATAGAAAAGAACAAAAATATATATGCTTTTTTAAATGATAATTTTTATGTACTTCTTTTAAAAATGTCATAGTTTCTAGAAGTGCTAAATGAGTGATTCACATTTTTTTGGTGATATTTTTGTTGTGGAACCAAAAATAAAAGTATCAAATTAGATGGAGATACATATATTGATTAGATCAAATTTTAAAAAGTGTTCCTCAACACTGTGTTCTTAAAGAACACAGGAAAACCAGCCAGCCAGTCATTGGATCTAGGTCTTGGTCTTCTTTTGAGATCCGTCACGGAAACAGCAGAGCAATGCTATTTCATTTTGGGGGGAAATACGAGCCAGAGCTTCCTTTTACCCTTAAAAACTTGCATTCTGTAATTATTTATAGTTGGAAGATAACATAGGTGCTATAAAAATTCATCTCTACTCTGCAGACTGTGGAAGATTGAAAAATATGCCTGCAGATTTTCCCATCTGTGTCTGTCCTCCTCTGTGCCGTATGACAGTCCTAGCCTCCCGTGAAGAGGTGGAATCTATTTCTCTTGCATCTGGCATGGCTTTACAATCTGCATTGTGGCCAATCGGATATGGTGGGAATTATGTTGTGGTCTTTCTGAGCTTTGACTTCCAGAGGCCTTGTAACTTCTGTGCTTGCCTTTTTGGAATCGTGCCACCAGCCTGTAAATAAGACCAGGCTAATTGCTCTGTGGCTGCGAGCACGTGAAGATGCGGTCTGCCTGACGGCCAGGATGACTGTCAGACATGTGCACGAGGTCGTCTTAGGACATGCAGCCAAGCTGTCAGATTCCTGTATTCCCAGGCAGTAAAAATGAGCAGAACCGCTCAGCTGAGCCCAGCCCAAACTGCTGGCCCAGAGCTGGGAGCATGTAAGTTATTTTTTAAAAACTACTAACTTCCGGGGTGATTTGTTATACAACAGTTGATGACTGAGATACTTTGTTGCTACCCTTTGTCAAGAATTTTATATTAAGTCAGGCAAGGCACTAAGAATTTTGAATCATTATCTAATTATTGCACTAACTCTGAGACACAGGTATCATATACCCTGTTTTATGGATGATGGAAAGTGAAGCACAGAAAGGTACCGTGTCTCACTGGAGATCTCAGCTAGCAGGTGCAGAGTCAGGACTGGAGGCAGCTCCGTCTGGCTTCTGAGCCCCCGCACTGGCCTAGCTGTCAGACAGCCTCCAGCAGCTTATTCTGTGTTAAAAACACAGTTGGTTACAGTGGGCAGTTCAATCTACCAGTGGAGTTGAAGGAACGTAAGTCCCAGCTATGTGGCATTACAATAAAATAAGTACCACTAAATAAAATAAATAGTACAGTAAAATAACATCCATATACTGTCTCTAGCGTTCCTATTTAATTTTGAGTATTCATACAGGGAATAAGTGGGGGAAAAGGCAACCCTTCCGGTCTTATAAGGGTCTGAGTCTGAAAAGGATAGTGTGAGTACAAATTTTAAAGTACATAAATATGAGGCTTGAGTTTATATATATTAAAAGTAGCTTTGGGTGTATCATTGTATTAAGGGTCTTCCTTTTCTTCTCTAGTGTCAGATTAGTGAGGAAGGGAGAGGGGAACAAGGAAGGGGCTCATTAGAATAGCTGTGGCGGAGGCTGTGGTCACTGTTAGTTTTTGCCTTCAACATCATGTTTTCTAGTGTGTTCATAAGGTCAGAACCTCCAGGCTACACGGTAATAATAGTACTAATAATCCACAAAAAAAAAAAATCCCACAAATAGAAATAGGAATCTTTTCATTTTTGAAATTGTTTTATTTAAAATTTTGATTCTCACCTTAATGACCACACTAAATCAGTTAACTTTAAGTGTAGGTGATTCTAACATATATATTACTGCTTGTCTTAACATTTACCATAGCAGCACACTAATCAGACCTGCCTCGGGGTTTTATTGCCTGTTAAATAAAGCCTAGGAGCTTTTATTCCATGATTTATTGTGGTATTTTGGCAACTAGTTTCATGTGGGATATATGATTTTCATTTGTTTTATTTTCATCTTGAATTTAAACAGAATAGCTATTTTTGGTTTTAATCTAATCCTTATTATTATAAATTACCAATGTAGTTCCATGTTTTATTGAATTATGCACGCATACACACAAATACTTAGTGTGAATATATATTTGTAAAATCTTACCCTATGTTTGATAAAGTAGGAAGAGAATAAGTTGCATTTTTCTTTTAGTTTTACTTTGTACTCGGGTAGATTACAAATTTCCTAGAATGTTACATTGATAACAGCATAGAAATTAAAAGTACAGCCAGGATCTATGACTATATGCACAGTCCTGGGCTTCTAACCAGAGCTCAGTGAATGTGTATTCACTGAGTGATTGGAGGCGAGCAAACCTAGTGAACATAAGCTTGTATCAAGGTAAGGGGAAAAAAAAATTGAATTACTCAAGTTGGATAAGAGATAGAGTAAGTCAAAATAAGTCAGTCCAAATGTCCGAGTGCATGTAACGAGTATAGACACAGCCTTGAAAAGTGCTCTGTCAGTGTAATTGAAGAGTTCAAGAGGTGTTCACCGGATTCCCTGACAGAATGGTGCTTTATGTGTGAGACACGTGGGTGTGATTTCAGTGTAACTGGCGACGTGTTAACCTTACTGGATTAAAAGGAACTGAAGGAAGACAAGGAGAAAAGTCCTGGAGAAGCAGGTTATTTTTGTGGCAGCAATTTATTTGGAACAGGGATGACAAAACATGTCAAGACGGTACTCTGGTTGTCTTCATTACATTTAGTAATGAATTTGAGAAAAAAAGAATTGTTTTCTATTACGATTCTTTCTGCATGTTTATAGGCATTTATGGGATGACTATCTTCGGAGAAGTTTACATCTACATTACTGTGGAGCTAATATTTTGGATATTATGGTGTTATTGGAATTAGAAACTTCTAATAATTCCTGTCTTTAAATAGACGACTGTCTTCTCTGTTTCCAAGAGTTGCCTTTGCCAAGTTTATTCTCAGTGCCGAGACATCACTGTGACAGAGGAGCTTTTCCTGTGCTGGCTCTTGGCAGCCATCCATCTCCAAGTAGGGCAGACCGCGGAGCTTATTAGAGGGAGCGGCAGCGAGTGTTTCCGAGTGGGCCCTGACAGACGCCCAGACGTCGCTGCTCCTGGCTGCTCGTCTCCCCTTGTGAGAGGCAGCTGCGTGAGGGAGCGGGTCGCAGTCACTTTACAGTGCCGCACGCCTGCTGTCTATTGTATGCGCATCTGTTTTTCTTGTCATCCTTCCCCTGCTACAGTCTTTTTCTAACGTTTAATTTGAACGGTTGTGTTTCTCTTCACTAACTTGTCACTGTCAGTCGCGCACTACATTTCAATCCTAAATAATTTGGGTGTGTGCGTATTGCACTCGGTAAAGCATTTAGCATTTGCGATGATCCATACTAATCGGCTTGGGGGTATCTCTGGGTGGCAACCTGGAATACTTACCTAGAAGAGCAGGCAGTCCTGAAATGCAAGTGTCTAACTGTGTCTCACTCTCAGGTTGGCATTGATGGCACAGACTCGGATGGCTGTGGAAGATGATGTCCAGTAAGCATTTAGGTGGACCGAAGTGCCTGTGATTAAGCCTGGACTCAGGTTCATCTTCAAACAGTTACTCTCAGGCACACCCTCATGTTATTTTGAAAGTTCTGTTAAGAGGCCAGCAGGTGGTGTGATTAAGGTGCTGGATTCCCACCTGGTCTACTGCAGTTCAAGTCCTGGACCTGGTGGCTTCAAAATCACAACAAATAAATAGCTAGCTAGCTAGCTAGATAAATAAACCATTTAAAAAATCTATAAAGCATTTACTTAAAATGAGCCAATCACACATAGAACATTCCAGACTATATGAAAATAGATTGTATTCATCAGTTATAATTTATTTCAGTAATCATATTTATAAGCTATGTCCATTTTAAATAAAGATCACAAGATTTAGAATAAAAGTGATTTTCTCAGTGAAATAATTTTACCCACACATATCTTTTTTCCTAATTTCAGAAGAGTGGATGTAGCTATCTGAGTTGTTTGATTTTAAGTGTTTCTGTGAGTGAAACATACTTCCCAAGACTGCAGAATGAGAAAATCAGCAACTTTTGACTTTTTATTTTAAGGGCAACAGGAGTAAAATTTGTTTAATTTCTATTTAACTTACTGTGACTACTTTTGACATTTACAAATTTTGTCATTCATTTTGACATGCAAATAAGAAAATGAATAATTTTGGGATTCAGACCTCAAGCGCTCCTCACGGGTGCTTAGACACGTTACCTACCCCCTCTCGCCCCATTTCTTTCTCTCAGGAACAACCACGTCAATCTCTAGAGGAGATGCAGTTTTCATCTTTGGTAAAAGGAGTCTTTCTTTCCCTTTTTGATCCATTAAAGAACATTGACTTCTTAGGTACATTTTTCATCCTTCGAGTTGTCTTCTCTCCTTTCTTAAATTCTGAAAACTGTAGTCTGTTTACTTTTTTTATTGATGTAGTCATGAGTGACATTTCTCAGGTAATTTTTTCCCCTTCTAATTTGGATTTTCTTCCTTTCTTAAATCTGAAGAATATTTTCTTTTATTGTTGTCAGTATCACTGATGACATTTCATCTGATTCTTGACATATTCATTTTATAAAACATGGCATCGTAAGGAGCTTTTGGTCTGTGACATTTTGGCAAACGGTCGCCAGTGGCCACCAGAGAAGGTCAGTTCAACTCCAAGCTATGAAGTAAAGTTCCCTGAAAGGCTTCTTCGAATACTAATGAATAACAGTTTCAGTAGGAGTTGGGAGATGGATCTTTTTTATATTTGCTTTTCTTCTATTTTTGTTGTTGCTGTTGCCAACTTTTATCATTGGGTCATTCACTGTGTAACCTTGGTAAACTTATTTCAGTTCTCTTTTATGATTGGGGTAATGGGAACCCACCTTAGTGAGATGTTTTGAGGCTTAATCATGTTTCAAAAGCACCTTGAGCATGAATCATTAGTTCATTATTAGAATGGTGGCTTGGGTGGTGCCATCCATCATCGATGCTTTATCACCATCATAGCCTCGTGGCTTTCTGCAAATTGACAGCGAAGGTCTTAAATCAAACTTGGTAAAGACATGAGCAGATTCTTGAAGGTTACGTATTGCATGGCAGCACTGAAGAGTCACGATTGTCTCAGGAAAATAAGACAATTCTAGTATGTTTATTATCATATTTTTCCATAAACATCTCTGTTGTAAATTAAATGAATAAATTGAATTCAAGTTCATAAGTAGAGATTAAAAAAAAAGATGAGTACAGTGATTTCTACTTCTGTTTTATTTTGCCATAAGAGAAGCGCCTTCAATGTATTGTTACTTTATCTTTGTGTAATGATTTTCACTCGATTTTTCATCCAAACACATTTCAGTGAGTTATATTTGAAAACTATACTTTTACATTATCTGCACAGTCACAGACAGACATACATACAATCCCAATGGATTAATAGGAGACTAAATAAAATTTAAAGTATTTCAGGAAGCATAGCTTTTAATTTTTACTTTCTAGCTCAGTTGAGAAAATTATCTAATGACCGAAAATTAAGGAAAATTAACCATTTACTTTGAGTGTTTATATGTAATTCTGAGTTTGATGTATTTCAAGAATCATAGGATCTGATTGGAGAGGGCGTCAAAGGACAGCTAACTCAGCCTTCTGCCTGCAAGCTCCCGGCTCTTCACCTGTTCCATGGAGTTTGATATCCTGGGGCTATTTGTTTCTTTCTTTCTTCATCTTACCACTTCTTTATGTATCATCTGGGTCCATCCAGTTAACACGTTAAATCACACTCTCACTACCTGAGGCTCAAAATGCTTCTTAGAACTAAAAATTCATCACTTTTTAAAAGTACTTTTAAAGTTAGGTGATCTATTCTCAGCTTTTACAAAAGACTACGACGCATCCCATTTCTTTAGAACTTGGGAGGGAGGCCTATGAGAGGTTTTAGAGTACAGAGATGGCTCCCCAGAGTGTGTGGTGTTGCATGAGGGGAGTGAGGAGGACCAATGGGCTGCCAGAGGGTTCACTGCTAAAGGGAAGACACTGGCAGCTACGGATCCCCTCACTCTGTCTACTCTGCTTTTCCAGCCTGTGGCTTGAAGCTTTATTAAAATGCTAATGATGTTTATTCTGTTCTTACTGGCAGCTCTCCAGATTTGATTATTGATGTACCTGAGTAACAATGGAATGCAACATCACAATCTCCCTTGACTCTTCCCTTAGATTTTTGTCAGTAGAAATATAAATACCACAATGTCAGATAGATCATATGTTCTTTTCTACCTGTATACAAATGAAATGTTATAAGGGAATGGTCAGCTGCTCAGAAGTGAACGTTCAGTGGGATAGTGAAATCTCTCAGGTGGGCCACTAAGTTAGATCAGTGTGTTGTCCGCTCTCTGAGAAAGAGTCGTGTGTATGATAGCAAGTCTGTGGTGGGTTTCCAGTGTTGGCCCCATTTTGGGGGCTTTGCTATTTTACATCTTATAAATATTGACTGAAGTGTAGACTCAGAAATGGTGGAATAGCCCACGTAGTGACTGGCAGTATATATTGTATCAGTATATACTTCCATATCACTTCCATATTACTGAAGAATAATGTCTGTTTCCCAAGACCTATGCCAACTCTGGATGCTATTATCAATTCTTTTGGAGCATTTAAAAATGGCTTTAAAGCTTAAGAGCTAAAAAAAAACCCAACTTGGAATAAGTTACTCAGACACGATGCAATTTCCATTTGGGGACAGCATAGTATAGAGTTCCAAGCATAGGGTGTGGAAGCAGTCTGGATTAGAATCTGGGCTCTGCCACTTCCTGTTTATCATTGGGTAAGTTACTTCTCTGTGTCTCAATTCTTACCTCTAAAATGGGAACAGCAGTAGTACTTATTAGGAAAAATTATTATGTGACTTGTATGTGGTTATATATGTAAAATATTTAAGATAATTCCTGCCTCATAGTTAATGACTCAATACACATACCATGATAATAGCAATTATTATTACTATCAGTCAGGGAGCATTTGATTCTTATCTCTTTATAACATACAATGTTGGAACGTAGTGTGTGAAAGGAAACATAAAATATTATCATAGTGTTCAAAAAGACCTGCCATATACCAGAAGAAATAAGGCATAAGTAAATGGAAGTTACATAATCAAGTGAAACAGCACAGAACTACTGCGTGAGAACAGGCTTGATTGAAGACGCCGTTAATTATCAAATGAGTTGGACTCATTAAACAGAAACCCTTATAATACTTGGAAGGGCAGTGATGAAGTTTGCTCTACTGCTTTGTATGCTTTCTTTTCAGCAGG
>NW_006159626.1:849978-881637 GCF_000334495.1 Tupaia belangeri chinensis
CAAACTTTTCTGATTGAGAGTGATCATATGTCTGAACTGGGACAGCACATTCCTGGTCTGTGTCTGGCCTAATGTCACGGTTGGGTAGTAAATTATATGGTTACCCTATTTCTGGTTGGTATCTTCTTTGTGTGAATGTCATTGTGATGATAATGTGAAATCAAATTCTTGCTTTGGTCTGGGAGCTGTTTTGACTATTAAAGATATCTTTGCTCATTTGTTCTATTTGGGATTAATTTTGTTGTTCAGTTTGGAGGACAATCTTATTTCTGGGTATTTAGAGAAAAGCTCATTCTTGCTTATCATGAAATGCTTAAAAAGTTAGAAGATACAATCTGGAAAAATAGTTTATTGTCAGGTTTTAGACAACCTAGCATGTTGCATCAAGATGAACAACTGAAAAGTTAATTTTCTGCAACCTAAGGGAGAAATATTTCAGGCACTTAGGTGGGAAATTTTCAATTCATGAATAAATCAGATCTGCTTCCTTAGAGTTCTACCATAGACTTTGCACACAAAGATGTCTGTAACACCAAACACATGTTGACCAATACTGTACGTAGTTCTCCATGTCTTCAGTGCCGATTATTAGAAATGTCTCATCCTGCATTGCTCACATCTCAGCCCGTTTTCCAATATTTGACCGCTGGCTGGACCTTCTTACCTGCTTTTGTCTTCTTTTGTGTTATGGTAATACACTTAAAGGATTGAAAGTTTAGTTTTTGAATCAAGAATAAATAGTCAAGAAGATTATAAAGGAATAGAGATTGACTATGATGGGCAAAAATGAAACATTTTAAACTCACTGTCTTTTTTTTTTTTTTTTTTTTAAGTTTTTAGCCATAGGGCACATGTGCTTGCCAGAGAGACAGAGACTGAGGCAGTGAGAGGGGAGGTGAGGAATCATCCCCAGGAGGGATGCCCATGTCACAGTCCCTTTTCCTCCATTCTCTTCTTGGGATTTTGGACACGCAAGCACAACATCTACATGATTTTCAAGCTGCTAGGTCTGGACCTTAAACCATGGTCTGCCATGTGGGAGTCCAGCGCCTTCATCACCACACTAACTGCAAGCCCCATAACTGCCTTTTATGAGATGCCATCAAATATTAGAGGGGGGTGCTTGTCATACTTGAATTTACTATGTAAGAAACTCATGCTCGGAATCATAATGCACGTAGATGATGTTTTTCTGATCTGCTGAGAATGTTATCAAATGATTCAATACAATTTGTATTCTATAAAAAAAATAAATAAAACTCAGTTATTATGTGCCAGGCAGTGTGCTTAGTACTGGCGGTACCCTGCTACCCCAGAAGTGGACTCTATTCCAAAGGGTTAATAAGACCAGCGAGTGAATGCCTGGGGTTCCACAACTGCAGAATAACAGCAGTGACATGGACACTTCCAGAGCACTGATTCTGCTAGTCACTCTTCCAAGTTCTTTCCATATGTTAAATTTTTAACAACTCTGAGAGATAGATACTATTATTTATGACTCTTCTGACCAGCGGAGAGTCAACTCATGCTGCACAGAGTAACTACGAAGCATGCACGGAGTAACTACTCGAGACACAGATCTGAGTCCAGGGGCGAGGGAGAGGCTGTACGAGGATGCGCCCGCTGAGCCTCTCTCGGCCTCTGTATTTATTAGGGCGAAGGCGGAAGGAAAGTCATTTTTTAAGAGAATCAGAAAATAAGGGGATTTCCTGGCACAGGTTGGTGTCGATATCGATTAAGGGTGATGGCTACATGACACCAGAGGCTGGAAGAACACTGTGGAATTTGGGAAACACATTTGTCAGCTCACACACTCGTCTACTGGCCTCTTGTTTGCAAGCAGGAAGGCCACCTTCCCTGAGCACGCACGCACTCATTCACCCAGCGCTTTTAGATCCAGGGTGTTCTGGAAGACTGGCATTTCTGTGGTTCTCTAACCATCATTCTCATTGTTCAAATGAGGGAATTAACAAGTAACCTGCTTAATGTTATGTGGGTAAAAGACAATTTGCACCAGAGATTAAGTAACCTGCTCAATGTTAATGTGGGTAAAAGACAGTTCTCTTTCCCGGGTGCTCTCTGTTGAGAAACATTATTTACATGTCTGTTTTGTGTCCAATAGTAATTTGAGAAGTAGTTGCTCTTGTGATCCAAGAATAGGTGCGATGAAATTATGGATTTAATTTCATTTACTCATTCATTATTCTGTATGTGGTATCTGTTCCTGTGCCTGCCTGTCAGAGGGCACGTGCAGTCACCGGGCACAGAGAGAGCGGGCATGCTGCAGTGGGTGTGGTCGTGCTGCCACCCCTCCTCCCCCGTGTGTCCATCCTGTTGGGATTTTGGGCCCACACACGCACACACACCTGGTGTGTATTTTAAGCCTCCAGGGCTGGGACTTGAACTATGGCAGGCCATGTGGGATCCAGCTCCCTTAGCCATTTGGCCATGGGACCAGTCCTCTCTTTTTATTAGATATTTATTAGATATCTATTAAATATTGAATACATATTTGAGCACCTACTAGGCCTTGGGACTAACCCTCTTTTTATTAGATATTTATTAGGTGTCTTATAAATTATTAGATATATATTAGAGCAACTACTAGGCTGTGGGACCAACTCTCTATTAAGTATGTATTGAGAACCTGCTTTGATTTGGCATAGGGGACTGGGCAGTGAGTCAAACGTTTGGACTCCTTGCCCTTACACAGTTTATAGTTTGGCAGTACTTGTATACGACACCGCTGAGGGAGTTCTGGATAACTGTTATTTTGTCACTTTTCATTTCATCCTTTCTCCTCACCCCTTAAACTCTGCTGAGCACACTCTGAAGCCTTATTTGCTATTCCTATATCTAATGGCCACCACTTTACATGTATGAACAGTTTTAATTACTGTGTATTGCACTTTTATATAACCCAGATTTTCACATATTGCACAATAACTTCCCTAAACTGCCTCTGATATGTGTCATTTCATTATTCTAGCTGACTTTCATTAAAATTTTGTAACCCATTTGCAGTGACTAACAGAAGTAAACTATTTAACTAAACTTCCTATTGCAATCATATTTCTTCTTCTATAGAGAGAAAATAAATAAGTTTTTATGATCCTGATGAGAATATAAATCTGGATCCCGAGCTGATTTCATATTGCCCAGGGGCGGGACTGCCTGCCTACATTAGCCTGCAGCTGATGGGGAGGAGTCGGACCCCGGGAGGTACCGGGGTGCCAGTTGGCCCGCAGCTTATGATGACAGCTGACTCGCTGGCTGAGTTACGTGCAGTTTTCTTTCAGCATTCTCTCCCCGGGGTCTCTCCACTGGGTGATCACTTATGGACAATCTTGGCTGCTGAGAAAGAAACCCCTCTCATACTTCTTCTCCAGGCGTCTAGTGTTTCCCAGTGTAGGGGCATAAAGGCCTGGAGACTCAGCTGAGCTTCCCTGAGGCCCGAACGCAGGGTGGAGAAAGTTCTTGCTCTCAGGCAAGGGAAATGAACCCTCACAGCCTTAGCCATGCTTGAGTCCTCTGGGAGGACTGGCAGCTGACTTTCCCTCAGGACCCTGTGGAGACCCTTACCTCCCCAAGCCATTACTCGGGCCCAGCGAGGCGTGCCTGCATGAGCCAGGGGTAGAGAGTGTACCGTTACTACTTCAAGCTCTTCCCTAGTAAACCTTCTCTCTTCTCCTGCCCACTCCAACTATGTCAAATAATATCTAAAATGCATTTTTACTTTCAAACGATTGCTCAGGTTTGTTTTGTCTTCTGTTAAGGGGGGGGCTGACTCTAACTCTGTGAATAGGACCTTCCTATGAGATTTTGATCTGTAGTCCAGATAGTTAACTAAACAATAGGACATCATTTCTAAAAAACGATTTTTCTTATTGGTAGCTACTTTTGCTCCCATATAATGCCAAACTAATTTTACTGTACGTTCTCAAAGCTGGTGACTGAGAACTCTCTTCCTCTACTCTATTTCACAAGTAGTGGTTTGTCTAATTACTGTACTGTAGTTACAATTATAGAGAAAAGGTCAGTCTAGTCATTGCCAATTAAAGTAGGAAAAAGCTACATTTATAACCACTAAGAGCCATTATGTCAATTTAATGCTGTTCATCAGCGTGTAACCCGTTTTCGGGGATATATAAATCTAATCTTGGTATTATAGTACACTCACCCTATTAAAGGTCTGTGGTGCTGAGGAGAAGAGATTATTGCAAGCAACTAATATTAATTTGCACCCTTTCATGGTCTCTCATCATGGATTTTAGGGTCTGGGTTTTCTGTAAAACCTGGCTATGAGTGGAAGTTGACACTGTGTATCTCTGACTGCCCCTTTTATCTTTTAGAGATTTGACCAAATAAACTTGAGGTAAAGTTTTTCTATTTTTTTCTTTAAACAGGTATATACTACTTAAAATGCTCAATGCAATCAAGTTTCCAATTGTATATAGAGAAGATTTATAAACTTTTATCATCTAAGTAGGAAAATAATCTTGGGACCTAAGGTAGTCTTAGCCTTGCTGTTTTCACTTTGAGAACTTCATTTAGTATTTAAGGATTTCCAGCTCATAAGAAGACATTATGAATTTAGTACAAGTCAAGAAAATTTAGTCTGGTAGAAAATGAAACATTTTTGGGAGACCAGCAGATGGTGTAATGGTTACGTTGCTGGACTCCTACATAGTTGACTGCAATTCGAGTCCCAGACCAAGCAGCTTAAACTTATGCTAGTCATGTGTACGTGCGTGCCTAAGATCCTGAGAGGAGAATGGAGGAGAAGGGATTGTGGTGTGGCCATCCCCCTGGGGGTGATCTTTTTCTTTCTGTCTCTCTGTCTCTCTTTCAGGCAAGTGCATGCACCCTATAGCCAAAACAAAACAAAAAGACCCCTTAAAAATAAAAAAGAAAATGAAACACTTTTTGTTCATTTCATTTCTTATGAGAAATCAATATGAGCACTTCCTTATAAGCTGTCATAATCTGTTCGGGCTGCTGTAACAAAGTGTCATGATCTAGGTATGTGGTAAGCAACAGACATTTATTTCTCACAGTCATGAAGACGTGGAAATCGGAGATCAAGGTGTCAACACGGTTGGGTCCTGGTGAGGGCCCCCTTCCTGGTTCACAAGGGCTCCTCTTGCTGTGTCCTCATGCGTTAGAGGGGTGGATGGTTTAGGTCTTTAGACTCTTTTATTTCATTATTTTTTAATTGCCAGAGTGAGCTTACAGAGAGAGAGTGGAAAGAGAGAGAGAGAGAATCCCTACCCCTCCTCCCCACCTCCGGGGAGAGCAGTCACGCTATAGTCCCTCCTCTTCCACTTAATGTCTGGTTGGGATTTGGGGCATGCAACGCTCACAGGCTTGGCATGCTTTTTTCTAGCTGTTGCGATCTGGATTCTAACCGTGATTGGCCTTGTGGGATCGAGCTCCCTCAACCATTAAGCTGTTCCCGAGCACTCTGCCTTTATGGCTTAGTCAGCTTGCAACCACCCACCTTCTAATATCATAATACGGGTTGAGATTCAAGAGGAGGATTTGTGGGGGACGCAGACATTCAGACCGCAGTGTTTGTGCCAGACGTATCACGTACCAACAGGTTTTACAAACTCCAAGAGTTGTCTTCTGCAGTCATCCTTCGGCTTTGGTAGACTTCAGTAGTTTGGATTAAATTTCATGGTATTTGAATCAAGGAAAATGGGGAAAAAAACCTTGAGTTTGTCTGGTCTAGATATGTGAGGGATATGAGAACACACCTATGACTTTATGTTCAGTCATAGATTTGTCAAAGTCAATGTGACTTTGGCCAAGGACATCTCGGTCTTTATTCTTCGATACTCTTATAAATCTACAAGACTGCACTCATAATTGAAATACCAACACTCACTTGCTAGAAGGAGATAATAAGGAGGCCCCTAATAATCTGGTTTACTTTTCTGTTCCAATAAAGTTCAAGGTATGTCTTTAAACTCTTGAAGCTCCCCACGCCTACATCTGCTTCCTACTTTATCTTCTACACCCAGGAGAAAATGTAAAATCGGAATGTAAAGCCTTATCAAAAGTTTTCTTGTCTTATTTTCACTTCCAGATGTCATTGTCTTGAATTCCCTAATCCGCATAATTCATAGTTGATGACCTTAAATGCCCAGTGCCCAGTTCTCTAAGTCAGTCTGCAGCTGAGGCCTTCAACTTATCTGCACAGCCAGTGCCTGTTGTGCTGGCTCTAAAATCAGATTTTGGATTGAATTGATTTAATTTTTATTCCTTAATCTGTACATCTCTGGACCAGTGCCTGGCTGCTCTTTTTGCCTAATTCCTTCTACTTACTAAGGTTCATTGTTTTTTCCCCTTATAATTTTGTTGTTCATGATCGAGTGAATGCCTGTGAAAGAGAGAGGGAGAGAGAATGAGAGCGAGAGAGAGAAGCAACCTCCACAGGGCTTGGTCATGTCACGTTCCCCTTCTTCCAGTCCTCCACTGGCTGGGATGCCGGGCAACTGTTCATACTCCTAGCTTTTTCAAGCTGCCCAGCGGGAGATTCCAACTGTGGTTGGCGCAGGACTCAGCTCCATAGTCCAGCGTGCTGCTGACCAAGCACAGAGGCCCTGTCTAATATTCAAATAGTCCCACCTCCCACACACATTAGACGTGGTGGTTATTGCTTTGCAGTTTCAGTTTTATGTGTGGAAAGTTGATATCTTTAAGATATTAGGAAATAACACTTTTTTATTTTCTGAAGTCTCCTTTTATTGAGGTTTATAGCTTTCTTGCTAGAGTGTGTATGTATTTCATGTGACATCTAGTTGATGGATCCAGTTATTGCCATTGTGAGTGATATTGGTTTAGTGTTTTCTAATTGTTGGTTAATGAAAATATACTTTTTGTGCATTTCCAATATACTTTTGAATGTTAATTTTGTAGTTGGCTATCTTTATGACTTGTAAGTTTGTGATAATTTTATAGATAATCCTATTGCATTGTAGAAGTAGACAGGTCATCTGAAAATAATGATGAATTTGTTCTCTCTTTTCTAGAATTTTTGCCTTTGATTTTTTTTTTTATATATATCTGATTTTATTTACTCGCACTTCAGGAGGCATGTTTTGTTTTGTACTTAAAGTTTTATTTTTAATATCTATTTTTTTCTTTTCCTATAAACTTCTCTCTTTTCTTTTCTCTTCTTTCTTTCTTTTTTAAAAAATAGGCAAATGAGGGAACCAGCAGTTGGCATAATGGCTATGTCGCTGGACTCCCACGTGGTCGACCGCGGTTTGCGTCCCAGACCCAGTGGCTTAAAACTCAACATTGGGCGCGTGTGCGTGCGTGCCTAAGATCCCGAGAGGAGAATGGAGGAGTTGGGATTGCGGCTTGACCATCCCCCCTGGGGGGTGATTTCTCGCTTTCTGTCTCTATGTCTCTCTCTGTCTGTCTGGCAAGTGCACACGCCCTATAGTGGAAAAAAAAATAAAAACCTCTAAAAAAAAAAGTAGGCACGTGAAATAAAATGGAATGAATATTAATGGAAAGTTACCTTTGGGTAATCCAAATTGAAAGGCATACAGTAACGATTGGTACATTTATTCTACTTAGCATTGAACCTTTAAAAAGCTAAACTGAGCTTCATTTTCATTTTTTTGTCTCTGTGAAGTATAAATTGTTGTTTCCTTAGTCTCTTTCTTACAAAGCCATATTAAAATAAGACCTTTCTCAAATAGTTCCATTTTGTGAATTTATTTTGCATAGTATACAGAAACTAATAATTCATCTACAACTTTTAGTTTTTTTTTTTTTTTTAAGAAAGATCAAAGTTAAATTTATTGGTTATTGAGCCTATGAAAATAGGTTTTTCCTAAAACTTTTCATCAAACACAGGAAACATGATCTTTTCAAATAAAAAGTTTTATTCATGTTTGTTGTATTTTCTCTTTAAAAATGAACCCTCCTGTGAGAGATGCCCTGGAATGTTTTATGACAAGGTCTCTGTAAAATATACTCTAATACAGATCTAGAATTTTAGAATATTTGTTGACAGAATGTGTTTTAATATCCAATGTTGCCAAACAAAATGAGTTATTTGAAATAAAAAGTCTTTTGGAAAGAAACCTTTCCCCTTTCATTTATTTACTTAAAAAAACCCTCCTGATTAGATCAGATTTGTATGTTGGTCTTAGCATATGCTTTCTTTCTGGCTTGTTCATGCCACGTATCAGAGTTAAGGAACTGAAAAATGGAATGCTAGGTGATGCATACTCTCAGATGGTGGGTTCTTGCATATCTAACAAGTAGATCTAACTCTCAGGTGTTGTATGTATGATAGACTTGTTGAAATTATTGTTTTCCGATACAAATACTTGTTGCTGTATTTGAATAGTACAGATCATTTAAAGAATGATTAGAAATTAAATTTGTATCATTTAGTTTTAAGGTGACTATTAGTTTAGCACTTTGTATAACTGATTGTACTCACCCCTACTACTCTAAGTGCTTTATTTTATTTTTTTGATGTATGTTTGCCGTACAGAAGAGCAAACATGTTAGAAACAAATCATTATTTAAAAAAATACATTGTTCTTTGAACTTCAGATTAGTGCTGAGTTTTATTGGTGCTAGTATATTTTATTTAGTTCTGTTAAAGCTGGAAGTAGATTTTACGAAAAACTCATTCTGGGTAGAATAAACTGATTCCTAAAACTTGTTTTTATGAAATAAGATGAAAACTTGTTGACGCCGAGTATTTTCATAAGACACATTTATAACTTAAGTCAAGGGGAAAAGAAACATTAGGGGTTGTTTCCAAATAGAGTGCTAAAAGACCTCAGCAAGCTTTCAGACTTTCTCTACACCAGAAATTTTTAAATTCCCCAGATGTGAAAAAGACTACTCTTCTTTCCTGTGCTTCAGTAAATTATGCCTAGGATGTACAGATAGGGTTCTGCGACTAGGTCCATGGTAGTATGCACGTCTCCAGAAATTATTTATTGCTATCAAATACATATATTTCCCCCCCCTCGGTCAAATATATTTACTCGTTATATTCTGTGGAGGATTTTGTCCTCTCCATTAATTTTATGAACTCAAATATATATATTGAGCACCTAATATATTCTGACAGTGGCTGGGTGCTGGACACAAAGAAGTAAATAAATAATGTGATGTCTTGTCTTAAGCTGCTCACAGGCAGTAAAGGGGGAGAGACTCTGAGTGAGTAACTGCAGGGCGATCTGATGCGTATTATGTGTGATAGAACTCATGAGAAGCAGGAAACGGTAATCTCCTATTACAGTCATAGCGAACATGCGCCCCAAATTTTAATAGTGTATGATGGATAAGGCTATACCCAACTAATCAGAATCGTATACTGGCTGCTTCTGTACAATTAAAATTAATTTTCATTAGAGGCCTTTTTATTTGGCAGAAGATAACCTTTTCATTTGTAGTCCTATAATTTTCCACGCAGTATCTGAAAATTATGTAATTTTGATATGCTGTAAATTAAATTTGAAAAACAAAACTCACTGGCAACATAAGATAATAATTACAATTGAAAAACAACCTGATGGTGTAAAGTGTCTATTGCAAGGTGAGTTTCTTAAGGAATTGCTATTTTTTGGTCCCAAAGCATACTTTATTCTGAGACCAATTTATGTCTGAATTCTGATTGCCTGCCGAAAACGAGGAGGGCATACTTGTGGGTTGCTCAGATATCAAAAGAAATTCTTACCGAGCATTTCTCAAATCTGCTAGTCAAGATTGTCCTCATTGCTGAAATTCAGAGAGGTATATCTATTTAGGGTTTAGTCTCAAGACCAAAGCTGAAATTGTATTAATCTATAATTGGGAATGACAAATAGCCATATGAACTTACTTTATATATTTCAGTTGCTGTTGTTGTTTTTTTTTTTTTTCCTGTCTGAGAAACCTTACCTGAAAGCACCTTTAAAATGTGTGTGTGTGTGTGTGTGTGTGTGTGTGTGTGTATGAATGTATGTTTAATTTGTTTCCCTATTTGGTTACCAGAGGATTTAATCAGTTTTCCATGAATATTAGTTTTAGTAGATTAATTTGGCTGGCAGCTAGTGAGAGGGAAGTGACATATTTAGTTTTTATTTCCTTATAAAGTCTGAAGAGAGGCCTGACTGCTTGTTAATCACTGTTGTTTAAATTTATAGAAATCCTCAGTTTCGTGGCTCCTCGCTTGGCTTTTTGCTTTGAGAGCAGTCCGTGAGGATTAGGTCACACCTGGTCTCTGGTGGTCATTAGTCTGCTGAGGTTAATGACTGGCTAGGTCTTTTCATGCTTCCTCTTTTCACCCATTTATTAATCTCCTCAACTTCCTTTATCCACCTTTTTTTTTTTTTTTTTTTTTTTGAGAGGTCTTTGCTATAGGGTGCGTATGCTCATCAGAAAGATAGAAAGCAAGAAATCACCCCCCAGGGGGATGGCCATGCTGCAATGCCTTCTCCTCCATTCTCCTCTCGGGATCTTGGGCAAGCACGCACACGCACCCAGCGTGCACCTGGTCCGGGACTCGAACTGTGGTCGACTTCATGGCAGTTCAGCGACATAGCCATTACGCTAACTGCTGGTCCCTGTCCTCTTTTTCTATAACTCCTTTTCATCTTCGCAATTATCTATGATTCTTAATTTACCATTTTTCTTCTCCTTTCTTCTCTCAAGTTTACCCATCTCTATTTCTGTATTATCCCTTTCTATCCTCTCTCTGTCCTCCCACCTGGAATATAATCTTGTTCTCTGATATCCAGATCACAAGTTGGGGCAGTGGAGTGAATTCCTGGTTTCTGCCATTACCTGATATGGCAGTTGGCAGACTTTGGGATGTGCGCGAGTTTCTATACAGGCCCCAAATGAAACACTGTTTGCAAGAAGGAAATCATACCATGCAGCTGGTCCCTGGGTAGACACAGATGTCGGTGTCAAAGGTGCCTGAGCATTTTTGATGTTTTAAAAAGTTTTTAGACACAGTTTTTCATAATAACTCATCAAGTGCAGCCAGCCTTGGCAACAGTAGAGTAAGTATTCCCTTTATCAGAGAGTGGTCCTAACTGTAAATGAAGCTCTGTGTTGAAGAAGACAAGCTGGCCTAACCTTGAGATTTTTCTCATGAAGGTTGCCGACTCTCTGTCCCAGGCGCCATGGGGCCTACACCAGATGCTGTCTGTGGAACTGTGAGGCGACCACCCTGCGGATCAGCAGGGAAGGGCTGGCCTCTGCAACAGGGTAGTGCTTTATCTTAAATTCTTATTTTTCATTATTTATAAGTCTGTTTCACAAATAGTAGGTTTAAGTAGAAAAACTGAAATTCTCAGGCGTAACTTACCCACTGATGCCCACCTAATCGGGGCCGCCATTATAACTTGAATTCTGTCCAGGTTTTGTGTCATAATGCCTTCCGTTTGTTCCATAGTAGCATCAGAATAGTAAAACAGGAATTTCTTACTGAGATACTCACTTGAAGATTCAGTTTATATGTTCCCACTTTAGGATTGCCAGAAAAAATGCAGGAGGTCCAGTTCAGTTGAATTGCAAATAACAAATATGTGTCTCATACAGTGTTTGTATTTTTATTTACGAAACATGCGAACCCTCTAGCCTTTCCAGGGGTCCTTTCCTAATTCTCATTTTCCCAACAGAAAAAGCTTTGATGCTCCTTGAATTCCCCAAAGTTTTAAAATTCTTTCTGTGGGTACCGTGTGTGTTTGATTTGGCTTGTTTGTTAAACCGACTCTTCGTTTCCCTGAGACTGAAAGCTTCTGAAATAGAGGCATTTTGTTTAAAATGTCTTGATGCTCTACCAGTTGAAAGAATAACTGTTTAAATCTAGCACCTTTCTGAATCACAGGCAAAAAAATAACAAAAATGTGCTAGTACACACACTTACCAGAACATTCTCCTGTATTTTGTGCCAAGTGAAAAAAATTAATAAAAGCTCTCCAGTGAAAAATTAGGACTACCTGTAAAGCTCTACATTGCCCAGTCTGTCAGACACCATTGTCAACCCCCGTACATCTCCCGCGGGGACACTCAAAGCCTCACAGGCTGGGAGCCACCAGCGGGCTGCAAATGACTGTTCTATTGAGTAATCACACAGGGTCATAAAACAAACCACAGCCTGTCATTGTTTAAAGTTTTGTCATTAAGTTTAGTATTTATTCTACAAGTGAGAGAGACAGAGACGAAGAGGGAGATCAGCCCTCGGGCGCTGTCCGGCCCGGGTCTGGGGCAGGCACATAGTGCCCAGTGTACTCAGGGAGGTCTCCGGACGTGACGCGGTCACCGCCCCATGTGGGTCAGCCTCACGTGACCTGGCCCCTCTACTTAGGTTTTGTGTTTTAGTCACATATGGATTCAGGTTCACAAATGACTCTGAATACAAAATCTTGAACATCAAGTCCTTTTTTCCCTAGGTGGAAAAAAACTCATCCCATTGACAAAATTGAGACCAGAATTCCTTGTTCACTGTGATTTCTGCTAGCCATTTAGTCTTCTCTGTGGAAGAGTGAATCACTTAATGCTAACATTATTTTTGCCTTTGCTGCTAAAGGTCTTGAGAATAAAGAGTGTCAGTGGAGCACGTTGTGTTCATTCTTGAAGTCGTTAATGCATATTGCCTCACCCCTACATTGTACTTAAAAAGCCTGCCAGTTTTTCACAGAGGAAAACGTGGAAGTGGAAACATAGTGGTCCTTATTTAAATCGCCTTTCCATTTTGCATAATAGAAAGATCAGTTCTGATTTTTATGGGTAACCTTTGAGCCCAGGTCAGTTACTTTCTCAACAAGTCCCACTCTTGTAATTACCCGTCTTAGAAAAGTTTCTCCTAGGTGTCTCCAGATGGCTGTGCTCTTCCTGGTACAGCCCTCTTGACTTCAGATTCGGGAATTAAGATTTTGATAGAAACCTTATCTCACCTTCTGATGTAGCTGGCTTCATTAGAGCTGATAAAGTGAGATCCGCAGCAAACACAGAGCACTGGAGACGTGGCAGGCAACCTGGTGCAAATCTTTCAGGAGACAAGCTAAGAGTCTGATTGACAGATTGTCTTCTAATTTTGTGAGGCAAAGAAGATATTCTTTATTAACCAGCGAGACAGACGGGCTCAAGCGTGATGGACTTGGTTTAGTTCTTCTTGTGTTTGGATGGCTTTTCCCCTCTTTCTTTTTATGGCAAGTAAGACAAGCAGGTATGCTAGAATTGTACTAAACTTATCCTGTAGGATCCACGAGGCAACTGTTAGGTAAAATACTATATTTAAGACTCTAATTTGTACAAAGTTCAAAAGATTTAGAGAAAGACGCTTTGCAATGAGCAAAATTAGAGATTAAAATTAGAGATTTCACAAAAAACTTTATGGTGTGTTAGTTAAGCAAGCATTCCAGAAAGGCCGATCGGTTAATACAACAACCAGAAGAAATGAAGAAGGGACCCGTGTAAAAACCATGGGAGCCAGGTTCATCACTGATGCTGGCATCACTGCGTGGAAAGTTGTTGAGGAAAAGATGGTTTCATGGGCTCAAACTTCAGCTCCCAGATGGTTAATTATGAAGGGCAGAGGTACCTTTACAATGGCAGACTCCAGCAGATATCACATTAATCAGGCGATCAGACATCCCCGCCAGTAATGGGGAAACTGGACAAGATGTGACTCAGCTGAGATCCCGGGGAAAGCACAGCATCTCCTACAGTATTCTTGCCAAAAATGCTTACTCCGAACGTAACCGTGAGGAAGCAATCAGACAGATCAAGATAACAGACATACTAGACAGCTGATATACTCTCCAAAACTGTCCGTGCGATGTGAGGCAGGAGCAAAAATGAAAGGAACATGACAGTTAAATACAGTACGTCCTTTGATGGATCTGGATTGAGAAGAAGAAAAATCTGTCTGAAGCATGATTGGTGGGGCCAGCAGACGACATACTGTTTATGTCACTGGACTCCCACATGGCTAACTGGACCCAAAGGCTTGAAAATCACATCGGGTGCGTGTACTTGTGTGCCCAAGATCCCAGCAGGAGAATGGAGGAGAAGGGATTGGGGCATGGCCATCCCCCTGGGGGGTGATTTCTCACTTTTCTTCTCTCTGTCTCCTTGCACAGGGCACACTAATTAAGTGTCCTAAAAAAAAAAAAAAAAAAAAAAGATTGGGGGAAGGGGAGTTACACTGTAAGCGATGAAAATGATTGTGTCTCAGTTAAATTTCATGAGTACGATAATGATACAATGTGATCAAATAGGAGAACGGCCTAGTTTTCAGGAGATATCATTGAATATTTAGGGATGAAATGTTAGGATGTCTTTTATTTACTTACAGATGGCTCTGCCAAGAAAATAAATGTATGTTGAAAGAGAGCAGTAAATCAAATTTGGTGAAACGCTAACTGATAAATGGAGGTGAGAGTCATGGGTGTGTATTCTCTTCTTTTCTGCATATTTGAAAGTTTTCAAAATTAAAAGTTCACACCTGAGAAATGTCAGGTCTCTAGCCATGTCCAGGACTGAAGGCATAGGGGCCCAGGATTAGGGAAGTATCTCTCAGGAGTTCTTGGCAGTTTTCTCTCTCTCATGCATTAGACAGAAATTAGTCAAGTAAAAAGGAATATTTTTAGGGAACCAGCAGTTAGCGTAATGGCTATGTCACTGGATTCCCACGTAGTCGACCGCGGTTCGCGTCCCGGACCCGGTGGCTTAAAACTCACACCGGGCGCGTGTGCGTGCGTGCCCAAGATCCCGAGAGGAGAATGGAGGAGAAGGGACTGCGGCATGACCATCCCCCCTGGGGGGTGATTTCTCGCTTTCTGTCTCTCTGTCTCTCTCTGTCTGTCTGGCGAGCGCACGCGCCCTATAGCGAAAACCTCTCAAAAAAAAAAAAAGGAATATTTTAAAAACATTGGCCACATGGTATATAAGAAGACACTTAGAGAACATGGGAAATCTTAAAATTAGGGTTAATTTTTTCCATTTATGGTAAATGAGTGGGTAATTAGTGCGGATTTAGTCTGGGAAGAAATGAATGCAATGTGCTGAAAGTACAAAAGAGCGTGTGGGTTGTAATGCTGCATCCGTACATGCTGTGGTCTCAGTGTTTCCCCAGAATTCATGTGTTGAGATGGTTTTGAGAGGGTGGAAACTTAATGGCAATGAAAGGGAGGCCCTTGGACCCGGTAGGTGGCATAGAGGTCAAA
Source organism: Tupaia belangeri chinensis (assembly GCF_000334495.1). Taxonomy (NCBI): domain Eukaryota; kingdom Metazoa; phylum Chordata; class Mammalia; order Scandentia; family Tupaiidae; genus Tupaia; species Tupaia belangeri. Next base: position 865,185 of record NW_006159626.1, read on the forward strand.
GCACTAGATCCCGCATGGCTTTGAAACCTGGCCACTTGGAAATCATGCCAGGCGTGTTGCGTGCATGCCCGAAATCCTGAGAGGAGAGTGGAGAAGACTATGGCATGGCAACGCACCTAGAGGGTGATTTCTCACCTTCACTTGCTCTCACTCTCTCTCACTCTCTGTCTCTCTAGCTAGCGCACCTGCCCTAAAAAAAAAGCAGGTGGGCCTTTGGGAGGAGATCATGATTAAGGTCATCAGAGTGGGGTTCCCATGTTTAAAATGTGGTGAGTTTACAAGGAGAAGGAATAAGACAAAGAACTCAACAGAGACACACGCACTCCTGCCCTCTGACGTGTTGTCATCCCAGAAGGCTGCAGACGTGTCCCCTGGAGTTTGCACTTCCAAAGTGGGAGCTGAGTAAACCTCTATGTCTGTTAAATACTCAAGTCTTTTCCATTATTAGCGGCAGAACAGACTAGCATGTAATGTAAGGGCATTAAGATAGTGGGGTGGGGAAGCAGCAGTTAGCGTAATGGCTATGTCGCTGGACTCCCACGTAGTCGACCGCGGTTCGTGTCCCGGACCCGGTGGCTTAAAACTCACGCCGGGCGCGTATGTGTGCGTGCCCAAGATCCCGAGAGGAGAATGGAGGAGAAGGGATTGCGGTGTGACCAGCCCCCCTGGGGGGTGATTTCTTGCTTTCTGTCTCTATGTCTCTCTCTGTCTGTCTGGCGAGCGCACGCGCCCTACAGTGAAAATCTCTCCAAAAAAAAAAAAAAAAGATAGTGGGGTGGTGGGAGAGGGTCAAGTATTCCCCAACCGAAGCCACTGTCGTGGGTGGGCCACACAGACTCGTGTCAAGACTAGTAAAAACCAGGTCTAGGGCAGAGCACTTCTATTGCAGTGCATGTCTAACACACTTCAGCATGGTGACTGAAGGACCTTAACGGTGAAATCTGCTTTAAAGGTGACAAATCAGAGTACTGAGAAACTGAGCCCCAGTCAGAAACTACCTTGGAAGGAAAAAAATTGGTAGCGGAAACATTCTTCAAATGACAGTTTCCCTTACATTTTTAAAAGAGATTTTTGTCATAGTGTGCATGCGCTCACCAGAGAGAGAGATAGAGATAGTGAGAGGGAAAGTGAGAAATCACCCCTCCCTGGTGGGGGGGTTAGCCACACTGCAGGCCCTTCTCCTTTCTCTTTCTGGGATCTTGGGCATGCACACACCCCCCGGTGTGATTTTCAAGCCACCGGGTCCAAGATTCGAACCGTGGGTTGGCCATGTGGGAATCCAGTGATGTAACCACTGCGCCAACTGCTGGCTCCTCCCTTAATGTGTATTTGATGATAATTAATGTTTATTCTGTTATGTAGTAATTATGCTATTTCAGCTACCTAATTAAATCGTCGTCCTCCTTCCTAAAACCCTATAGTATGTAGACTCAGGCCAGGTGCTGACCAGTGATTGCAACTTGGTCAAATCTGAGCCTGGACCGTGTCACTCTGCAGTTGTTCATTTCAGTATGTCCCTATTTAGCTCCCCCACAGAACTCGTTAGAAGCGTTAAGTCAGATCATGTATGTGAAAATGCTAAAGAAACTATTTATTCCATGTATAAGGCATTTTTAACACTGAATGTTTCTTTTGAAGGATATAAGGAAGATGAATATAGATTCCACCCTCAGGGAGTTTATAGGTTGTTGAGTGGGATATGTTATATCTGTAAATCATGGTCAACCTACAAGATGCACAATGTCTGTGACAGGAAACAATGATACGAAGAGAACAGGCTTTGCAGCCGTGTCATTAGAACCCTGTCATTTGCTGTGTGCTGTGTAACCTTGACAGGGGAATCCGAGTCTTGGTTTTATCATTAGCAAAGTGAAAATGCCCTGCTTTGTTTGAATCATGAGGAGTCGTAATGTCTTATATAGCACAGTGACTGACACATAGTTAACACTTAAAAGATTATGTAAACATGATACATTTTTTACTCTTTTTTTAAAAGAATTAGTTTATTTAACTTTAGTTATTTTAATTTGACCAGAGAGGGAGAGAGAGAAAAAGTGACAAAGCAAGCTGCCAGGTCTGTGACTAGAACTGTGTCAGCCATGTGGGAGTCCAACGCCCTTAACCACCATGCCACCTGCTGGCCTCCATAATTTTTTTTTTAAGAGAGAGATTCTTGCTATAGGGCGTGTGCACTTGCTGGAGAGAAAGAGAGAGACAGAGAGACAGAAAATGAGAAATTGTCCTCTGGGGGAATGGCCACACTGCAGTCCCTTCTCCTCCATTCTCCTCTCAGGATTTTGGGCATGCACACACATGTGCTTGTCATGAATTTAAGCTGCCAGGTCTGGGACTCAGACCATGGACAACTGTGTGGAAGTCCAGTGGTGTAACCATTTCTCCATCTGCTGGTTATTCTATCATTAAATAAAATTAATATAAAATTAATGATATCATCATGACCCGTTTTTACAGTTCAGGGTCTATCACAGTCCCTTCTCCTTCGTTCTCCTCTCAGGATCTTGGGCGCGCATGTACACGCACCCGGCGTGAGTTTTAAGCCACCGGATCCGATGCGAATTGCGGTCGACTACATGGGAGTCCAGCGACATAGCCATTACGCTAACTGCTTGTCCCATTTCGGGGTCCATATTTCGTCCAGACTCTGTAGCAACAACTGCCATCTAGTGGCGGCCATCAGAATTCCACAAGCTATGGTAACATAAAGACCCCGTCTGCCCTTTGAGACCTCCATGAGTTTATGAATCTGTAATCTTTGGGTGTTGATATTCAGCCTGTCAGTCTGTCTCATCACATATTTTGTTGGACGCATTTTGTCTTAGATTTTATTACCTATATATATAATTTTATGTAAATAATTTAGTTTTGCCTATATTTGCCTCAATGTAAGTAAGAGCCTGCTGCATATATTCCTCCATGACTGGCTTCTTTCACTTGATTAAAGACTGAAGACAGTTGAATGTAAATGGTTTATTTGTGCAGTGATTTCTGAACCGGACAGCTCCAGACCAAAGAGAGCTCAGGGCTCCACCAAAGGGGCATGTTTCGGGATGACTCTGGCCGGGTGCGTATGACAGCAAGGAAGAGGGGACACGTGATCAGTGCAGGTGGAGTGTGGGCGGATTTGGACCTCAGCGCGGGAGGGCCTTAAACGTGTGCTTAGTCCCGAGCTAGTAGTTTCTGATGAAAGGTTAAATGTTACTTTATTGCTTATACCGAGTTGGGTTTAGGCTTGCGGAAGTCTGAACAAAGGATACTGGATTCACCTAAACCTAATGACTTTATAATTAATTAGCTTAATGCAATCTAAATAATTTTTTGTGAACCATCCATCTTGTAGGGAGTTGAGTGTTTCCTGCTGTCTAGCATTTGAATGAACATATCGTAATTGATCTGTTATTCCGTTGGGGTGTTTCCAATTTGGGGCTATTATGAGCAATGCTACTGATATAAATATCCTCATCTATGCCGCTCAGATGTGTTTGCAGAGTTTCTTTAGGGCATATAGCTAGGAGTGAAAAGCCGAGATTGTGGGGCTGTGCATATTTCATTTCTCTGTGGAATACCAAGCTGGTTTCCAAAGAAAGTATGAATTTACACTCAAAACAGTAGTGCATGAAAGTCCGTTTTTCCCATTTTCCACAAACACGTGAGTCAAACTTTTTAATTACTATTCAGGCTGTTGAGATACTAAAACAAGGCTCGCTGTAGTTTTATCTTGCAATTCCTGGGTTGGTTCGCATTCTTTGCCATCTGCTGAGGACTGCCTTTTCTGTTGTCCAGCACGATTTCACAGTTCTCCTCGTAGGGAGCTAGGGCAGGCCCAGCTTGGTGGCGCGGTGCTGGAAGCCACTTGCCTTACCGGTTTGGATCACCAGGAAGGCCTGAAACTGCCCACATCCCGATTGCCTTGAAATCAGAATAGTATTAAGACTTGTGAGATTTAGTTCCATATTCTGATTTTGAGGCATGGAAGTAAATTAATTTGCTATTTTCTTTAGATATTGCTGATATTTATAACTATCATATCTAAAATAATTTCTAAGTTTATATAAAAAATGTGCTATACCATTTCTTTTAAAATTTTTTTAGGATTTTAAAATAAATGTATTTCTCCCAAAAGAGAAGGGAATGGGAGAGAAAGAAAGAAGGGCACCTCCAAGTGAATCTTCATTCCATATCCACCCAGTCTTAGCTGGATCGTGGCACGTGCGCCCATGTGCCAGCGTGCTTGGGGAGGCCCAGGGACACGCGGGGACATGGACCCAAGAGGCCACGATGGCGTTGTTGCACCACCAGCTAGTCTCCTACGTTGCTTCTGAGTTAGAAAAGTGTATTGCTTTTGTTGTTTTCTAAGATATATGGTGTTTTTGGGAGTAACTTCAAGGGTTACTTACCTTCTACCTTTCCTCCAGTTGACATCCGTATCAAACTCTTTAAATAAGAGTTGAAAAGAAATCTCTTACTCTTTTAAAGTGGTCCTCCAATCGGAGGTCAGCATTACATTTTGTCCTCCATCCTTTTTCTTATTTTTAGTCAAAAATTTTAATGAATATTTTATCGGAACGTGGCCCTATGCCAATTAATTCTTAATAGTAGCCATTTAAGTAAAAATGTCTGTATGCCAATTAACCTGTTACCTGTATGATTTTCTGTCATTGTACTGGAAAACTTGACCACTTTATTTAGAACCGAAAATGCTTTAATATTTATTTGAACTCGAGTTCCTGAATAATTTAATATTCCTTTGTAATCTTCAGTTAAATTTCAGAAAGGCACATAGTGGACAAAACAGGAAGGTCCGTTAGAGGCAAATAGAAACGGTGGTCCCAGAGAGTGGTGTGGTGGTGCTACCTGCCCCACTCCTGGGAGAGCGGTGTGGTGGTGCTGACTGCCCTCCTGCTCCTGGGAGAGCGGTGTGGTGGTGCTGACTGCCCTCCTGCTCCTGGGAGAGTGGTGTGGTGGTGCTACCTGCCCCACTCCTGGGAGAGCGGTGGTGGGTTGGTGCGGACTGCCTTCCTGCTCCGGGGAGAGCGGGGTGGTGGTGCTTGCTGCCCTCCCCACTCCTGGGAGAGCGGTGTGCTGGTGCTACCTGCCCTCCCGCTCCTGGATGCTGAGGTGGGAGCCTGCAGTTTATGAAGCCAATCTAGCCAACACAGGGAGATCCTGTCTCTAAAAATCTCCAAAACAAAACCAAAGAGCAGAACAAAACAAAACGGGTCCTAGATTTCACCTTAAATACACTGTTTTTGAAAATAAGAAAAAACTTTAAATAAACATCACTGTATTTACACAGTGATGAAAAAGACACCTTTTTATATAAAATGTATTTATATAAAATTATATATACACATTTTATTAAATATAATTTTTATTTATATGTACATTATGAAAAAGAAATAAGTCCTCAAAAGAGGTAAAAAATACTTGAAAATGCTAAAAACAGAAATATCTGTAAAAAATTACCTTGGTTGGGGCCAGCAGGAAGAATAATGGTTAAGTTGCTGAACTCCCACGTGGCCAACTGTGGTTTAAGTCCTGGATCTGGTGGCTTGAAAACCAAACCAAGCACATGTGTGTGCGTGCCCAAAATCCCAGAAGTAGAATGGAGAAGGGATTGCGGCGTGGCCATCCCCCTGGGGGTGATTTGTCATTTTCCCTCTTTCTTTCTGAATCTGTTGGGTGAATGCCCGTGCCCTGTGGCAAAAACTAAAACAAAAACAAACCTCAAAAGAAGAAAATAACCTGTTGGGGCCACCAGGTTTAGAGCTTAAGGCAGCTGGATCCCACATGGCTGACTCCACAGTTTGAGTTCTGATTACCCAGAGACTTGAAAATCATGCCTGGCACATGTGTGTACATGCCCAAAATCCTGAGAAGAGAATGGAGGAGAAGGAATTGTGTCATAGACATACCCCTGGGGAGTGATTTCTCATTTCTCTTTCTCTCAGTGACTCTCTGTTTCTCTCCAGTGAGCACTCGTGCTCGATGGATACAATTTTTTTTTTTTGAGAGTTTTTTTTATAGGGTGTGTGCGCTCACCAGAAAGAGAGACAGAAAGCGAGAAATCATGCCCCAGGGGGGATGGTCACGCCACAATCCGTTCTCCTCCATTCTCCTCTCAGGATCTTGGGCACACACGCACATGCGCCTGGCATGAGTTTAAGCCACCGGGTCCAGGACTCAAACCACGGTTTACTACGTGGGAGTCCAGTGACAAAGCCATTATGCCATCTGCTGGTCCCTCTATGGATAAAATCTTTTAAAAAAATTAGCTCTGTTAAACATAAATGAAAATATAATTAGGTAAATTATGAATGTTTACATTTTGTTTTTGGGAAGATAAGTGTGTTGCCTTTCATCTTTTTGTGAAGAAAGGTCATCAAAATTATGTTTATTGTTGATTTCCTGTGAATGCAGCCCTTTCTATGGGTCCTATGGGAGGGGAGAGGAGGTGCGGGAGGAGAACGAGGAGGGTGCCACTTGCTCAGTGGGCCTCTGTTCTGTCCCTGCTGCACGTGGCTCGGGGAGCTGGGTTCTCACTGCTCGCCATGGTCTGAATGTGGTGTCTGTCTGTCCGCCCCACCTCCATCCCCCTCCCACATTTACAGGTTGAAAACTCCCCAGTGTGAGGGCGAGGCCTTTGGGAGAGTGACTGATCCTGAGGGCCCTCATCTCCTGGCTGGGATTAGTGTTTTTATCAAAGTGATCACAGGGAGGGCCGCTGCTGCTTCCTCCCTGTGAGGACACAGCACCAAGGCACCATCTGGGAAGCAGAGATGGAGCCCTCAGCACCCATCACAGCTGCTGCGCCTTGGTCTTGGGAGTCCCAGCCTTCAGGACCGTGAGAAATCCTTTTCTAAAATTACCCACCCCGCGGTGTTTGGTTATGGTAGCAGCAACAGACTTAAGGCCCTGCTTTTCTGGACCGGGTGAGATCAGGTTCCATAAATCCCTTTCTTCTCAAACCTGTCTGGTAGTCTCCAGCCTATACGTCCAGGGTACCTGTCCCAGGACACAACTCCGAATTCCTCTCTTCTGCTTTCGTGAAGTTGAGCCAGTCCTGAGAGTGAAAGGAAGGCCCTCCATAGACTTGGAGGTTGGCATAAGCCACACAGCATGAGTCTTCAGTGCTTCTGAAGCTTAAAAGCCCTGTTATCAAACCCAAAGCCTGGGTTTATGAGACACAATGTAGGGTTTGATTCTTGTTTTTATTTTTATTATTATTATTATTATTATTATTATTATTATTATTATTTTGGAGAGGTTTCCGCTATAGGGCGCGTGCGCTCGCCAGACAGACAGAGAGACATAGAGACAAAGTGAGAAATCACCCCCCCCAGGGGGGATGGTCACGCCGCAATCCCTTCTCCTGCATTCTCCTCTTGGGATCTTGGGCACGCACACACACACGCCCGGCGTGAATTTTAAGCCACCAGGTCCAGGACGCGAACCACGGTCGACTACGTGGGAGTCCAGCGACATAGCCATTATGCTAACTGCTGGTTCCCATTAATATTATTATTTTATTATTGCTTCCCTGAGGCAGTGATGTCAGATCGCCCTAGCTACTTTAACTGGGGAAGGGGGGCGTAGTGTTCCAGGAGCTGGGCTGCGAGGGGGAGACCCCTATTGCCATGTCCTATAGAGACAGAGACAGAAAGTACTCTCAGAGTTATGTTAGAGGTCATGAATTAAATTCATCCTCATTTGAATATGGGGATTTGTAAATCCCTTTTTTGTGCCAAAGTGGTGACAGTTTGATTCAAATGCTAAGACTGGTTCAGCTTTGGTGATAAGAGGCTTAATATCTTCGGATTCCTATGGCTGCCTTTGTGCACTCTCATGGTTGATTGTGATCCTCTCTGAACTGGCAAGAATTTAGTAATGTTGTTATTATTACTATTTGTAGGCAATTAAAATGTAGTGTTGTGTTCTATCAGTAGAGTGGTTCCTTTACTTTTGCAGTGCCCTTTGGAAATTAACTTAGGCACCTAAATTTCTTATTTCAAGTAACTCTTCAAAACTGACCTTTCTGTTGTTTAGGATCATTCCCATTATCTGATAAATTACTTTCTTTCTTTGTAGAATGAGGACTAAACATATCATTTGTTTCATATCCTCGACTTCCCTATAGTAAACATTGTGAAATGCCTAACATTTCTGAGTGATAACTGAAGGACATCGGTGAGTTGGTTTAATGACGGAAATCATGTACTGAGCTGGATTGGTGAGGAGATGGAGCGGAAGACGCCCAGACTGTGTGACTCTGGGTGACGTGAACAGCTCAGGACCGCACCCGTGTCCCTGACAGTGCGGGGCACAAGGAATGGAGGCGCTGCTCTTTGTCTCTGCTTGTCACCCCACCCCTGCTTGTTTGCACTCACTAAGTTAATTGTTCTTGATGTATTTACCCTTAAAAAAATCCCCTAACTCACAATGACACAAATAGAAAAAGGTCTTACAAACTTCATGCATGGTTTTTAAGTCACAAATCACATTACTAAATCCATCATTGGCAAATAGCATAAACTAAAATGTGTCCAAGTATACGAAAAGTAGACATCAATTAGGCCACCGAAGGTGTAGCTAGGAGGAACAGTGTCTAGTGTAACGCAGTATGCAGTGGGGACAGTGTGCCCACCTCTTGTGTGCAGCTGCAAAGAGTTGATTGAGGTGGTGAACAAGTTATCCTGACTTAATTAATACACATTGTTTTCACTTACTAAAAAATCAAATTGTAACGGTTGCTAGGCTATTAAAAATGATTACTTATGGACCAGCGGATAGCATAATGCTTACATCGCTGGACAATGACATGGTCAACATCAGTTTGAATCCTGGACCTGGAGGCTTGAAGTTCATGCTGGGTGCATGTGTGTGCATGTCCAAAATCCCGAGAGGAGACTAGAGGAGAAAGGATTAAAGCATGGCCATCCTCCCTGAGGGGATTTCTCACTTTCTGTCTCTCTACTGAGTGCATGTGCTCTATAGCAAAAACCTCTCTCAAAAAAACCCAAAAACTATATTAAAAATCCAGCACACCAAATTGAAAAGTAAGGTATATGGAAAAGTTAGTTCTACTTTACTGTTTTCCTAATGATTTTTGTGAAACTCTGACAGTGAAGTGAAGCAACTGCTTTATCTAATGTATCATTATTTCTTGGTTTTGGTGTGTTTGGATTGCAAGTACATAATTCTAAAACAATGTGTTTAAAATGTTGTTATGCTTCTTTGTCACATTTGCATTTTTAAATGTAGAAAAGCTAGCCAAGTTATGTCTGTAAGTCCAACTAAATGACTTGAATATTAAGCATGTTTATTTTCAATATATATGGAGATTCAGAGTCATGAGCTCCATTTTACTGCCTTTTCCAGGTAAAATAGGCTGACTAAAAGATTTCATCAGTTTCATTTCTATTATGATTTAATTTAGTTGGAGAATTTCAGTAGATTATATGTGTTTAAAAAGCTTCTGATAAGAAAAAGTATGCAAAATCTATTAGACATACCATATGAGCAATGTTTATGAAATAGTTTAATATGTATTGACAGCACAGAATTACGAGGTACAGTTTTGTGCCCACAGCAGTTGACTATCAAATGATTAGAAATAATGGGACACTTGTTCTATCTTTGAAAAAGGAATCTGCAGAAGTCTGAATTTACCCATGGCAAGTCGCCACATCCTTGCATTATGGCATTTTAATATAATTTTATTTCTACATCAATTTTTAAAGTATTTTTAGCTATGGGAAATTGCTTCTTCTAGTTGACAAATGATTAAATGAAGGCCTTTTCATGTTTGAAGTAATTCTAATATATTTATATTTGTCCATGAGAGCACATAAATTCAAGCCCAAGTGATTTACCATTGGTTGTACCATCTTGCATCTGTAGAGAATGAGCTTGTTAAACACCTTTTAAAAACCATCTTACCTAAGGGGCCAGCAGGTGGTTGAGGGCACTGGACTCCTACACGGCCCGTTATGGTTCAAGTCACAGACCTGGCAACTTGCTTTCTCACTTTCCCTCTCTTACTCTGGTTAAAGAAAATAAATAAATAAATAAATAAATAAATAAATAAATAAGGTTAAATAGAATAAATAATTCTTAAAAAAATTTACCCTCAATTCTTTGAGGGCATTAGCTTGTAACCTGGAAGGAAATAATTTCCTCCTTTAAAAAATGGTTCAAGGGAACCAGCAGTTAGCGTAATGGCTATGTCTCTGGACTCCCACGTAGTCGACTGTGGTTCACGTCCTGGACCCGGTGGCTTAGAACTCACGCCAGGCGCTGTGGTGCGTGCCCAAGATCCCGAGAGGGGAATGGAGGAGAAGGGATTGCGATGTGACCATCCCCCCTGGGGGTTGATTTCTCACTTTCTGTCTCTCTGTCTTTCTCTGTCTGGCGGGCGCATGCAGCCTATAGCGAAAACCTCTCCAAAAAAAAAAAAAAATTAAAAATTGTTCAAATAAAAAAAAACCTTTTATGATTATTTTTAATTTAGTCTAAGTGTGCGAGAACTATCAGATTGTGGGAAAAGTCATGGTATATTTTTTCTATGTTTTTCTCTGCAAAAATACATCATGACTTTTTCAACAACCCAGTACCAAAGAATTATAAAGAGAGATTTCCAGACATTTCAGAGTTCCTTGGTTCTGCTGTCATCTTGGAAATATGAGTCCCTAGTCTGTTTTCTCAAAGCCACAGATAAGTAGGTACTGCCATATCACTCTGTAATTTTTCAGTCCTAAGTTATTTCCATTAGCTCAGGTTTTTTATTGGGTCATTGGAAAAGTCATGGCGTATTTTTTCATAGAGAAACAGAAAAATACATCATGACTCTCCCAACAACCCAATCTTTATTTACTTAATCAAGCTCTTTTAGCTTACTGAAACGTGAATTAAAGAATTTTTAAAAGTCAGTCGTATTTTTCCTACCATTATTGAGTCTTCTCCCAAATTCACGTGGAACCAAGTGACAGAAGCCACGTAGATGAGATGGGTGGGCCTGAGTCTAACAAAACAGTCTTGGATTTTTTTTTTTTTTTCTCTTCTATGAAATCACACAGACTCACAGATACGAAGGGCAGCAGAAATACCTTCACTTCACTTGAAGTGCGCATGCAAGGATTATGGATCTGACTTTGCAGGAGCTATCTGGGCTTCAAAATATGCTTAAATGTTCACATGTCTAGAAGGCGGTAGTGGAATTTCAGGGGCAGATGTTGGTAAGAGCAGAGAGAGAGAGCAGGGTGTCGTCAGAAGACTGAGCGTTCCGTTGTGACCCGACGTCCTCTGCAGAAAGTGTGGGCTTGAAGAGGTGCTGGCATTGCAGCCAGTCTTTATAACTGCCGTAAATGATCAAGTACACGGGGAGCGTGCTGTGTGTGTGAGTGCCGCTCTTCGCTCGAGTGTTCCTAGGCTGTGTCCTTGTACTGAAGAATGTGTTGATCTGAGGAATTCTGAATGGTGATATCTGTAACGTCATATTTTCTTCTTTAAGCATGATAATTCATCATGTAAGGGATTTTTCCTTTCTCCTTCTTTTCTCTTTTTTATTTTTTACTTTTTTGCCAGAAGGTGTTTGCTTGCCAGAGAGTGAAAGAGTCCTACAGCTGCGCGTGGCGATGCCACAATCCCCTCTTCTCTGCTTTTCCATCCCATATTTGGGGCACATAAGCCTACATATCAAGTGGGCTTTTGAAGCCTCCAGGGCTGGGATTTGAACCACAGTCAACCATGTGGGATTCAACTCCCGTAAGTACTGTGCTACCGGACTGGCCCCATGTAATGATCTTTAATTTAAAAGAAATCCTGTCCAATTTCTTGACAATATTTTTTTCCTTCAGTTTTTCATGTTCCAAATCGGATTTTAAATGCAATGATCAGTATTGCTAGCATTACTTGTGTAGGCTCCAGGGGAAGAGAATTCAGTTCACAAATAGATATTTATTTGTAAACAGACAGCATTTTTGGACAGAGGTGCTCTTGTGAATGCCAGAGCGCTACTGCTTTGAGTTGATTTAAGGAAATAAATAATAAGGAGCATCTGGAAATTCAAGCCCAACTGGTTTTATCGTTTACCGTATCACTTTGGGTCTGTACAGATTTAGCTCATTAAACACCTTTTAAGAATCTTTTTTTTACTGGAAGTGGAGTGGGGGAAAAAATTCCCAAAACAGCATTTGAAAAATTACTGTTTACAAAAAGAAAGATTACAGGGGAAGCAAAACATCAAATTCAAAATAGTTAGAGTACAGCCTCCTATAAAGTTTCTAACATGCCAGTGCAAAAATGGTAAGAATAGAGGGAGAGGCTATTTTAAGCACAAGCAGATTAATGCCAACTAAAGGGAGCTAGAATAGGTTTGTATCTTTGTATTTGTACATGCTTATCCTATTTATCCTACTAGCACTTGAAACCTATGCTTTTACGTGCTAAAGATTTAAAGGGAGCTGGAACAGCCCCCGCTCGAGAGGAGCTGACTTTTGAGTCAGAGAAACAAACTTACACACTGAACCTGCGACTTAAAGACCTGATGGAGTTTCCACAAGAAGATGGTCCTTCCTGCCAGGTCGAGAAGCCATTCTGGGCAGACAGAACCAGCCAGAGGGGAGAGCACACGTGTGGAGAGGTGGGGAGAGCTCCTTGTGATGGGAGCATGAAGGGCGGGAGGTCGCAGGAGAGGAGACAGGGACACCCTGAGAAAACTGACATCACGTGTCCGTGTTAGGTCAGATGAGAGAAGCTCAGAATTGGGGTTTAGAGAACTTGATGTGGGCGACAATTCAGATAGTCCAGGCAAGAAATAACACTGCCGAGACTCAAGGTAAAGATAGGAAGGAACTAACTGGTTGGAACTCAGTTCAAAAATGGGTCAGGAGCTGGAGTCACTGACTTGCTGTGGGAATTGAGGAAAAGGACGGAACAAGTTTCTTGTTTAAATAATTGGGTGGTGTCATTCGGTAAATGAGAGAAGTCATCTGGAATTCTCATATTTTATTTTTTATTTATTTTAGAGATTTTTTGCTATAGGGCACATGTGCGTGCCAGAGAGATGGAGAAACCCAGAGAAACAGAGAGGGAGAAATCACTCCCTAGGGGATGGCTAGGCCTCAGTCCCTTCTCCGTTCTCTCAGGATTTGGGGCATGTATGCACACATGCCTGGTATGACTATAAGTCATTGGGTCAGTGCTTAAAATTTCCTGGAATTTTTATTTTTAAAGCTTTTATATATATATATATAGTGCATGTGCTTGCTAGAAAGACAGAGACAGAGAGACAGAAAGCAAAAAAATCACCCCCTCCCTGGAGGAATGGCCATGCTGCAATCCTTTCTCCTCCATTCCCATCTCCAGTCTTAGGCACGTACGCACACACACACCCAGCGTGAGTTTAAGCCACCAGGTCCAGGACTTGAACCACGGTCGACTACATGGGAGTCCAGCAACCTAGCCGTTACGCCAGCTGCTGGTCCCTAAAGCTTATATATTTTTATTTCTTTCATGAGAGAGAGACAGATAGACAGGTAGACACCCTCAGGAGGGTCTTGTCACCCTACTCCCTAGCCAGTTAGGATCTCGGGCATGTTTGCCCAGCATGTTTCAGGGCAACTTGGGAATCAAACCTGTGGTCAGCCATGTGACTTCCAGCTCTACAAGGTCATATCCTGCCACCTGTATCTGTAAGGCTGGTCCCAACTTGAAATGTTTAAGGTATCTTGAATTTATATCTATTGTGTTTGGCTATGGAATATAGGTGGTAGAACTTGGGAGAGCAATCTAAGCCAGACTTCCGGAAGATTTCAATATATAGGTTAATGTTGCAGCCTTGGGTGTGGCTGCGCCACTAGGATTTCTCAGTACGAGGACCCACGTGTAGCCCCAGTGAATTTTATTGGTAAGGGGTGGGTAGAGGAATTCAAAACCACAAAGAAAATGAAAAAGTGAACTCAGTAAAGTTGGCAAAGTTCTTGTTCCATGAAACAACAGGAAGAAAAATTTTAGCAAGAGGTGTTAGATGCCACAGAGATAGTTGTGAATTTGAGGCTTGAGGAAAGCACACCCCAGACTCAGCACTAAGATGGCTCTTGCAGAAGTGCTGAGGGCCAAAGCCCAGATTGTAGCATGCTGAGTTGAGTTTGGTTTAGTTTAAACAACTAAAGTGGAGAAAGAGAAGAATGGGTATGTTCAGAGGCTGAGGTGGAGGAGATCAGAGAGAGATAAGTGAGGTGAAAGAGAAGTGCGTGGAGCAAGGTCTCGGAAGAATTCGGGAGGCGGTTAGAAACGAAATGCCAAGAGGAATTAGCCTTGAGGAGGAGAGAGATCCTCTACCTCTGGGAAAGAGGGTGGGTGCTGATTAAACATTTGTAGGGTCTGTGGGTGTAAGACATCCAGAGGGTGCACTTGATGGCCCCTAATTGTTCTCTGAAGCCAGTCAAATTCTGAGATAAAAGCCTGAGGGGGGAGAAACTGGGCAGGACCCTGGGGCCAGGAGCTGGAATCTGGATGAGCTGCCATGAGAAGTGGCAGAGGGAGCTGACTAGCTGAACACAGAATTGCTGAGTGGTTTTGAGAGCTAGGAAAGCAGAAATTTGTAGTGGCACCAGTCCACCTGATTGTTGTATTTCCCCCAGCAGAACGCAGCAGCCCAGTTAGGAGAACTCGCAAAATGCTGATTGAAACTGAAACTGGAGATGCTGTGAACCCAGGATGATGTAAGACAGCTGTCAGATTCCATGAGTTCAAATTGGTAGATGACAGAGTAGACCGAGTAACTCTGGGATTTCTAAAAGGAGCAGGCGCTGTGTCTCAGATGCAGAGTGAGCACAATTTGCTTTCTATTTGCTGTTTTCTGTTCAGAAGTACCCCCAGTTCAACCCTGCACACAGCCGCACGTATGTGCCGTGGTCTCCCACGTAACCACCCGCGCACACGCGGCTTACAAACTGGGACACACGGTCTTCATTCTGCCAGTGCCATTTATGCCCGGAAGTGTTCTTATTTCAGTTAGATTGTTTTATCTGGGTATTAAAGATTTCTGAACTGGTCATAGAGGAATAAAAGATTTCTCCTTGATGATGTCTCTTGAAGGAAAAAGAATGCTTTTTCCTAAAGAGTAAGTAAATGAGGCAACTCTTTATCTCAAAGTCTTGCTTTTGATATGGACCTCTCCACAAAACTTGCCCTGGACTTTTTTACCTCTTGGACAGACAATCTGATCTCTTTCTGCCTGTGTTTGTAACGTCTTTTCTAAACCTTGTCCATGCGTCAGTCCCCACAGGATTCCATGGCTCGTTGCACACACTTTGGGTTCCAGAGCATGGCGCGGAGTCGCCAGCTCTGTGTGTGCAGCATTGCCCTGGTGCACAGCACACCTGAGTCAGCAGTGAGCACCCAGGGCTCGCATGACTCAGCACTCTGCAGCAGAAAGGCCACAGGTAGGTGGAGAGAGGAAAAACTCAACTTGGTGGCTGACACTTCTTGTCCACCTACAAGTAACCCCTGGCTTACCTTTTAAACTTTTGACCAAGTCAGCAGGAGGCATTTAGGAGTCTGTTGGATACCAGGCCCAGTTATTCCAGATCTCAGAGAAGGAGAGAAGAATGAACCCTCCACGTGATCCAAAAGCCCACACAGAATCCTTTACCAAAGTTACCAATTAAGAAAAAAATGTAGTTCTAAATTCTTTTTTTTTTTTTGTTCTCAATCTTGAGTTTTATGGATAACGCAAATTTAGGGTAAAGCAAAACCTTGAGTACAAAGTGCATGGAGAAAGAGAAAAGGGGGAGAAGTACAGGCTTTCTGTGAAGGTCAGCGGTCCTGATGTCTGCAGGCCAAGGTCTCTACTCGACCTTGCTCTACCTTGTTGGTAAGACTTCTTCCCTGCATTAGATAGGGTCTATTTTTTAAATAACTTCTGACAGAATACTGAATAAGTTTATTATCCTCTTAACAGTCTCGTTGTCCTTTTGATTTAAGATTCATCAATTACCTTTTCATTTAGATAAAGAGGGGCATCGAATTTATAAACATTTGGTCCTGAGAACGTTTATAGAAAGTTACCAAAAATAGGCACAAAAATTCCAGAAAAGTAAGGCAAAGTAGTAAAATTAAAGCACTAAGTATTTACAGTTTTTGTTCCTTTGTTTTTTGAGCTTTTTTTTTTGCTATAGGGCATGTGTACTCGCCAAGCAAGAAATCACCCTCCCCAAGGTGATGACCACGCTGCAATGCCTTCTCCTCTAGTCTCCTCTTGGGATTTGGGGCATGCATGCACACACTCCTGGCATGAATTTTAAGCCTCCAGGTTCGGGACTCAAACCGTGGTCGACTATGTGGGAGTCCAGCGCCACAACCATTATGCCATATGCCAGTTCCATGAGTACTTAGGTTTTTTTTTTTTTTTTTTTAGGTTTTTTTTTTTTTT
>NW_006159626.1:881742-923900 GCF_000334495.1 Tupaia belangeri chinensis
CCTTCTCCTCCATTCTCCTCTCAGGATCTTGGGCACTCACACACATGCGCCCAGCATGAGTTTAAGTCACTGGATCCGGGACTTGAACCACAGTTGACTACATGGGAGTCCAGCAACATAGCCATTATGCCATCTGCTGGTCCCTCACTTACAGCTTTAATAGCTCTTGGGTCTGTATATGGAAAGTGTTGCGCCCAGAAAGATCATCAATAACCCAGGTGTACTGGTGTGTTTCTTAGCTCAGCCAGTTCTCACTGGACCTTAAGTGAAATCCTGCCCCTCTTTAGCATTTGAAGTTTCTCTTTGTTAAAGAGGCATTATATGAAATCAGTGTGTAAGCGGTCATTTATTATGAGGGAATAGGACATGACTAAGACATGACATGCTTGCCATCCAACTGGTTTCATGATTTTCACTTGAAGCAGATCATTCACAAGTAGTGTGTTTTCTGAAGCGGATCATCGCTGGGCAGTGAGACACTCTGGGATCGTGACGTAATCCCCTTGCTGCAGTTATCGGCTGTGCCGGCTTCGTCTGAAGCATTATTATTATTATTAATTTGACCAGAGGGAGAGAGAAAGAGTGAGAAAATAAGCCTCGAGGTCCAGGACTTGAACTGTAGTCGGCCATGTGGGAGTCCAGAGCCTTAACCACCACAGTACTTTCTGGGCCCAATTATGCCAAATTTGAAAACACAGAGATTATGCGTGATGCTCCTGATTTTGTGAGTGTGGGTGGTGGGGAGATAGAGACAACATGGCATGCCTTGGAGGCCGAGAGCTGGGAGGAGGCTTTTCTAAGTAATGCAGGAGAGAGCAGGGCAGGTCCTCATGCCTCTCACCCACTAACGGCCGTAGGTGGCCAGTGCCTGCCGGGCATTGCGGGCAGGTAACCTTTCCATACAGCCAGGATGAAGTGAACTGTGCACGCAAGAGATTACAGCGAATGGGATCATCCTCAAAGATGCCAAAGGCATTTCTGTTTCACATGATTACATTATGATTATTATGTTAGAGAAGAGGCATTTAGTTCATAGAGAATTTGAGTTAAGCAACTTTACAATACTAGAGGTAATGGGCCAGCAGGTGGCATGGGGGCTAAGGTGTTGTCTTAACCACATGGCTGATTGTGGTTCAAGTCCCAGACCTGGCAGCTTGAAAACCACTCCAGGCACATGTATGTGTGCCCAAAATCCCAAGAGGAGAATGGTGGAGAAGAGATTGCAGTATGGCCTTCCCTCCTAGGGCATGATTCCTCAGTTTTTCTCTCTCTCTCCTGCAAGCACATGTGCCCTATGGTAAGAAACAAACAAACAAAAAAGAATTCACAAAAAAACCCCACAAAAATCAGAGGTAATACAGCATTTCTGACTTTAGTCTTTAAATTGTATCACCCTTTGTTTAAAAGATTGGATGATGTTATGTGGTCATCAAAAAGAATTTCTTGGAATTCAACGATGTTACCTTTTCTATCTGCAGTATTTTTTTCTTTTACATATACACAGCATACACCCTTATATATATTTTTTCAAGTGAAAACAACAATTTTTTCAAAAATTATGTTACCTTTTTCTCCCCCAAAGTAACCCTTTCTTCCTCCCTTCTTGTGAAACAGCAAACCATGTTTGCTCATTGGTGATTGCAGACCCCCTTGTACTGACCCTGCTCTACAAAGAACTGCGTCGTAGGCAATGACACCAATGGTGGAGTGGGAGGAGAGGTGGCGTTTCAGAGCTGACTTCTCTGCCTCCATCCTGGTGCTTTCTAAAATGTTCATCTTAAAAAGAAAAAGTTCTTTATGTGTGGAGATCAGAGGTGCTCAATTTATGATAGACGCCAGAGTGATTGGAGAGCATGTTATTATCCTGTCCTTCTGTTTCTGAACCCATACACCCCACATCCAAGTTGAGAAGAAAAGGAACGCCAAATACAAATGTCAGCTTTTAAAACAAAGACCTCCCGCCCCTTCTGTTTTTTGTTTGTCATTGTTGTTGCTTTTCTTCAAAATTCCATGTGTGGCATAAGTTCCTTGTTGTTTATTCAGAAAGAAACTTTCAGGAGTGTGAGGATTTGGAAGGGAAGCTAGGCGTTTGGAAAATCTTGCGGTTCACTGCTATGAAGTACTTCTGGCATGAGTGGAGTACTGACTCTTGCAAACATGGTTCGAATCCCAAGGATGTTAGCCAAGTGCTTTCTAACTAGAATTTAGATGCTTGTGGAACGTCTTAGTCTTTAAAGTGTAAGGATAAAATTAAGAGGAAGAAAAACAGTGCCTTGAGGGTGAATAGTGATCTTCCTGTCTCCTCCCCACTGAAACCACGTTGTTAAATGTGCAGAGGCCGTTGGAAAGAGGATAACCTCAGAGCCACCACCAGCTTTCGAAGTTTATGCCAAATGAACAGATAGCACGTAAGAGCTCTGGGGCAGCTGTCAACATGGCAGAAAAATGGTTTCCATTGGCTGCCTCCTTGTACCTGATTGCCACCTCCAGCTTACTTCTCTAATGAATTTGTGAAGCTGCTGCTGAATATGTAGATTGATTAGTCAGGCAGTTGCAACCCTTTCTGAGTCTGTGAATTTCTGACCGCAAAGAATTATTGTGGATCATAGCAAAAACAGTAGTAGTTTCTATTTAGACATGTAATAATAAAAATGTACTTAGATAATGCCATGATTACAAATTCATTAAACACTACTAAATTTGTTGCAGCTTTTTAAAAATGTACTTAAACATTCTTTTATATATTTATCTGTCTATTGGTTGAGATTTTCAAGCCGCCAGGTCCGGGACTTAAACCGTAGTCAACCATGTGGGAATTCAGCACCTTAACCACCACGCCATCTGCTGACCCCATTTCTGCTTTTACTGTCAGTAAGGAAGAGAAAAGGAAATGCAGGAGACGCTTAATGTGTAGCAGAAGTAAGGGCAGAGATAGCATCACGAGGGCCCCTGCAGGTGGCATGGTGGTTAAGGGCACTGGACTCCCACATGGCCGACCGTGGTTTGAGTCCTTGGATCTGGCAGCTTGCTTTCTCATGTTCCCTCTCTCTCTCTCTCATTCTGTCCCTCTCTGGTCAAATTAAAATAAATAAAGTTGAATAAAATTCTTAAAAAAAAAAAAAGATGGCATGACGACAGGAGGTTTCTGCAGAAGCTGCTGCCAGCCTCGGGGAGTTGACCTCAGAGCCCAGAGGGCTGTTGGAGTTAGGCTGGGAGGTCAGTGGGGACATCAGCCCAGTCCACATCTTCCATGCCTTCCTGGAGAACGTCTTCCACTAATCGTTCTTGTCACATTGTGAGTCCCTTTGGGGACCTCAGCTGGTAAAGCCATGCATTTCTTCCCTACGCCACACTGTGCCAGGCACTCCTTGGATAGCAAACTCTGCCGTTATCCCAGAGAGAGCGGGCGCAGTTCAGCTGTGTGGTTTGGGGATGGGGGAAGCCGATTGCATTGTTACGTGTCATCCTCTGAAATGACATCTGTTATTTTTAAACTTATGGGTTGAAATACAAGTATGCCCCCAGTTTAAGAAAACCTGATATATTAAATCATAATCTTAAAAACCAAAGAGTGAATTCTTTTTATTATGAAATGACTTCTTAAAAAGGATTCACTT
This sequence comes from Tupaia belangeri chinensis, assembly GCF_000334495.1. Classification (NCBI taxonomy): domain Eukaryota; kingdom Metazoa; phylum Chordata; class Mammalia; order Scandentia; family Tupaiidae; genus Tupaia; species Tupaia belangeri. The sequence continues at coordinate 885,360 of NW_006159626.1, forward strand.
TTCGATTCCTCTGATACACTTTCTGTATCTACTATTAATATATAAACCGTTACATATGTCTATGTATGTGCTTCCAACTCCAATTTCTAGATGCAAGACTTTTTTCTTCCACATCATTTCCTCTTGGTGGACTATTGTGGTCATATTATAAATACTCGAGTTGCTTGCCATTGGTATTATAATGATAATTACTGCCCCCCATCGCCCCTCGTTTTTAGACAGAGTGAAGCCAGATCTCCTTTCTGCTGTGGGTTTCTCTAAGTAATGGTTCCATCTTCAACGCAGCTACAAATGACAGCCGGCGTTCAGCCTTGCCTTACTGGCAGTGCTTAATTTGGAATATTAGAACATTAGGAGTGATTTTTAAATATTCTTCAAAGTGTATTGAGGCATTAGTGGGACAGCTGGTATTTACTGAGCATCTACTATGTGTTGGATTTTTGCTAATAAACATTTTACATAACGCCAATTCATTCAACTCATTTTAAGGGCAAGGAAAAGAGAGCATAAAGATTTAACTACATTTACACTATTACCACCTGTAAGAGTCGGGACAGAATCCAAGATATATTCGACCTCAAAGCCCACATTTCTTTCTTCTAGTCCTCTTCCTATTCTTTCTCTTGCTTTTCTTCACCTCTATACCAACTGCCCTCTTTTCCTTCCTTTTCCTCTTCCCCATTATTTATTTCTTCTGTCTTTCCTTCCCGCAGATCTCTGCATGCTATCTGTCTGGGGTCCTAGCCAGGTCCGGGACTTAAAACGTAGTCAACCATGTGGGAATTCAGCACCTTAACCACCACGCCATCTGCTGACCCCATTTCTGCTTTTACTGTCAGTAAGGAAGAGAAAAGGAAATGCAGGAGACGCTTAATGTGTAGCAGAAGTAAGGGCAGAGATAGCATCACGAGGGCCCCTGCAGGTGGCATGGTGGTTAAGGGCACTGGACTCCCACATGGCCGACCGTGGTTTGAGTCCTTGGATCTGGCAGCTTGCTTTCTCATGTTCCCTCTCTCTCTCTCTCATTCTGTCCCTCTCTGGTCAAATTAAAATAAATAAAGTTGAATAAAATTCTTAAAAAAAAAAAAAGATGGCATGACGACAGGAGGTTTCTGCAGAAGCTGCTGCCAGCCTCGGGGAGTTGACCTCAGAGCCCAGAGGGCTGTTGGAGTTAGGCTGGGAGGTCAGTGGGGACATCAGCCCAGTCCACATCTTCCATGCCTTCCTGGAGAACGTCTTCCACTAATCGTTCTTGTCACATTGTGAGTCCCTTTGGGGACCTCAGCTGGTAAAGCCATGCATTTCTTCCCTACGCCACACTGTGCCAGGCACTCCTTGGATAGCAAACTCTGCCGTTATCCCAGAGAGAGCGGGCGCAGTTCAGCTGTGTGGTTTGGGGATGGGGGAAGCCGATTGCATTGTTACGTGTCATCCTCTGAAATGACATCTGTTATTTTTAAACTTATGGGTCGAAATACAAGTATGCCCCCAGTTTAAGAAAACCTGATATATTAAATCATAATCTTAAAAACCAAAGAGTGAATTCTTTTTATTATGAAATGACTTCTTAAAAAGGATTCACTTTTCGATTCCTCTGATACACTTTCTGTATCTACTATTAATATATAAACCGTTACATATGTCTATGTATGTGCTTCCAACTCCAATTTCTAGATGCAAGACTTTTTTCTTCCACATCATTTCCTCTTGGTGGACTATTGTGGTCATATTATAAATACTCGAGTTGCTTGCCATTGGTATTATAATGATAATTACTGCCCCCCATCGCCCCTCGTTTTTAGACAGAGTGAAGCCAGATCTCCTTTCTGCTGTGGGTTTCTCTAAGTAATGGTTCCATCTTCAACGCAGCTACAAATGACAGCCGGCGTTCAGCCTTGCCTTACTGGCAGTGCTTAATTTGGAATATTAGAACATTAGGAGTGATTTTTAAATATTCTTCAAAGTGTATTGAGGCATTAGTGGGACAGCTGGTATTTACTGAGCATCTACTATGTGTTGGATTTTTGCTAATAAACATTTTACATAACGCCAATTCATTCAACTCATTTTAAGGGCAAGGAAAAGAGAGCATAAAGATTTAACTACATTTACACTATTACCACCTGTAAGAGTCGGGACAGAATCCAAGATATATTCGACCTCAAAGCCCACATTTCTTTCTTCTAGTCCTCTTCCTATTCTTTCTCTTGCTTTTCTTCACCTCTATACCAACTGCCCTCTTTTCCTTCCTTTTCCTCTTCCCCATTATTTATTTCTTCTGTCTTTCCTTCCCGCAGATCTCTGCATGCTATCTGTCTGGGGTCCTAGCACTGTTGTTTGCACTGGGAATTCAGTGCTTCTTATTGCCACTAGTAAATAAGGCTACAGTGGTAGAAAGACACGTTTAATTACTGTGGACTGAAATCTCAAAGGTAGTCACTTCCTCCAGACATAGCACTTTTGGAGACCCTCCCAAAGCAAAAGCCCTGTGTAAAAGATTTCAGGCATAAGAACAGACAAAGTGACGATAGTTTAGAGAGGACAAAGTTTATGGAAGAAATTTAAAATTTACTTAAACATTTTATAATTTTTTTTTCTTTTTGGAGAGGTTATTGCTATAGGATGCATGCGCTTGCCAGAAAGAGACAGAGAGACAGCAAACAAGAAATCACCTCCCAGGGGGGAGGGCCACGGCGTAATCCCTTCTCCTCCATTCTCCTCTCAGGATCTTGGGTACGCACACACACATGCCCACCCATATGAGTTTAAGCCACCGGGTCCAGGACTCGAACTGCAGTCAACTACATGGGATTCCAGCAACAAAGCCATTATGCCAACTGCTGGTCCCAAATATTTTATAATTTTTGATGTTTCCCTCCACCTGTTCATTAGTAGTGCCTTTTAAATTATAATCACAGTGCTCATACAGTTTCACAAATGTTTGCCTCTGTGATCCTCCAGAGTCTTCAGAAGGATCATCAGTGAAAATTTGTTGCCCAGTATGCCTCTGAGTAGGTATTTATAATATAATTTATTTACCTAACCATTGGTTTTTCTCTTTGAAGGTATTTAAAGTGATTTCTAATTCCCCACTGCTCTTGGTACCATAGGCAACCTCTTTATATATCTTCTTTTGGTCCCATGGAAATGTGCAGACTCAGAGGTGTGCTGATAATAGAGTATCCAGGTGGAGGCTTGCTACTCCTGTTTGGAAGTGTAGAGCAGGGGAGGGCTGGCCATGTAGACTTCCATGGTCAGACTGATGTTCATTCAGGCAGCTTGATCTGGAGAATCAGTTTACCTTTTTATGTCGTAAGACTATTATTATTGGATAGTGAATAAAGTATCTGGCGGAAGGAAGGAAGGTAAGAGACAGTAGATCATTGGTCACTTCACTAAGAAGCTACTGCGGTATAATGTTTTTTGTACTTGCTAACCAAGTCAATTAGAAAATAAACTTTGAAGTTTTTTTGTCTTTTTTTTTTTTTAACTTTTTGCTATAGGGCACATGCTCTTGCCAAAGAGAGACAGAGAGGGGGAAAAGTCTTGGTGGCGGGAGGGTGGATGGCCATATTATAACCCTTTATCCTCCATTCTCCTCTCAGGATTTTGGGGATATATACAGACTTTTGCACGCTGTGTGATTTTCAGGCTGCTGGCCTGGGATGTGAACTAAGGAGTAGCAAAGTGAGATATCCAGTACCTTAGTTACCAATGTCACCTGAAGTAATTTCTAAAGAGAAAATGTTATTTATATAATTTAAAAATATTTATTGTGTGTACAGCATATTATATAAGGAAAAATATGGTTATTCCTTTATAAAGATCATGCATAATTTTCCTAGGTAGTGTTCAATTTGGGTAATACCTGTTAGTAAGTAGTGAGGATTAGTGTATTAACTAATTAAGGGAGTCTACTCTTTTATATCTAACACCAATAGACAGGTTTCATTGTTATTTGTCTATTAGAGATCATTTCATTTTTCAGAGCTATGTGTCAATTGTGTAAACTTTTAGATTTCCTAAAAAGGACTTCCTTTGATCAAAGTTTATTATTATTGATTTTAATTTTTTAAGGGTCTTTCGATAGGGCATGTGTGCTTGCTAGAGAGAGATAGTGAGAGAAAAAGTGAGAAATCACCCCTTGGGGGGATGGTCATAACAATCCTTTCTCCTTCATTCTCCTCCTGGGATCTTGGTCACACACACACACACACACACACACACACACACATACACACACACACATATGCCTGGCATGATTTTCAGAGTGAGTTCAGGACTTGAACTGTGGTCAGCCATGTAGGGGTCCAGCACTTTCATCATGTCACCTGGTAGTCCCAGTCAAGGTTTATACATAGTAATTCTTTTTGGGAAAACACATGATTATCTTTCTAGTAGAATACTAGATTGAATATGATTGTATGTGTAAATTTGTATATGAGTTACTCTAAAATAACGGAAATTATTTTTTGACAAATAAATCCCTAAAATTCAGCCTCTACATTTATTGAAACAATTTTTGGAACTCATAAGAGGAAACTGGAAGTTGTAATGGAACCATAATTACTACAACCAAATGATAATTAGCTTTTATAATTATAGCAAATATGTTAATTCTTTTTTTTTTTTAACTAATCAATCAGTTTTCAAAATTACCTCTATAATAAAGATTTATGTTTTGGAGAAAATGTGGTCTCTTGCTGCTCTGAGGATATAAGGGAATTCACAGTGGTGATTACTTGGTAAGTAGTAATCCCCACACCTCCGTTTCCCTAATGGAATGTTTTATTAGGATTTTCCTTCAAAGATGTGGGTCCTCATTATTAAAACCAATAATGCCCATGTAAGTTGTCTTTCATAGAAGCATCTGCCTCACTACAATTTTAAATCATTACTGGTCGTCCTATTAATGAGGACTCTGGAGGTCTCTTCATTTGTGATTTTGGTAGCTGAATTCCTGGGCTGCTTGCAAATCTTTCACAAATCACTCTTATAGCAAAATACTATAACCAAACAGTCATAGATTTATTTATAATAGAATTCAGAACTTCCACTGGTGTATAGTCAAGGAAACACATTTATTATTTAAGATTCATTAGATGCTCAAGGAGCCTTTTAAATGTAACCTGGAAGTAATAATTTACTGGTGTCAGAAATAAGTTGAACCAAAAAGTTTATGTCAGAATAGACATAAAACAGGAGTAGATCTAACCCTGCAAAATTATTTCTATTCCTGTTTGAAATATGTTATTTATTTCAGTAGCAGAATCAAGAATTTCACAGAGATTTATATGGATACTAGGCCTCTTGAGTCTGGCTGTTTTTCTAAGATTTGATGTTTTAGTAAGACTTGAAAAATATGGAGCAATGAAAAAGATTACTTATTCTGTGCTTTTTTGAGAAATAAGATCTAAATGAGAAATGTATTAAAACGAGAACTGGAACTTCAAAGCAGTGTTCAGGGAGGTCACAGCACTGCAGTGCCAGTGAGCGCACCTGTGAGAGTGCACCTGTGAGAGCACGCTTGTGAGAGCACGCCTGTGAGAGTGCACCTGTGAGAGCACGCTTGTGAGAGCGCGCCTGTGAGAGTGCACCTGTGAGAGCACGCTTGTGAGAGCACACCTGTGAGAGTGCACCTGTGAGAGCACGCTTGTGAGAGCACGCCTGTGAGAGTGCGCCTGTGAAAACACGCTTGTGAGAGTTCACCTGTGAGAGCATGCCTGTGAGAGCACCTGTGAGAGCGCGCCTGTGAGAGCACCTGTGAGAGCACACCTGTGAGAGCACCTGTGAGAGTGCACCTGTGAGAGCGAGAGCACCTGTGAGAGAGCACCTGTGAGAGCGCCTGTGAGAGCACACCTGTGAGAGTTCACCTGTGAGAGCACCTGTGAGAGTGTACCTGTGAGAGTACACCTGTGAGAGTGTACCTGTGAGAGCACAACTGTGAGAGTTCACCTGTGAGAGCGTACCTGTGAGAGCACCTGTAAGAGTGTACCTGTGAGAGCTCACCTGTGAGAGTTCACCTGTGAGAGCACCTGTGAGAGTGTACCTGTGAGAGTGTACCTGTGAGAGTTCACCTGTGAGAGCTCACCTGTGAGAGCTCACCTGTGAGAGCACACCTGTGAGAGTTCACCTGTGAGAGCACCTGTGAGAGCGCCTGTGAGAGCGAATCTGCTCATGTGGTCATGGCATCTCTGAGCCTACATCTGACGCAGTTTAAAAAATTGTGAACACATAACTTTTGTTTTCTTTGTCTACTTAAATGCATAAAGAAAACTAAACACAAACACGCCACACAGCAGGTCCTTTATCCTGCCCACAGAATTTACAATCATTTCACTGTATTTTTAGGAGTACCTCCCCAAATTATGTGACAGTCTTCAAACATTTATAAATATTTTCATTATTTTTCAGTTTTACTTACAGTTTCTTTATTACTAAGGTATGTCATTTTTCTACTAATTTTAAAGATTGTGGGCCAGCCTCATGGTCTAGGACCCTTAAGGGGGCCAGATCCCACATGGACAACCATGGTTTGAATCTAAGTCCCAGTGACTTGAAAAACACATGGGAACGTGTATGTGTGTGCCCCAGATCACAACAGAATGGAAAGACAGGGAAAAAGGGGTTGCCACATGACCATGCCCCATTTGGGGCTCTTTCTTCATCTCCCTCTCTCTCTGGCTGTCTTTTGTGAGTGTATTCACCTGTTGGCTAAAAATTAAAAAGCTTGTGATTATTAGCTTAGAATCGTGGTGTGGACTAGATGACACATTCTGTGGAGTACTGGACTCCAGTGCTGGGAGCCACGTGGCTGATGGGGCATTGAGCTTCCAGGGCTGGTAGGGTTGGGGCATGTGCTTAGGCACCCAAGATACTGTGAAGCAGGAAGGCTGGGGGAAGGGAATCAAGTGTGACAAGACCCTATCAAGGGAACGTCTGCTTTCTCTTCTTTCTCATGCACATGCATGCGTTTTCTTTCTTTCTTTCTTTCTTTCTTTCTTTCTTTCTTTCTTTCTTTCTTTCTTTCTTTCTTTCTTTCTTTCTTTCTTTCTTTTTTTTCTATAGGGCACATGTGCTCGCCAGAGAAATAGAGACAGACAGAAAACAAGAAATCACCCCCGGGGCGGAGCTACACCACAATCTCTCCTCCATTCTCCTCTCAGGATTTTGGGCACCCATGCACATGAGCCCAGTGTGAGTTTTAAGCCACTGGGTCAGGTACTTGAGTCACAGTCAAGTACAGGAGAGTCCAGTGACGTAATCATGATGCCATCTACTGCTTCCCATGCATGCATTTTCTAACATTTAAAAAAAAAAAGAAAAGAAAAAGAATTTAGAGTTTGTATGTGTAAAAGAAATTTGTAGGGAACATGTAAAATAAAACCAATTTAGGGCCATCAGTTAGCACGGAGGTTAAGGTGCTAGATCCCACATGGCTGTGTCTGCAGTTCAAGTCCCCAACCTGGCAGCTTGAAAATCATGCCTGATAGGTGCATGGTGCCCCAAATCCCAGAGGAGAATGGAAGAGAAGGGATTGCAGTGTGGCCATCCCTTCGTGCCTGATAGGTGCATGGTGCCCCAAATCCCAGAGGAGAATGGAAGAGAAGGGATTGCAGTGTGGCCGTCCCTTCATGCCTGATAGGTGCATGTTGCCGCAAATCCCAGAGGAGAATGGAAGAGAAGGGATTGCAGTGTGGCCATCCCTTCATGCCTGATAGGTGCATGGTGCCGCAAATCCCAGAAGAGAATGGAAGAGAAGGGATTGCAGTGTGGCCATCCCTTTCAGGGGATGATTTCCCACTTACTCTCTCTCTGTGTCTCTCTCTGATAAGTGCACGTACCCTATGGCAAAAATCTAAAAAAGAAAAGAAAAAGTTTATGTATCTTTTTTTATAACAGTTTTTCTCCTGTTAAAATACTACTTTAAGGGACCAGCAGATGGTGTAATGGTTACGTCGCTTAATTCCCACGTAGTGGACTGCAGTTTGGGTCCCGGACCCAGTGGCTTAAACCTCATGCCGAGCACATGTGTATGCATGCCCAAGATCCTGAAAGGGGTATGGAGGAGAAGGGACTGTGGCGTGGCCATCTTCCCTGGGGGCTGATTTCTCACTTTCTGTCTCACTGGAGAACACATGTGCCCTTTAGCGAAAACCTCTCCAAAAATAATTTACTTTAATAAATAGATATAAAAAAAAACAAAATTATATCGTGGTTCACGTCCCGGACCCGGTGGCTTAAAACTCACGCCGGGCGCGTGTGCGTGTGTGCCCAAGATCCCGAGAGGAGAATGGAGGAGAAGGGATTGCAGTGTGGCCATACCCCCTGGGGGGTGATTTCTCGCTTTCTGTGTCTCTGTCTCTCTCTGTCTGTCTGGTGAGCCCATGTGCCCTATAGCAAAAACCTCTCAAAAAAAAATTATTTGTATAGACTTATCAGACCTTCTATTGATTCTCACATTGGTTATTTTTATTAGATTATTAAGTACATGTGGTTAAAAGAGATAGCTTATTGGGCCAGCAAGAGGTGTGGAAGTTAAGGCAGCTGGATCTCACATGGCTGACAGGACTGTTTGAGTCCTGGACCTGGGAGCTTGAAAATCACTCCAGGTGCATATGCGTGTGTGTCCGAAATCCTGGAGGAGAAGGGCTTGTGTCATGACCATCCATCCCCCTTAGGGCATGATCTGTTACTTTTCCTCTGTCTCTCTCTCTCTGGTGAGTGCATGTGCCATGAATCAAAACAAACAAACAAACAAAAAACAAAAACAAAAAAAAGAAAGAAAAGAAAAAGGGAAAGAAAAAAAAAGATTAAGAGATATTAATTAGGGGTCGGGAAAGTCATGGCATGTTTTTCTATGTATAGATGCGTCATGACTTTCCAGACAACCGAAAAGATAATACTATGCGGCAGTCTCGTGAAAAACCTTGTTCAGGGGCCTGCAGTTGGTGTAGTGGTTAAAGGCACTGGACTCCTACATAGCTGACTGTGGTTTGAGTCCTGGATTTGGCGTCTTGCTTTCTCACTTTCTCTCACTCTCTCCCTGTCCCTCTCTGGTCAAATTCAAATTAAAAAATAAACAAAGTTAAATAAAATAATTTAAAAAAATAAAATACTATTCAAAAAAGGTAGTTTAACACTTTCAAATTTAAAATACCTTAGTGTATCAGCCAGTATTTATTTTCATTTATTTTTAAAAATCTTTGTTCTGTTTGGGTTTTACAATAGATTTTTAGCAATCTATCATGGTAATGAATTACTGCTTCAAGGAATTCTATTTGATATATTCTCAGGAGTTATGTAACTACCATGACATATTTTTACTAAGTAATTTTCATCTCAGTAGAGACATATTTAAATAGGTAATGTCATTCAAAACTACTCCTAAAGTCTTTTGACTCCTTTTCACTGTATAGAAAACATTAAGGTTAAAACTGCAAAGTGATTGAAGCTAAATGAGAGCCTACTTTGATTATAAAGGAAAATGATATTCAATTAGACAATTTCATTCCTGTGAGACTTTCCAACAGAGAGTGGTAGGTTGTCTATTTTAAGGGCATAACTCAGACTGCAAATAGATTTCTTAGAAATACGTGTATGCAAATATGCTGTGCTCGAAGATGCTTTCCCTTAATTTACAATACTGTCATCCTGTGACTGACAACCAGTGAATGTGTTTCATTGATTTCATAATACTCGACATCCTATACACGAGAGAACAAACTGGTAAAATCCTAGTCTGAAAACTAGGTGCTGAAAGGGTCTTTCTTTAGGTTTTTCTTTTTTTTTTGACTCACGTGCTTCATAAGGATGCAATATAAGTAGATCGATTGCTTACAGTTGAAAGAAACTACTCAAATTCAGATTTTCCACTAACGATAGTCAGGACCATTGAGTGAATCTTTAAGTCAATCTACTTGATGCAATTCTCTGAGAATGCAATTCTCTGTCTCAGTTGGCATCGCATCTACTTAAAAATCACGTCAACCAGAAAAATTCCATTTAAATAGTTAGATGGGGAAATGAATTCTTACATACCATGAACGTAAGTGTAATAATTGAGCTTGCTTGCGCTTGTTATTATAGTACAGATATTTAAGTGTCCAGATGTTCCTGTCGAAATTATCTATACACGTGGAAAGTTGGACTTCCTCGCAGTTGACATCTGCAGCAATCTACATTAGTAGGCGTGCGCTCCGGGGTTTCCCAGTTGCTTTCTGAGCCAGTGTGGGGTGATCTATAGCTCATTAAAATTTTAAACTGCCTGAAATAAAATTGTGCTATCAATCTTCACATAATTTTTAACTGTGCTTTGTAGCTTCATGTTGATTTTAGTATTTCAATAAGGTATTGTGACAAACCATCAGAAGTGTGGTATTAAGGGAAGCTCTCCTGGTTATTGTTTTTATCATAGTTTCTGTGTGCCACAGGGCAAGTTATAATAAGGTGACAAGTGATTGTTGTTATGTTAACCCTTTCACTTTTCATCTATTTCATAGCTCTCTTTTTGTTATTGTAATGACATTTTAGCATTGAAGTTGAGCCAGGCTAGTTGACTAAAGAATCCCCACTAGCACAATGGACTCTTAACGTGAGAGAGAAAAATACCTGGAATGAAGAGCATGCACCTTCAGCCCCCATGACAGATGGAAAGCCAGTGAAAACAAAGAATTACCACTGGGTGATGATGAGATTTTCTGGTTAATCAAGGGTTTAGGAGGAATTCTTAATAATTGACAAGTAGAGAAGACAAAAGATAATATTATTTCATGAAAACTTACAACTCTAATTTGAAAACCCCAGGTCGGCTTATTATTCAAACAGTTTTCAGTATTTGGATAGATTTACACATGGTGTATTTAAAAATCACTTTTAAATTCATGCTTATTTTTTATTAGATTAATTTCATGAGAAGAAATTTGAATTAGGGAAGAAACATTTTTTAAAAAACGTTAGAACTATTCTTTCTAGTCCATAGTATATTATAGCAGTTTTAAGAATCGATGCAACCAAGACCTTATTGGAAACAATGCTATAAAATATTCCCTTTCTTAGTTCCTAACATTCCCTAAACACGCCTGTCCTCATCATCTTCCTCACCCCAGGCACTCGCCCTTCCTCAAGGGAACACGCGTTAGGTGTCAATAACCTTTGAGACCCACAGTCCTATTAGCTGAGCGGACTCACCTCTGTGTTTTACGTACAGGAGTGAGAGTGAGCATGACCGCAGTTTCAACAAGGGACTCAGAATGCATGTGCCTTGTGCCAGCACTGCTCTTCCACAGCCCTCTCGCCTTCCTTCTGTTTTGGACAGGGTAATGACAGCAGTGTGGTATTAGTCATCATGGCAGTCCTTGAGTATCAGGGTTTACTGATTCAGCCTCAGTTTGTACTCAAGTGAGGATGGTAGGCAATTTGAAAGCTCCTTCTCTAAGGAAATAAATGTTTGTCTGCTCTACATTTATAATTACTTTCTCAGATAAATGTGCATCTTACATTTCATGTTTATATCTTTCTCCTTATTCTTATTGGCACAAGCAAAAAACAAAACAAAACACACATACATACAACAGCCAATACCAAACATAACATAGAGAAGCAAAGACAAAATTGAAAGTGTATTAAGGATTTGAAGGCACCCCAAGGGTTCCTAGTGACTTTAAGTGGAATCCATATGATGTTTTCAATATTCTCTTAAAGTGACCACTAAACTGTTTTCTTTTGATGTTCAATAACCTCTTGTTATTACTATTTTGCTAAATGCATCTTTCAGTGAACCAAAGAACAGACTAAACTTGGCTATGTAAAATGTGCCTTGAGATCTTATAATATTAGTAAGGTTTCTCTTCTGACCCTTTTTTTAGAAAATTGGGCTTTAGCTGACCCATGCTATATTTTTGCTTTAAAATTTAGTGATAATACACACATACGTATATAAAATAAGCTATCGCCGATGGTAAAAATATAAACGGGTAATTTCTTTTGGGGTCTTAGCTGTCTAGAATGCTAATAAAATCATTTTTAATCTGAAGTAAGAGTAGTCTGATTTGTATTGGATGAAAATTTCAGGTTTATTACTCAGTAGACAAGTTTTTAAAATGCTCAGTGGTGTAACAAAAGAAACTGAATCTTAAATGAAAGAGAGAAGTGAGGGAGCCTTATCTGGTTTCACCTACAAAACCTCCAAAATAGTTTCTAAGGAAATGTGCCCTTGGGCTGGTATCTCATATGCCAGGTTCTAGCCTAGGGCCTTTTTTTTTTTTTTTTCTTTAAACCTGATTTTTAAACTGATCAAATTAGGGACTAAATTATGCTCTATATTTTAGTTAAGCCATATGCTATTAGCAGGACACCCCAGGACTATCTCTGGCCTGCAGCTGACCAGAAACTCCTTGCCTCTGCACCTCTTCTAACTGCACTTGATTGCTCGAGAGGAAATTCCCAAATACCCCATTTCATCAGAGCAATCTAAAATTAGGGAGTTGAGAAATAGGATTTTTACACTTGTGGGCTTTCAAAATTTTTGTTGACTTTTTGGGTCCTTTGAACTGTGAGAATATACAGGTGTTGTGTTTCACTTGGTTACATTTCTCAGGAAAATAGAAGAGCGTATATGGATTGAAGAAATATTTTCTAGTTCTGTTTGGGGTTTAACTAGTATTTGAATGATAACTGAATACTGTAAACTTCTCTAGCTTCATAAAGGATTCTTTCCTCCCACACAAACTCTAATATGGTTCTGGTAGTGCTAATGAAAATTGTATGCAAATGTCAACCAAAATATTCCTTAATATAGGACACCAAAGCTAGCACCTTTGGTCAAAACTATCGGCTCTTTCTACAAAATCTTATAAAATGTCATTACTTGCCTCGTTAACAAAGACTCATTATTACAGATATAAATTCTGAATTGCTCATTTAGAAAGTTATTTACATCTAACTTAAATTTTAATGGATATGTACTACTCATTTTGTTCGGTTTTGACCGTGACCTAGTTTTATTGATTCTTCTGAAAGTTTCACACATTTTCAAATGTATTTTTCCATAGATTTATCTCATCACTTTTTCTTTTCTATATAGTACAAGTAGCAAAGCCCTAACATTTAAGATCCCTTACTTATGTTGTGTTGCATTTTATTTTTTGTGTGTTACTTAGTTGTGTATGTCTGTGATTTTAAATGCAATTTTGTCCTTTTTTTTTGAACAAAATATAAGATTTATAGGTTCTAGTACCTTCTAAAAAGGGAAAACATTAGCCTGGTTTCCAGCTTTTTCCTTGAGTAACTAGTTAGATACACTCAGAGATGGTTTAGTTGGACGTGGGTTTTTATACTTAGGATATTGCCCTACTCGTTTTCCTTTCTTGAAAAGGGGATATTTGATTGCAGTTAAATTGTGAAGTTCTAAAGCTATGTTAGCTAAATTTTTTACTATGTCAGCAAGCAGAATATTGTTTGCACTTCTTTGCTTTTTAAATGCTGCTCAGGGAGCTGCGTAAGTTATAATTGATGCACAGAAGAGATTTCGAATTTTATATGCCTATAAATTGGCACTGCTACATAGACTAGAAAGATGAGATTGGAGGAGTTATTTTCCCGTGAGAATGATACAAATTACTGTCAAACTGTTTATGCTTGCTGTAAAAATATTTTCAATGTACAGGTATTTGCTTACTAGCTGGGTAGCCCTCTTATTAAAATAGAATAACATTTTGAGCCAAAGTGAAATGTTTTTAGTACTGTGGCATATTGTTGTAGTAGGCTGTTTTAGTTGTTCCAGGGCTTAAATACCTGTAATTATGTTTGTTCTTTAAAACTCGGATAAATTTGCTTAAGTTTGGGATTTCAGAATTTTATGGAACCGTAACATTTATCCAGGCCAACTTTCTTATTCTATGTATAAAGAAACTGAGGCCTAGAAAAATTACAGACTATGCTCAGGACAAAGACCTACAAACTTGCACAAATGGCGATAAAAATGAAGTTTTCCTGAATTACTTTGGTTCTTTTTTGTCATGGCTCACATCCTGTGAAACTGCTTTGCTTAGCACACATTCATTTCAGGAATACAAATGCCTTTTTCTTTGTATCAGTTTGCAGTTAACCTCCAGACTACCTGAAGTTCTCAGTACGGAAGATTAATTTGTATGGCTTATTTGGTGAAGTTGGCCAAAATAAACAAATAAATAAGTAGAATTAAAGTATGCATAAGCAAGTGCATTGTCCTCTTCCTTTAGGAAGGTGGTTTAGCAAGGTGAACAGCAGGAGTGCGGAGGCATTCTCTACCCCAAGAGCACCTGCGGCCACTGACTCACACTTCTGCATTTTTAAAATATAGCTTCAAAAATGCTGCTTGGTCGATGGGCTGTAGTTGGCACTCAGAAGAAGAGCTCTGAGCTTGACATTCGGCAGGAATTTCATGTCTTCATTTTGCGAATGCCTCCCCCTAATAACAATACGCTGTGTTTTCTTTATGAAGATACCAGTAGTGGCCGGCAACTTAGTGATGTAGATTCTTGTATTCCTTCTGCTGTACCCAATAGCAGAATCTAGGAGGTCCCATTTTTTACTGTAATTTTTTTGTTCTCAGCTGATGTAGAGAAGTGAAACACAAATAGGGAGCATTAGCTAATGGAAGGTGACAACGAGCAACATGTGAGGTGTGCGGAAATAGGATGAAATTAGAATTTGCTTTCACTCCAACTGCTGTTTTTCTCTTTCATCCTAGAAAGAAAGCTTGAAGGGAAGAAGTCAGTGATATCTTTACTGAAAACTCACTAATATGAAAATGTTAGGAAGTTGTTTGTTTACATAAAGTTATCAAAAGCAAATGTGAGCATAATAGCTGAGTATCTTTCAGTGGCCAAGATGTGGTTTATTTTAGAATGTGTCTTTAGGAACTGGCTTACATTGACTTACTGATCCTTAGTCTCTCAATTAGTTTAAGTGTTGCTTGATGTTACGTTTTTGGAGCTTTGCCTGTGTTGGGGGGAGCAAAGGTAGAAAGAGGAAAATTAACAGGCTAACACACTTCCCTCGAGAGAAGAAAAATAGAGATAGTTGAGCAATTCCTAGGAAATCTTGACTTCCTACAAAAGGTTTGCCAAAACTGAGCAGTGGGAATTAAAAAAAGAAAAAAAGAAAAACCAACCAAACAAAACAACTCAAAAATCCTCACCTACCACCTACACACAGTAACCAGTGCTAGCACTACCGCCACCACCACCACAAAATAACCCTTTTCCTAAAAGATAAAGCATGGCAAATTAGGAAATTTTAAATGCAGCTCTGAGAATAGAGTAAAAATCCTCCTAGAGGGTGAGATATAACAATGCTTGTATTCCTCAACCCCAGCCTTTAGCCACGGATTAAGGTTGTGTGTTGGCAGTATCAGAAGCAGATGCTCTGGTGAACTGAATGTTAGGCTAATGATGTGGTAGCCCCGCCAGTCATCAAAGGTGACCGTGAGCTACGCGGAGTTTTTGCACAGGTTTCTGAGAAGCTCTAGGAATGAGAACACGGCGCAGGAAGAAGAGGGGGCTGTACTGTATGGGTAGCCCCCAGGGGCATTTTCTGTAAAGCTTTTTGCAGATAAATAATGCAGTAGACATTATTAAGAGTCATTTGCATTTGCCTCACTGACTTTGCGTATATGTTACTCAAAGGTCTTATTTTTGTGTGAATACACAATTGGCATTAGTTTTAAATTTCTATAATGTCAATTTTATAATTTTAGGCATTTCTCTCTAGAGTTATTTCTGTTTCGTTCCTGCTGTATGAACGTACCTCACATTCATGGTAATATAAATTAGGTCCACATTTTAATGGAAGTTCATAAGTGGGTTTACTAAAAAACACTGCAAGCACTTATCTTTACATTTTCTACCAATGTACTTGATTTAGGATATTTTCACAAAAAATGAAAATTCATTTCTCTGGGAA
Organism: Tupaia belangeri chinensis; assembly: GCF_000334495.1. Taxonomy (NCBI): domain Eukaryota; kingdom Metazoa; phylum Chordata; class Mammalia; order Scandentia; family Tupaiidae; genus Tupaia; species Tupaia belangeri. The sequence goes on from NW_006159626.1 coordinate 901,305, forward strand.
GCATAGTGATTAAGAATGTGAATTCAGGAGCCAGACTGAATTTGAACCCTGGCTCTGTTACATATTAGACATGTGACCCGAGGGCACGTTATTTAACCTGTATGCCGTGGTTTTCTCGTGTTTAAAATAGGAGATATGATTGGATCTACTTCCTAGGATTTTTTTGAGGATCTCTCTCTCTACACACACACACACACACACACACACAAACACATATGTGTTTACATGCATGTGCGTGTGTATGCATAGTACTTGGTACTTCATAAATAATACACAAACAACATTTATTATGATACATATAGTACTTAGAATAGTACCTGGTAGATAATAAGTCCTTTTTAAGAGTTCAGTATTGTTATTGATGGTAATTTTATTTTAAAGGGCCAATATATTTTCAAAACATGATTTGTAATTTAGTAAATAGTACTTCATTAACTTTGAAAGATGTTTTTCATATTTATAATTTGATTCTACTTCCAGTACATGGAATTAGTGTATTAATCATCCAAATAATGTAAGAGTCGCAAAGTATCTCCTTTTAACATCTTTAAAAATAAGGTAAGCATTTAAGTTGTAAACGTATTTTTGCATCAGTTAGATTTATGTAGCATTTTTATTTCCTGTAATGGTTAGTTACATTAAAATACGCATAGGCTCATTATGTATAAATTAAATTTCCTTTCTTTCCATTTTTAGTTAATCTCTCGTGTGTGCGAGGGAGAATGTATGTGTGTTTATCATTGTTTTGTATATTTCATTGCCAAAAAAAGTTTAAAAATATTTTCTTAATACTAAAGCCTATTAGAAATTATTTGATAGCGAAGGACTGAATCTGAAACTTTATTTTTGAGCCTTTTGTTGTTGTTGTCGTTATTTATCGTGTTCTTTTCTGAAAAGAACATAAATTTGCTCATGCAGTAAGTCAATATTTAAGAATCTAATGCTCCCAGACACTTTTATGGGCACTAAGGATAGTCTAGTGAAACTTTGAGATGAGACAATAAGCTCATAGTTTTTCCTTTTTCACTCTATAAAACTGATCTTCTCGAGTGCTAATAACATCCAAGTACATAATCTACACAGAGCAGTCTTTTATCTGAGCTATGCAGTTAAGATGTTTTTTGAAATTTTCTTTCATGAAATACCTTAGTTTTGTGCAATGGTCAAATCCAAAACATCATTTCTTATAAACACAATGGACTAGTTCATAGAACTTCACCTTGATAGAAGCCATCCTTCTCGTCAAATTTAGATAACTGGAACCAGCGGATGGCATAAGGTTACGTCTTTGGACTCCCATGTAGTCGACTGTGGTTCGAGTCCCTGACCCAAACTTGCAATTCATGCCAGATTCGTGTGCGTGCGTGCCCAAAGTCCCAAGGGGAGAATGGAGGAGAAGAGATTGAGGCATGGCCATCCCCGCTGGGGGGTGATTTCTCTCTTTCTGTCTCTCTCTGTCTCTCTGGAAAACATACATGCCCTATAGCAAAGAAAATCTCTCTCAAAAAACACAAATTTAGATAACAAGGAGTGTTTTGCTACCTGACTTAGAGTGGTTTTATATAGACTATGGTTCCTTTGGTACCAATAAGCTAAGGAGCTGGAACTGGGAGATTTCTTCCTTCTGTTCCCCACAGAAGTTTGTGTCCCTCTTCATGGGACACATTAAGGAGCTGCCCTTGAGTTAGTTTCCTCTGGCCAGCATCCGAGGTTTGGAATGGAACAAAGAGCAGGCTAGTGTAATTGTAAAACTAGCACTGGTAGCATGCATGCAGCATGTGCTGACAACACTGCAGCTCAGTGGTGAATGCACAGTGTGAAGCTAGGCCGATGCTGGGGCCTGACACCGAGCTCTGGGGCCAGCAGGTGGCCGATTCGTGTGCCACTTTCTTTATTTCCTGGATTCTAAGCCATGAAAATCCAGCCACAGGTAAATTTTAATTAAATTTTGTTCTCTGGAATTATTTGAAAACAGTGAAATGATTGGGAATTATTGTTATTGTTATAATGGAGGAGAATTAAATGAATCTTAAAATGGGTAGACTATTCTGGCTTGTATTCTCATTACATAGTACTTTCTGCAAAATATCTAATTCAAGTAATAAGTTACTATACAGTCAATCCCTCCTCATTAAAGTATTGGATATTCTTAGTTCATTTTATGGAAAAAAATTATGTTGCAATCTCATTGATCCTTAAGGTCTATATTCCAGAACTTTCTTCACTGAGTTTTGGTGAGAGGGAAATACAGTCTTTCTAAAGTGAAGGGTTCTGATTTTCTCACTGTTAACAATGGGCTCTATTATACTGCTTCCAACTGAGCACGGCTGGGAAGAACTTCACAGCTGGCTGGGCACCTGACATGCCCAAGGCAGGTTCTCTGACCTGCTCATATAGCCCTGGTTCCTCCTGGGGAGAATAGCAGTTTTCATTCCCTGAAGTGCCTAATTTATTCCAGGCTGTGAATAGAATGAGCTTGTTGATTTGAGACTAGTGGCATTCCCCTTGCACAACCTCAGGACATGATTATCCACACCAGGGTCAGACGGGAGCTTCCCATCTGACCCTGTGCAGCCCTTACCCTGGGCACTTAGCAAGAGTTATAAGAGGCAATCGGAATGTCACATTGTCTTACATTTATTTATATGTTTAATAAGGTACTGGTTTCCTCTCTTACTTTTATCTGAGCTGACTTTCTAGAAACTTGACTGCAAAACATCTATTAACTCAGTGAGTTGTTAGATGAAAGATATTAATCCGCCTGTCAGGGAAATCATAGTCCTGGCATGTTTCCTTTAGAACATGGTATTTTTGAGTTCATGTATGCAGAGCTCTGTAGATTCTATCTGCAATACAGAAATGAGACTGGAGATGATGGTCTTGCTCCTGAGACAAGGGAAAACAGAGAAATTGAGAAACAAGTACAAGGAAATATATTAATGAATGAAATTATATGTCCTGTGATCTAACCAGATACTTAGGTTTTATTCTAACACAAAGGCCAAAGCAGAGAGAGAGGGTGATTGGGACAAGTTCTTTGGCAGGAGATCGCACTAAGTCATCAAATGTTTAAATAGGGTCTAAAAGAATGGAAGGCTCTCTGTCACCAACAGTTTTTGCCAGCTAAGGAAAACGGGTATCTTCTGAGCTGGGGCTGACTTCTACTGAGTTGTTGCTCAGAAAACATTTGTTGAATTAAATCAATTTTCTCCTTCCGGGGAAAAAAGACTAAGGTCCCCGACACTGTCAGCAGAATCAGTCCAAGCCCCTCAGATCCTCGCAGCCTTCAGGCGAATGGATTTGTGAACAAGAAAGAGAGGACCTATATTAAATAAGAGATTTGAAACTTGTCTATTTTTGCACTTCAGTTGTAGAAGTAGGAAGAAAATGGAAGGGGATGCTTATCAGTTACTGTTGGCCAATTAAAATCAAAAGAAGAAAAAGAGAAGAAAAAAAATTAGTTGAGGGACTAGGAGAGGGACATGATTGACAGTTTTGCTGAAGTTTATTTTTAAAAATTTCTTAAAATTTATTTCTTTGGAGGCAGGCAGGCCCCTCTTCCCACCATCAAAAGACTCTATACTGTGATCCACTCTCAGCCTCAGCCAGTTCAGGTCTCGGGCAGCCAGTGTGTACTGGGAGGCTCTGGGATGCAAACCTGAAACCTTTTCATGTGGGTCCAATTATGTTCCTGCTGTGCCACTTTCTGGCTCTCTGGAGGAGGATCTAAGAGGGAAGGAAGGAAATCAATACATTATAATTGTAGACCCGAAACAATTATTTTAGGCAGTATTAACTCAACTGTGGTACTCTACCGGGTGTTTATCTTTTTTTAATATCTGGAAAACACTCTATGCCTTCCAAGTCCTTGTGGGTAAGGTAGAAATATAAAGCAGGTCATTGCAGTGATTTGAAAGGAGTGCCTTTTGCATATATGAATAAAGTGCAGTGCATTAGTACAGACAGAAAGGGAAGTACGCAAAAGGCAAGGGAGGAGTCTGAGAAGGTAACGTTTCATTTGCACGTTAATGGATGCATTGGGAGTGTTTTGGAGCAAGGGAGTGGTACTGGTACTCCAGAGAAAATCACAGGTGTAAGGAGAGCAACCTAAGGCGTCATTGCACTTACTAGGCAGTGCAAGAAGTTGGCTGTGTCCACAACACAGAGTAGGTGGGGGGTCACAGTGAGGGAGGATCCAGAGCAGGAGATGCAGTGGATATTGTTGTTGAGTGTCTTTTACATGTGAAAGGAATACTCATGGTTTCTGTATTTTAATTACTAATCAGTTTTTTAATGCTTTAAATCATAAAGTCAAGTTTTTCTGAGCCTTTAAACTCTTCTTACAGATCCTGCCATTTTATTTCTGAATCTAGTAATTTTTGGTCTATTTAAAACACTCATTTTCTTGCCTTTTTTTTTTTTTTTTTTTGAGAGGTTTTTGCTATAGGGCGCATGCACTCGTCAGACAGACAGACAGAGACAGAGAGACAGAAAGCGAGAAATCACCCCCTGGGGGGATGACCACACCACAATCCGTTCTCCTCCATTCTCCTCTTGGGATCTTGGGCATGCACACACACCTTATAGCAGTAAAATACAAAGTAGAGGTCTAGAAGAGATACAAAACAAAATTTAAAGTAAGTAGAGAATCAGGTTAAAAAAACAAAAACAAAACAAAACAAAAAACGTGAGTTTAAACCCCCCCGGTCCAGGACTCGAACCGCGGTTGGCTACATGGGAGTCTGGCGACATAGCTATTGTGCCAAGTGGTGATCCAAAACACTCATTTTCATTTCTTCCTTAATTAGTTATCAGTTAGCTTATAGATTTGACAGACTGAATTCCTCCAAGCATTTCACCTTATTTCCAAACTTGATTAATTAAATTTCATTAGACATTTTGAGCTGTAGGGCTGGCTCCTCGGTATAGCAATAAAACACTGCTCAAGAGAAGTCAGATCCTGTACGACAACCACAGTTCAAATCCCCATGGCCTGGTCAGCTTGAAATTGCCCAGGCATACGCACAGGTGCCCAGTTCTCAGGCTGGAAGCCTTGAGGAAGGGGATTATGGCGTGACCAGACCCCGTGGAAGGTGCTCATCTTTTTCTCTCTCCCCCTACCTCTCTCTCTCTCTATCTCACATATACAGACACACACACACACACTATAAGGAATAATGAAAAAAATTAAAAAGAGAAATTTCAGATGTAAACCTTAATATACTTAGTTTTTTCCAAGCACTTCAAATCTCTAGCAGGGCAACCATACAAATGTAACAGGAATCTTCCTGAACATTTAACACCACTTACAAACCAAAGCCTGATGTGTGCACTAGTCTGTCAGTTTTCAAGCACTATACATAACCTTAGTCAATCAAACTATTCTTAAATATCTCAAAGCAAAATCTCAAGATTACATTAGTCAATATTCTTTTAAATATTTTCACTACCAACCACAATTCTAAAATGTTAGATTTCCTAATGTGATGGGTTCTCTGAAATGTTTCAGATACCTTAAATAGCAAACAAAATAACCCCAGGCCTGACAAAAGAAAGAAAATTATTGTTTTAAATGTATTCCTTCCCTGTTTGGGATTGCATGATTACTTACCTGACAACAGGCAGAGAATTACCATCTCAGCCCTGCTGAAGTTAAGAATTCACGCTACTGTCTGTCTGAGAATTAAATGTCTGATTGCTTATTCCAGAATGAATTTGCGCTGCTTTTACAGTGATGAGATTTTTTTTGTGCCCATAGCATTTTCTTGAAAACTGTGTCATGGCGTTTGTCATCCCATTATTTTTATCTTAGTATCTTTTAATTTTTCTTTTTGTTTTCACTATTATAATTTTTTTTTTTTTTTGGTACGAGAGAGAGAGGAAGAGAGAGGGAAGCACCCTCAACAGGGTCCCATGCCATAATTCACGCCCGACCCCACCTCACTCTTTGAGCCAGCCAAGATCACAGGCCAGTACTCCCTGTGCATACAGATTGGCCTGGGAACTGAACCCTGATCTTCTTGTGGCTTTAGCATTGCAGAGATCGCATTGCGCCATCTGCTGGCACTCCTTTGCCATTTTCAGTTGTTCCGTTTTAAATGATGATATTCTCTACCTCTCCATGGCTTGCAGTTAAACCTTTTTTTTTTTTTTTAACTTTATTCACTACTTACTTTGAATTTTGTTTCGTGTCTCTCCTAGACCTCTACTTTGTATTTTACTGCTGTAAGACAGAGGTCTTTCCTGACTTTCTCCTTATGTGTGTCCTTGACTTGAATATTTTCCTTGTTTCATTCTATTTTCTTTTCTTGTTTACCACATTTCTTGTAAGATTTTGTTCCCTGTCATTTTCATTTCAAAAGTTGGATTATATCTTTTCATTTTTGTTTCAAGCCATATCTTAGTAAGATTTTCAGACCAATGGTGAGTTAGCCTAAAACCATTGATGGAAGGTGGTCAGCCTGTTAGGTTGTTTACTTTCAGTGTGATTTTGGAAAGGCTTGTTTTAGTCTCTTTGAGCCTTCACTCCCTCTGCTTTTAAACCTGACGGATATCTTAGCTGTCTGAGGGCAGGGCCAGACGAGAGGATACCTTCGGGCCTTCTCTTTCATCTCTGATAGCTCCAGTTCTTCACTCCTTTTCATCTCGCTCAGTTGCTCTTTACTGACATGGTCCAAGCACATAGATCATTTTGTAGAAATTCTCAGAGAAATAACTTTTTCACCTTTTAATTAGTTGCAAAAATTTAAAAACTGAATGTCCTTTTTTTTTTTTTTCCCTTTAAGAACTGAAAGCTCTGAAAATACTGTGTCTATATTTTACCCAAGCAGCTGAGCTCGGTATTGACTACCACCTCTGGATGGGCCTGTGTTTTCTGATTTGTCCCAGTTCCCACCGTACCCTTCCTGTAATGAACTGATCCTGGAGGTCTACACAGAAACAATGAGCCAAAATAACATGGTCATTTCTAGAATTGAGAGACGTGTGTGTGTGTGTGTGTGTGTGTGTGTGTGTGTGTGTGTGGTGGGTTGTCTGAAAAGTTGTGACATGTTTTTCTATGCAAAAATGCATCATAACTTTTCAAATGACCAAATACATATATAATAGTGTTAGCATTTAAAAAAAAATCTTTTTTTTTCTTTAGGTTTTTGCCATGGTGCACATGCACTTGTCAGAGAAAGGGAGAGTGAGAAGTCACCCCTAGGGTAAAATGGCCACATGGCAGTCCTTTCTCCTTCATTCTCCTCTTGGGATTTTGGTCATGGAGTGAGTTTTCTTTTTTTTCCGGAGAGGTTTCTGCTGTAGGGCGTGTGCGCTCACCAGACAGAGAAAGAGAGACAGAGAGACAGAGAATGAGTAATCACCCCCCAGGGGGGATGGCCACGGGGCAATTCCTTCTCCTCCATTCTCCTCTTGGGATCTTGGGAATGCATGCACATGTGCCCGGCATGAGTTTTAAGCCACTGGGTCCGGAACTCAAACCGCGGTCCACTACGTGGGAGTCCAGCAACATAGCCATTATGCTAACTGCTGGTCCCAATGGAGTGAGTTTTTTAGCCTCGGGGGTCCAGGACTTGAGCCATAGTTAACCGCATGGGAAGCCAGCATCTTAACCACCACGCCACCTGCTGGCCCCCCAATAAAGCATTTTAAAATACTGTAAATATTTTTGTATATTGGATTCAATATATACTCAGATTCAATATATACACACACTAAGTTCTCAGATGTTAGAAACTAAGGATTAAAAAACAGTGAACAAAGCACACATTTCTCTTGTTTTTGTTTATTTTTTTCCTCCTAGTATGAATTTTCAGGTTTTACTATAGATACTAGGAAGAGGAAAATGTATTTGTTTACCATCACTCGAATACTTCCTGTTCTTCCAGCTCACTGTTTCCGTACTGTATACGACACTTCCACTTACTTCCTAATTATCTCCCGATTTTTAAAAATACGTCCTGAACTTGCCCAACTGCTGTGTCATTGATGCAGTCACTGCCGAATTGTCTCGGGAGAGTCCACAGCGTAGTGAAATGGCTTCATTTCTGGACTACATTCCTGTGTAGCATTAGAGACACGCAGTTAATATTCCAGATAAGAAAAGAAATCTGCAATATGTTTGTCATTTACCTTGGTTCTCTGGACTCAGGACATGAAATTCTCTCCAGCAGCTTGAGAGCAATATTAAAAAATGATGTAGCATCACAAGTCAATGATAAATCCGCTCCCCCGCAGAATGTAAATGTGGGGAGTAGACGCAGCCGCGTGATCAGCATTCTGTGGCCCACCTCTCGTTCCCTTTCCAGGCACTGAAAAGCCAACCAGGCTTGAAAAGTTTTGCAATGTGCCAAGCATTTGTGTGCTCCGTTCAGTACCAGGGTGCATTTTGCCCGTTTGAATGTCTTTCTGACATACGTAGTTTGAAAAACAAATGTCCACAGATAAGAATATAAAAGTCACTTAGTGTCCTACACCATCACAAACAAAGAATGCGGGGCTACTGATCGTACGACGACTTTATTTCCCATTGCTGTCTATAAAATTATTTTCCTGCCTCATTTGTTTCAATCAGACGTTTAGTGATGTGTGCCTAATTGTCTTTCAATAACAATAACCTCAATTAATATAAATGATGATTTATGCTTGATGTCATACTGAATTTATAATAATTTAGAAACTAGAAACAACAACTTACAGGGAATTGAGTGAAACGAGTCCACTAAAATACTCAGAGTTCTGTAAGGATAAATGCATTGTGACTCGGCACAGTGTATCTACAAACAACTGTGAGACTGGGAGCTGGAGTATGAAAAGTGCATGTGTAGTCACACAGAAAGAGTATAAACTCTTTTTTGGGGTGCTTTATTGTTTATTTAGGACAGATCTTGTCAACCAGAATTACCTTTTTGATGTTTGTTTTTGTCTTAAATTTGCTATAAGGCACATGTGCTTCCTGGACAGAGGAGAGAGAGAGAGAGAGAGAGAGAGAGAGAGAGAGAGAGAGAGGGAGGGAGGGAGGGAGGGAGAGGGAGAGAAAGAGAAAGAAAGCACCCCCAGCAAGGGTGACCACACTGTGGTCCCATCTTCTCTGTTCTCCTCTTAGGAGAACACGTACCCAACATGTTTTTCAAGTCACCAGGTCCAGGACTTAAAGCACACAGTCAGCCATGCAGGATCCACTTGCCTTAACTACTATGCCACCACCGGGCTGGCCCCCAGAATTAGCTTTATGACCTTCATATATAGTGTCACTATGTACTACAAACGGTTATTGTCACAAATCCATTTCTATAGCTGAAAAGGTCATTCAAGAGGATTCTGTTTCAGTAACTCATGACGTCAATAACTATAAATCTCTTCTGTATGCAAGAGTTATAGAAGATAGAAGAAGTTAAAAGGAATCTTTTTAAATTGATCATGCTTTAAGTCTAGAGCACTTTTCCTCTTGGAAGCCAATTTTCTAAAAAAGAGTTGTACACAGCTTCCTTTCTGGGATGGCTATTTCACTGTAGTGTTAAGGGATGATTTTAAAGTTGAAGGACAGACACAGGTAGAATGATTCTGAGGACAGACTTTGTCGGTTAATGGAATGGAGGGTTTTAAAATAGGTAGACCTAGAACTGGGTAGTTTTTAACGTGAGGAGTACTGAGTTCTGTGGGGACATTTTTTGAAGAGATTCATCCGGTTTTGATAGTGCCTTGGTGTCTGTTAGAGTCCCTCGGTGGCTGGGCTGCCGCTGAGAGCACCTCAGAAGCCCTATTTCCTGTCTCTGTGCTCATGTTTCTCATATCCTTCACTGGAGTGACCCTCACTTATTTCCTCATGTTTATTCCCTCCTATCCTTGACACATTAGAAGCAAAATGTAAAGAAATGGAATTTTTCCAACTTTCGATCTGATATTCTGTGCTGTTCTCTTTTGCTGATTTTGTTCTACACTCATAGATGTAAACTTCAGACATCTTAGAACTGCCATGACTATTAATAGTGAGTTCTCTGCTTACTCTAGAAGCTGGATTAGGACAATGTAGTGATATTTTTCTGAATATCAAAGTGATAGCATTTATTTGATACTAAAAAATACTACTAGATCATGCGTCCTTTATTAAAAGATAGTGTATGTCCTCCTCTTTCCCCTCCCCTCAACTGTGACCTTCCAGAGAGGGGACATGCCACATCCACTGATGTGTCTCGCCCGCCTCACCCAGGAACTGACCTATAGCAGATGGTCAATAAAGATTCGCTAAACAAATGAGTGAATAAATCGGACTCCTGAAGGAATGGTGCAGATAACCCAGTGGTTTCCCATTAGCTGCCCAGGGCCAGCAGTAGTGGCAGGCGTGTCCCTGTGCTCCCCCTCAAGGACACATGCACTCACCTGCAGCTTAGCGTGTATCCATCTCGCGTGTTGGGCTTAAAGGCTCAGTAGCTGAGCCACGGTAGAAATTGCTGAGCAGGTGCCACCCTTCAGTTTAGGAGATAATGAGGCTGAGATCCACACAGGTGAGCCATATGCCCTTGTGGGGTTGTCTCCCGTGGCCTCCACTGTCACACTGACGTGTCTGGAAGAAGGAGGTCTGGGTAAGAGTAAGTACAGGACACATAAGATGAGTCCGTAGCAAACCCTAGTCAGCCTGTTCACTGTGTGCTTTGCGATTTTATGATATAATTTTCTCTCTGCAAATGGGAGTAGTATAGATAAGGAATATTAGAAAGATTTCTTAAGAATGTAAGATTAAGAAAAAAATATGGAACCAGTGAGGTGTAACATAATATCTACCTCCACTTTACCTCTGCTTTACAATTAAAATGAGAGAATATGAGAAGAAGTTAAAGTTTAAAAAAAAATAGTATTTGTTAAATTTAGAATGGGGGGAGGGGATATTTTTGCTATAGTGTGTATGTGCTTGCCAGAGAGAGAAATCACCCCTTAGGAGGAATGGCCATGCCACAATCCCTTCTCCTCCATTCTCTTCTTGGGATTTTGGGTACTCACGCTCATTTGCCTGGCGTATTTCAAGAATCCAGGTCTGGGGCTCGAACTGTGGTCAATCACATGGAAGTTTAGCCCCTTAATCGCCATTCCATATGCTAGCCCCAAATTTATAATATTTTGACCTTAAAGCATGTCAGTGTATGATTTCACCTCCAGAGGTTAAACCTGGGGCTTGTCACATCTTCCATTTCTCTCTTGGTCATTTTTAGACTTCCTTTTTCCTTCTTGAGTAGTAATATATTTCTAATACCACTTAAGTGTTCTTGTTCACTAATTTCATCATCTGTGTTTTTTTAAAATTTTATTTATTTTTATTTTTTGGAGAGGTTTTTGGTTGAGGGCCCGTGCGCTCGCCAGAGAGACAGAAAGAGAGAAATCACCCCCAGGGGGGATGGCCATGCTGCAATCCCTTCTCCTCCATTCTCCTCTCAGGATCTTGGGCACGCACACACACACACCTGGCGTGAGTTTAAGCCACTGGGTCCGGGACTTGAACTGCGATTGACTGCATGTGAGTCTAGCCACATAGCCAATACACCAACTGCTAGTCCCTGTGTTCTTTATGTATCTATTTATGTTGAATTTTCCTCTGGTTATAGAATACATTTTCCTGCATCGTTTCATGCCTGGTACCTTTGACTGGATGGCAAGCAGTATGAGTATGTTGTTGGGAGCTGCTGATTTACTTTTTAAATTTCCTTTAAATATTTCTAGACTTTATTTAGGAAAAAAAGTTAAGTTACTTGGACATAGTTACCTGATCATTACGGGTTGCTTTTAAGTTTTGTAGGGGGTCCTGTAGAGCTTTTAGTCAAGGGCTGATTTAGCCCACTAGTCATGCATTGCCCTTCTCACGAAGCAACTCAGTGCCCTGGGAGTTAGGAGGTCATTCTCTTCTGGCTTGTAGAAGTAGCAAGTACTGGGACCAGCAGATAGCGTAGTGGTTACATCACTGAACTCCGACATGACTGACTGCAGTTCGAGTCCCAGAACCGGTGGCTTGAAAATCATGCTGGGTGCATATGTATGTGTGCCCAAGATCCAGGGAGGAGAAAGGAGGAGAAGGGTTTACAGTGTGACCATCCCCCCTGGGGGTGATTACTTTTCACTCTCACTGTCTCTGTCTGTCTCTGTCTCTCTCCCCCTGCTAGCATATGCACCCCAAGGCAGAAACCCCTTGAGAAAAAAAAAGTAGCAAGTGCTTTCAGGACCTTGTGAATTCCAGGTATTATTCTGTATATTCTTTAATGATGGTTCATATGCAGCCTCCGCAGTTTCCTTGTATGCATGACCAGTGCAGTATCAGCCATATGTTCCTCTGGACTGTGCCTGTTCCCCGAATTTGCTCCCGTGCCCTTTCTGTGCACTCCCTTCCTTCTGGCTGTCTGCCAGCAGATTTTGGTCACTTTGGTGACCTGAAGCTCTGACCTGCGTTTCCTGAACTAGGGACAACTGTCGGGCTCTGTTTCAGGTCTGCCTCCCCATGGAGCATCTGGAAGGTCTCTCCAAGCAGTCCCTCTCGTATGCGGGGCCCTTCCCACTTGTCGTCCTTCTCTCAGAGATCACCGTCCTGTATGGCCTCTCGTGCCGTGTCTGACAGCAGGTCCGTGACACGGAGCACTGCCCTGAGCCACAGGGCGCGTTCTTGGTACACACACCACCTGAACTCTGTAAGCCCCACAGCAGTGACTGAGTCACCCATCCATGTGATGCACGTCCACTGAGAGTCCATTATGCAGTAGGATTGTAGTTAGGGTCCAGAGATTAGTAAAGCATGCCGCAGCCTGGCGAGGGAAGCTAGCGCACAGCTTTATAGAGGACCAGAGTGACAAGAATGGGGCGGCTCTTTCTGAGAGCTTGGAAGGTCTTAAAAAACTGTTTGTGGGATTTAGCACTTAAGTAGATCTTGTACACGGTAACATTCAGTAAATACCTTCGGACAAAGGATCCTGCGGCTAATTTATTGCCACATTCTGCTCAGATACAATAACTTGTTTTCTTCTTAGTTCTCAAGAAAAGCTAGGTTAAATAACTATACAATCAGACTATGATGAGAAACATTTTAAGTAAAAGTCTAATTTAGCTCACACTCTCATGAATATTATTTACCAAAAAATTCCAAAAGACTGTAAATGTAACACTGGTATTGAAGTTGCATAGCCTTTTTCTCACGTTGTCATAGGAAACAGTTGAAAAGTACCGATTCAATCATGTCTTCATTTTTAAATACTGCCCCCACCCCACGCTTTTGGGCTGATTCCTGTTCGTATTTTGAAAAGCAGCGTCTGCAGATAGTTATTTATATGTATGAATTCACCGGCTCATTCTAGTGCGAAATAGGTCATTCTGGAACAGTGAGAAATGTGATTGCTGCATTTCAAGCAGTTTTTGCTGCTCAGCTGGATCCGCAGAGAAAGAAAAAGGGGTCAGGCCCACACTTGTTGAAGACTTCTTGTTGTCACTGTACCAGCGAGAGAGACTTGGTGCTGGTGAGTGTGACTCGGTGAGTGGGGACGGCCGGGATCCCAGGCTCAATACTATTTTATCTTACCCTCTTCAGATGCGAGGAAACACACAAAATGCCATCCTAATTAAAATGCGCCGAGCATTTTCTCCTTCAAAAAATTAAGGTATAGCAAATAATGGCCCTATAACATGTTTCAGGTACAAATTTGCCCCCCCCCTTTATTTTTATTTATTATTTATTTTAATTTTATTTTTATTTTTTAAGCATGCTACTAATTTATATACTAATAAGAAAGAAAACTGCAGTAAGATTGACAAGTGGCGATTCTCATTAAAAAGTCACAAGAAATGATGAATTCTTTGAAAAAATGTTATATTTCTCTGCATTTGAGAACAGAATATTTTAACCCTGTGCCTTCTTTTCCTGTTGAAAATTAGTGTTCTAAGCACTTTCACATAGGAAGCTATTTACAAACTTGTAAAAGTCCCATTAATTAAAATCTAATTCTCCCTACCCCCATGAAGTGGCAATTTTGTTATTTATTATTTATTTTAATTTTATTTTTATTTTTTTAAGCATGCTACTAATTTATATACTAATAAGAAAGAAAACTGCAGTAAGATTGACAAGTGGCGATTCTCATTAAAAAGTCACAAGAAATGATGAATTCTTTGAAAAAATGTTATATTTCTCTGCATTTGAGAACAGAATATTTTAACCCTGTGCCTTCTTTTCCTGTTGAAAATTAGTGTTCTAAGCACTTTCACATAGGAAGCTATTTACAAACTTGTAAAAGTCCCATTAATTAAAATCTAATTCTCCCTACCCCCATGAAGTGGCAATTTTGTTTATCCACACATGAAAGAAATTCATAGATCTTTTTCTGTTTTGAAAGACATCAACTGTAATGCCCTGTAATTGTTGCCATTAATGTCCAGTTAAGAAATTACAGACATTCTGTATTTAGAAATTCCTATTTTATTCTATTTCAGTTGTTAATATAAATGAATGACCTGTGTTACTGAAGAATTTGTGTCAAATTAAACTCAAAGAGAGGTTCTTATCAGAGATTAACTCCAAATTACGAGGGCTCTGCTTGGATACCCTTAACCCCGTTGTTTGTCTCATACGCGTTTTAAAGCACATGAGTGAGAGTGAGAGGTGACAGCAGTGAGAGCCCTGCTGGCTGGTGAGCAGAGCTACCCCACCCCTTCCGGAAGCCACAGCAGGCCTGGTCCCTATGCAGTGACCTCTACCCTGGAAAGAATGCCATCTGACTTTAGCATTTGACAGATTTTTTACAGAAAAAATCTTCATTATGCAGAAAAACAATTCTTTCTCTGGTTTTATCAGAAGGGGTGTGTCCATCTCCTGTTTTCATCCCCCACTTTCTATGGGCTTAATGAATTCGATGTTTGAAAAGTGATTCGAATAAGATGGAGCATTACTGTCAACGATATCATATCGTACCATCTTTTAATCGTGCATTGGCTTTGTACTAAGATGCAATGTTTACTTTAAGCACATGGAATAAACTCATCGAAGACTACAGTGCTACCTGTTTGGGAGTCTCGGGAGCCTGGCACTAACTGGTGTTCCATTCTATAGGGGAAGAAAACCTTTCCTTACCTATTGCTAGGTTCATAGCTGAGTGCCCTAGAACAAAAAACGGATTCAGAAGTGAAAAGCTTACAAATCATTGTAAATGTAAGTTTTCTCTTACACAGGAGCCTTCATAAGGAAATGAGAACTTAAAAAAAGAGGAAGGCCTGTGAATTTTTTCCCCAAGATTTGATGAAATGGATAGATGTTAAAACAGCCGGCAGTAGCAAGAGTATAGAATAGTACTTTTTTAACCTACTGTTGGGAGTGTAATTAGGCCTAAGCCTACTGCAGCCCAATATAGAATGTGTAGCAAGTCTTTAAAATATGCATTCCCCCATGGGACCAGCAGGTGGTGTGGTGGTTCAGGTGCTGGACACTCCCACGTGGCCATCCAGGACTTGAACTGTGGTCGACCTTCTCTCTCTCTGTGACCCTGTCTGGTTAAAAATAAAAATAAATGAATGAATAAATACAATGAAATAATTCTTTACAAAAAGATATGCCTACCCCTGACCTAACATTTTCTTGTCTAAAATTTATCTTAATCTATGGAACAGATGAATAAAGATACATATACATATATGTATGTACATGTAAGTGCATGATCACTGAGCATTGCAAATAGTTGCAATATATTGAAAACAACCTAAATACCTAAAACTAAAGGATTTCTTATAATATGGTCTATCAATATAATAAAGCATTAAATATGGTCATTTATTTTAAAAAAAGGTAGATGTGTAGAAGTATGATTGGACAAAGTTAACGGTAGTAACCCGGGTAAACTTAGCAAGGCTTGTTTGTCCAGCTTCTTCTGTGTCCCTGCGTCTTCAGTGATAAGGATGTTCCTGTCCTCATGGGTAGGAAGAGCACCTCTCAAATGAGTATGTTATGACCTTTTTCAAAAGAAAGCCAGACAAATGCTTGCTAGGTTCTATGACCTGCCAGGGGAGAAGGGTATGAGGAAGGTAAGAGTGACTTTTCTGCCTGTTTTCTCAATGCTAGGCCGTTTTTGGGGAAGGTGTCCTTCTTTTCTAAGTAATGGCTCTATTGCAATCTAGGCATACAATTCAGTATGGCGTAGTCACAGAATTGTACAGCCGTCACTACTATTTAATTTGGGGACATGTGTATCAGCCTCAAAGGAAGCACTGTAGTCAGGACCAGTGGATGCAGTAGTGGTTACCTCACTGGACTCCCACATGGCCAACCGCAGTTTGAATGCCAGGCCCCTTGGCTTCAAAATCACACCAGGAGCATGTGTCCGTGTGTCCAAGATCCTGGGAAGAGAATGGAGGAGAAGGTATTGTAGTGTGGCCATCCCCCTGGGGAGCAATTTCTCACTTTCCCTCTCTTTCTCTCTCTCTCTCTCTCTCCAGCGAACATACATGCCCTATTGCAAAAAAGAAAAAAATAGGGAAAAGAAATGAAGCAGATAATTTACATAGATAACTGAGAGTCAAACGTGGCTTTCTTTTGTTTAAAGTGTTTAAAATCTTTTCCTACGTTTTCCGTATTTGTGGTTATAACTTGGGTATGTATCAAAAGAAAGCTGTTTTCTCCTCTACCTCCTTCTAGTTAGAGGCAGCTTTGAGTTAGTAATGGCTTTACTTAAACGCGAGGTTTAGCTTTGCCGGTTGCCACAGCCCGGCTTTGCGGTCCAGGGTGGGCTGGTGGTCTCCCAAGTCTCGGCAGCACAACTGCAGTGTTTCACAGTGCCAGCCACCTCCCGCGGCCGTGTGCCCATCGGTGCCGCCGCTGCTGCCGGGACCTCACGCTCCCCTCCACGCTGCTGCCGGGCCCTCACGCTCCACTCCAGCTCTGCCTTCTCTTCATTTGTTTGAAATCCTTTTTATTTAGTATTATGTTTAAATATAAAAATAATTCATACTTAAGCAAATTAAACATATCAGAATTGTGTGGGGAAAAAAGGTAGCCCTTTCCATTCCCCAAAGTTCTCAGTACGTAACTTTTCAGTCATTTTGCATGTAAATCCAAACAAATTTTTTTTTTTTTTTTTTTTTTTTTTTTGCTATAAGACACATGTGCTCAATGGAGAGGAGGAGAAAGAGAGGGAGAGGGAGAGAGGGAGGGAAAGTGAGAAATAATCCCCCAGGGGAATGGCCACTCCACAGTCCCTTCTTCTCCATTCTCCTTTCAGGACTTGGGGCATTTGCACATACCCACACCCAGCGTGATTTCCAGGCCTCTGGGTCTAGGACTTGAACTGCAGAGTCCACCATGTGGAACCTTAAACACTGTACCACCTGCTAACCAAAATCAAAATAAATGTTTAACACAAACGGAAACATCCCATATATATTGTTGTATACTTTCTTTGGCACAAAACTATGGATCATCAATTGTAGTCATTGAGTGAATCTTCCACTCCCTTTTTCTTTTTTTGAAATAATTATTTTATTTAGCTTTATTTATTTATTTTCATTTAATTGGAAAGGGATAGAGTAAGAGGGAAAGTGAGAAAGCAAGCCATCAAGCCTGGGACTCGAACCATTGTTGACCATGTGGGATCCAGTGCCCTTAACCACCCCACACTGACCCCCCCTGCTCCCTTTTTTTTTTAAAAAAATTAAGTTTATTTGTCCCCTGAGTGAGAAACAAAGGGAAAAAGAGAGACAGAGAGCACCCTACCGCAGAGTCTTGACACTGTAATGCACCCCCAAGCCTCTACCAGCCCTGATCACAGACACGCGCACGTCTGGCTTACTCAGAGTGTAAACCGCCCACCTTGCCCCGTAATCGGCCCTTGGAGCGCACCTCCAGCCATTGAACCACCTGCTCAGCCGCAAGTTTTGGCGCTTCGCAGCTGCTTAGGGGAAGCTTGTTTCCCTGTGTTAGTTTACCCTACCAGCTCAAATAGGAAGCTTCTTGGAAGACAGACACTACATCTGAGCCCTTAAGCTTCTGTTCCCTGCAATGGGGCCTGTGCTGTAGGAGATACTTAATACGTATTGTTGGTTGAATGGACATTGTGGGCCTGTAGATTAGTGTAATCATGTATGAATGCAGGAAAAGTCTTACAGGATTAATTAATTTCTCTATTTTTCACTGTAGGTAATCTTTCCAGTGAAAATACCATTTAGAAATACAATTACACTGAAAATTGATATTCACGTTGGAGGGGAGAATAAAATTGATGAAGCAAATTTGAGAAGGCCCAGCATAGGCATAATGTCTGACACAATTGGCTTTATGAGACGAAGGAAAAGAATAGCAGCTAGAGGGGAACAGAAAGGGGAAATCAACAGAAAGCATAGAAGTGACTGGGCTGGGAACTGAGAGGAAGGGTGAGAAGCAAATACATATAGTCAGTACAAAAAGGGCAGAAGAGACCTGATATCCTCTTAACTATAATAAAAGCCCCATTGGCCTCCAGAATACCGCTCACATCAAAGAAAAAGAAAGATAAGCTTTGTGGTAAATGAAAGAGAAAATACCATCTTTGTCCTGAAACAGTTGAAACAGTAACAAGTTTTGCTGCAAAAGTATGAGATTGCCTGATAAAATACATGCCATGACATAAAAGCTGAAAATTAATCTTCTCGCCCGTTTTTGTTTACTTTTGATTTCCACAAACCTCTGCTGATCAACGCTGTGTTCTGTTTGTTCTTAAATTAGATGAGCAGGTTTTACACGAGCGTTCACACTGAAGGTATCGGTGATAAGATCCACTGACCAAAGGACCCTTTAAGCAACAGCAGCAGCAGCAGCCGATGGACTATTTTTGAAACCAGGGCAGAGGCCCAGCTTTGTGTATCTTCTAATGAATGCTGTTTGAATTTTAAAAGTTCTCGTGCCACTAGGAAGCAGAATGGCTCCAGCTTAAAACCATAAGCTGCAAGAAGTTTTCTGAGGTTTTAGAAATCGAATTACTGAGTACAGGTTACCTTTTGCATAATTGTGGAAGGCTGAGGCAATGGGTCTCTTTGGCTCTCATTGCTTTCCAAATTCTGCCCAAGTGAATTCACAGCTCCTGGTTTTAAGCAGAGCAAGGACAGATTAACTGGCTCACATAAAATAAAACCTTTAGAGGCAAAAAAACGAAATAGTCCTACAGCTTCACAAGGTGTTATACATATTCGCCAAGTACCCAGTAATTGTGACGGCCACCGCCCCGCCTTTGACTGGCTTCCTTGGGGTGCTTATACATATTTTATCTTTCCCTGTTAGTCTATGTTATATCTTTTATTTGGTCTCCCTGAACTCTGCTTTATAGTGTTTAGAATAGTAAATATTATTGGCAGAAAAAAAAATGTCATGAGAAAATTGATTTGTCATAAGATTTTTCCATCGTACTAAAGGTGTTATTTACATATTTCTCCTGCCAGAAATTCTTTAGACGGTTAAACTTAGTGACACCCAGGGGAAAATTAAGTCTGGCTGTTGTGTTTGCAAAAGTAGCTTCTCAGAAAGGTTTTTTGCCTGGCGTTTTTTGTCAGTAGTGCTGTATGTCAGCACACACTGCACGATGGTGAACTTAAATGAGGGCAAAATCAAAGTGAGGCCAGAGGTCACACGGGTGCTGTGGTCTGGAACCTTCTGACCACCAGGATGGACTCAGCTGTGAAGGGAAGACAGCCACCCACCACCACACCCACTTCACGCTCCGAGCCGTGGTGTGGGCATTCCTCCTCTCACAGGTAGGCTGTGAATCAGAACGATTTCGGTCATTTGTCCAGTTAGTGGCGAAAGTTGATCTCATAATTCACTACATTAATGATTTTATGTGTAAAAATTTGATAGAAATTGACTTTTTCTTTTAGTCAACAGAAATTAAAGTTTGTAGCAACTTATTTTATAATCTGAGACAAAAAACTGATTTGGGACCAAAGGTTTTGATGTTTGAAAATAGCACTTGTCACTTCTGAGTGTGTTTGGTGTTGGGACCAGGATGTCTGATATCCTTGTACCTTGCCATGTTTCAGTTCCATGCATTTCATTCTTTGGACAATGGCCACCCTTAAGAAAATAAAAGAAAAGAAAAAGAAAAGGAAAGCAAGCAAGCAAGCAAGCCCTATTTAATTCTTCCTCGAGGCAGAGCAGAGTACAAGCTGTGGCAGCCAGTCAGTTCACCGCGGTGGCGGCCCGACACCGCCAGTTCACCGCGCTGGCGCCCAGACACCGCCATTCCCGCCGCGCTGCGTGCCCCGCCCTGAAGCGCTGTCCCGGGAACTGAACCCTCTCCCAGGGCTCTGTCACATGTGTCACTTTCCCCAGGGTTTTTGTTTAGTTTTGTTGAGTTTTCTTGTTGTTGGTTTTGTTTTTGCTTTTGTGACGTTTGTCTGGAAGTTTTGCAGAATATATCCATAGCTTTACTCCCCACTGAGGTGGTGTGCCTGTACGTTCTATGCTGACTTTTTAGTAGCTTTGGAAAGTGTTAGTTGGAATAAAGCCCCCATTAATACAGGCGGTAATTAAAAGTGGGCACTTTTCGTCCCTGTCCATGCACTATTGAGAAGTGTAGGGGAAGATGGCTGTCAGAACATGTATTTTAAAATGACTAATTATAAACATTTGCTGCTTTTGTATCATTCAATGTTGAAATACAGCAGAGAGGTAACTCAATTTAGTTCAAAAGCCGTTTTCTAAATGAGAGAAATTAGCTGGGAACCGTTACTTTAATAGACACTGCCGGCGGCTGGCTCCTGCATACAAAACACTTGTTCATGTTTTCCTTGACCTCCTTTGATCGGGCCCAGCACCGAGTTGGTACTGAATGGGCTCAGTCTGGTCGTTGGCAAGCACTGCGGAGTAATGAATAGTAGAACATGGACAGGCTTAACTGTCCTGGCACTAGCCCGGCAGTGCGATGAGCTAACCGCACCATTGTTCGGTGAGAAGGCCCTGTGTCCCTTTGGAAATAAAATCTTGGCTCGTGGACAGAGGCCTGTGTACACACATTGAGTCTCTCTGTCTTCCTGCTATGCTCTTCCATTCATAATTAAACATTGAAAGCGAAGTTCTGAAGAGGTTCTTGAATGCCTCTCCTCCGAGTATGCCCCGAAACAAGTGGCTGATGTAAAAATAAAAATGGCATAACCCTCCCCCTTCTATTTGGTAGCTCCCTGAAATCCACATCAAAGGCTTGAAGAACAAACTCTTTAAGCTAGCGGGCAGTGTAGACATTTTCAGTCTCCGCCACCCCCCAAAATGAAAATGTCTCTCCCCCTGAAGGCTGTGGTAATCACAGTGGTTTTTTATTTATTTTTTTTGCTGTGGAACTTCTGATGTTCGGATCTTTCATGTTTACAGCTCCGTCTGTATTTGTAGCGAAATGTCTGGGTTTGTCTCAGTGCATCTCAGTGCCAGGAATGAATCCATCTCCTTATGAGCTGTTCCCCCATGAAAGCAAAGGAAGGGAAAACGAGCTCTAGAGATTTATTAACACGATGGCAGTATAGCTTGTCTTTCTTTTCTAATTTTCATTCTTAAAAACAGAGCAAAACTTTTTTAGTCAGAGTCTGCCAGAAAATATTTGAAGAAGCCAGGAATGCTTGTGTAATAGAAACCGATTACTGTTGGTATTGTAAATTATCAAGAAGAGCCTCTTAGGAGTCCTTCTAAAATATATTTTAATTCTCTATTAGAAAACCAGACTCCTGACATTGTATGTCTCCACTTAATATACACAGACTGTCTGCACTCTATGGCAGAAATGAAGATTAGAGGATATGGAAGCATGGGCAAATGTTACAGATACTGGAGACAGTGTGGGAAGAGGGCGGGAAAGGGGGAGAGTGTGATAAAGGAATTAAGGAGAAAAATAGAGAGGCAAGACATTTATGAGACACAGAAATCGTTTGTTGTCTGTTGATGTTGTGTATAATATCCTTAGCTGGACTGATGTGAGGTATATTTGTGTTGGGTAAATTCACTTTACAAGCCAACTGATGTACAGTGATTGAATGTATAAAATAAGAAAAGAAAGAAAAAAAGAAGAAAAAGAAAGAATCAGACTACTAGTAGTATATAAATAGTTTAATAAAACTATGAAAACCCTCTATTATGCAAATGTTTAAAACTTGAAGATCATTTAGAAATACATGAAAAACTTAACACGTATAATTACGTGATTTCTGGCATTGCATAATTTGATATGAGTAGAAGTAGGACAAATGTGTAGAACTTGAAGATCATTTAGAAATACATGATGAAAAACTTAACACGTATAATTACGTGATTCCTGGCATTGCATAATTTGATATGAGTAGAAGTAGGACAGCATATAAATGAAATAAAATTAGCCGTAAATTCTTTGTTGACCTGGGTGATGCATACGCAAATGCTCTTTATGCTAGTCCTCTACTTTTTAGATGTTTGAAATTTTTCATGAATGAATGAAATGAATGAAACAGTAAATTTTTCCTGGTGGCTCAGAATGATGGTTTCATAGTATGAAATACTTTCTCACTAAGGAAACAAAGTCCAAAAGTCTAAGCTACTGGGACCAACAGTTAGCATAATGGCTATGTCGCTGGACTCCCATGTAGTCGACCGCAGTTCGC
>NW_006159626.1:923920-943571 GCF_000334495.1 Tupaia belangeri chinensis
CATGTGCGTCCGTGCCCAAGATCCTGAGAGGAGAATGGAGGAGAAGGGATTGCAACGTGGCCATCCCCCCTGGGGGGTGATTTCTCTCTTTCTATCTCTCTGTCTCTCTCTGTCTGTCTGGCGAGCGCGTGCGCTCTATAGCAAAAAAAAAAAAAACCTCACACCGGGTGCGTGTGCATGCGTGCCCAAGAAGATCCCGAGAGGAGAATGGAGGAGAAGGGATTGTGGTGTGGCCATTCCCCCCCTACCCCCCCGGGAATGATTTCTTGCTTTCTGTTTCTCTATTTTTCTGGCGAGCGAATGCAAAAACCTCTCCAAAAAGCAAAACAAAACAAAACAAAAAGTTTAAGCTACTTAAAAAAAAATGGTAAATGATATGATATGCAAATAATGTTATAATTGTAAATAATTAAATTTTACTTCAGTGATTGTATTTTAAATGCCACCTGTGAACATGGATACAAATATGATGCTGTAAATATTAGTTGTTGGATAACATAAAATCCTTAGGTCACTGAGATAATTAGGATAGCTAATCTCTAATATAAGTGATCCATAGATGAAAAATCCTAAAAACATTATTATCTTGGTATATATAGACATACTCTAATTTCTATGAAGTGATAGAGAAAATGGATAGATTATTTTTTAAGAACTATTTTATTTTTAACTTTATTTTATTTATTGTTGATTTACTTATTTATTTAAATTTGACCAGAGAGGGACAGAGCAAAATAGAGCTAACAGCCGGGTCCAGGACTCGAACTGCTTTAGACCATGTGGGAGTCCAGCACTTTAACCACCATACTACCTGCTGGCCACAGTGTTGGATTTTTATGGTTACGTTATCTTATCATTTTGACCTGGAAAATTTTTAGCTAATAGTTAAGAGAACGAAAGGTGATGAAGGAGTTAAGGATAGAGTGCCTCAAAACATGCCGCTCCGGCATATTGAGTATTTTGAATTACAGAGATTTGAAAACAGCAGCTTTGACAAAACGATCACTCTGACCTTTCTTCTATTTCTTAAAAGCAGGAGATAAAATCCCCACGTGCGAGATGCCCTCCCTATCAGAAGGAAACTACTATTCTTATCAAGGAGGGAAACTGAGGCCTAGAAAAATCTGTACAAACGAACGTTGCCCGACTAACCCTCATCTTCCCAGCCGAGTCTCTACCCAGTTAACTACCCTAGCCCAATCCTCTTTGCCTTGTCATATTTTAACAATTTACTAGTTTGTCTAATAATTTTGTCCAATCTTTTGTCTGTGATTCAGTATATAAGCGTTCAACTCTAATGGCATCTTTGGGTCTTCATTCTCTCTTTTTTTTTTTTTTTGAGAGGTTTTTTGCTACAGGGCGCGTGCGCTCGCCAGACAGACAGAGACAGACAGACAGAAAGCGAGAAATCACCTCCCAGGGGGGATGGTCACGCCGCAATCCCTTCTCCTCCATTCTCCTCTTGGGATCTTGGGCACGCACGCACATGCGCCCGGCGTGTTTTAAGCCACCGGGTCCGGGACGCGAACCGCGGTTGACTACGGGGGAGTCCAGCGACATAGCCATTACGCTAACTGCTGGTTCCCTTCATTCTCTTTTGAAGGCTCCTGTGCTACATAAAACTTATACTAAGTAAATGTGTTTGTTTTCTTCTTATTGACTTGTCGTATTTCAGTTCAGTTCTTATGCTGAGTAATGCTAAGAAGGTAGGAATAAGATTTTGCTTCCCCTGCAGTGTTTCATGTGGCAAAACTAATAATAAATATGTTAATATCTACTTACATTACAGAATAAACCATTTTATACTTTGTTTTTCTTTTTGAGAGTTGATTTTTTTCTGTAGAGTTCATGCACTTGCTGGAGAGACAGAGACAGAAAATAAGAAATCACCCCCTGGGGAGATGGCCACACTGCAGTCCCTTCTCCATTCTCTCTTCAGGATTTTGGGCACGTACACACATGCACCCAGTGTGAATTTTAAGCCTCCAGGTTTGGGACTTGAACCATGGTTGGCTATGTGGGAGTCCCACAGTGTAACCATTATTCCATCTGCTAGTCCCTACTTTGTTTTTCTTTAGCTTACTGTGACCACAAATCACCCATATTAAAGTACAGTTTTGGGGCTGGCCCAGGAGCACAGCAGTTAAGCCCTATGCATAGGGAGCCGGATCCTCTGGCAGCTCAAAGTCCCCTGGGCACTGTGCGTGCATGCCCCAAATGCTAGGGTGGAGAAATGGAAGAGACAGGACTGCACTGTGAACGCACCCCCTCGACACCTGCTCTTTTTCTCTCTCCCTTCCTCCCTTCCTCTTTTTCTGGTGGACAAAAACACCCTCTAGCAGTTGAAGAGGAAGTTTCAGGTTTAAAAAAATAAATAGTGGTGGTATTGCTTAGTTGGGGGTGGGCATATCATCATGGATCAGTGAGAAAGCTTTACCCTAAGGAGGTGATTACTTTTCATGTTGGAGGCGATGCAGATCATCAGGTACATGCTGGCGACTGTTCGGTCATCAGAGTGAGGATTCGATGACTCTTCCAATCTGGTGCACTCTTACAATTTCCTTGAGTAAATTATTTAGGCGCATAAATAACGGGGCTAATGCTCTCCGAACCGTGCTCCAGCCTAACCATGTAGTTATTAATATTATTTTTCTGGAGAGGTTTTTGCCATAGGGCACGTGCACTTGCCAGAGAGACAGAGAGACAGAAAGTGAGAAATCCCCCCCCCCCCAGGGGGAATGGCCATGCTACAATCCCTTCTCCTCTCAGGATTTTGGGCACACATGCACATGGGCCCAGCGAGTTTAAGACACCGGGTCCAGGACTCAAACCACAGTCGACCTCATGGGAGTCCAGCGACATAGCCATTACGCCAACTGCTAGTCCCTTGTAACCATGTAGTTATTCATGAGGAGATACGTTTGTAATCTTTTGTTTCTTCCATATTAAAAAAAAATTTAAAGTGTATTGTTTTCTTCAAGTTGGAAAGTTTCATAGTATTTCATTTATTTTAAAAATAATAATGGTTTCTGTGTCAGGTTAACACAAAGAGTTGACAGGAGTGAATGACCTGAGATCAAAGCATTTATTAAGAAAAAATAATACTCTATATGATAGGACTTCTGTAGATAAATATTAAAATCCTCTCCATAGTACATGATAGAATGGACTGAATTTCTGGCCTTTTCAGGATGCAGTTAATCACTAAATATCTGTTGGAGATTTATTGAAGCCACTGTGCTTTCATTCATCTTACCAGTTACACGGTTGGCCATTCAGAAAATAGTCACCAAGTGTCCGTGATAGTCTCATTCCAGAAGATCCAGTGATGCACGAGGTAGGCACATTTCCTACCCTCGTGGGATTTACGTTCTAGGGGTTGTAAGTAGGAAAGCACATCGGATGCTATTCAGAGAGCAGAGCAGCAGTATGTGATGGAAAGAAGGATGTTAGGGTCTGGCCCTGTATCCTGGTGGATAAGAGAGCTGGGTCCCACATCACTGACCCTGCAGTCTGATCCTGGCCCTGGCGCCTTAGGAACACATGTGCCCCAAATCCTGACAGTGTGGAGAATGGAGAAGGGATTGAGGGGCCATCATTCCCCATTGAGGGACACATTTCCCTCTGCCTTTCTCTCTGTCATTCTGTGTTTCTGGCCAGTACAGCTGCTCTATGGCAGATAAAGATAAATGAATAAATATAAGAAAAAAGAAAGATCTTAGGTGCTTAGGAAAGGTACCCCTCAAGATATACTATTTTAGCTGAGACCTGAATACCACAAAGAGTCAGTCATAAATGAGTTGTTTAGTTCTCTTTTTAAAAATAGGAAGCCTGGGGAACCAGCAGTTAGCGTAATGGCTGTGTCGCTGGTTCGCATCCTGAACCCGGTGGCTTAGAACTCACGCCGGGCACGTGTGCGTGCGTGCCCAAGATCCTGAGAGGAGAATGGAGGAGAAGGGATTGCGGCATGACCATCCCCCCTGGGGGGGTGATTTCTCGCTTTCTGTCTCTATGTCTCTTTCTGTCTGGCGAGCGCACGCGCCCTATAGCAAAAACCTCTCCAAAAAAAAAAAAAAAAATAGGAAGCCTGGGGCCAGCAGATGGTATAGTGACTACATTGTCAGACTCCCACATGACCAGCCACGGTTCGAGTCCTGGACCTGGCATCGTGAAAATCACACCAGGTACCCATGCATGAGTGCCAAAGATCCCAGGAGAACAGAGGAAAGGGGATTACAGTATGGCCATCCCCTTTGGGGGGTGATTTCTCACTTTCTCTCTCACTGTGTCTGTCTCTCTGGTGAGCATATGTACCCTAAGAGGGGAAAAATTGGAATCTTAGAGCTATGACTTTCATAGTGGAAGGTTTGTTTCCAAATTTTACACACACACACACACACACACACAGAATTTGATCTAACCAGACCAGTCAGTGAACTAGCGAAGTATACCTTACAGGTGCCTGGAAACCCATACCTCTTCTCTGTTCGTCCGCACACTGTGGTTGGGGTTCTCCTGTACTACGGGGCTCTCCACCTTCCAGTGCAGAGCTCCAGCAGAGTGCTCGTTCACCATGCTGCTCTGGCGAGGGCTGCCCGGTAATCCCAGGACTTGACGCTAAGCTCCAGAGCTCAGATGGCTTCTACATGCTAGTCCTTTTCCTTCCATACTAACTGGCCATTCAGGTGCATCTTTTGTTGTTCAGTGTCAAGCAGTAAATGTGTTCATTCTGAACTGCCTCCAAAGACATCCTGGAGAACACGGTCTTGTAACACTAAGATCACCCTGTGCAGGCAGCTGCTTAAATTAAGAGCTGTGCCTGCTGGCTCCGAAAGCCCTGTAGTTCCGCTTTGCACAGGGCTGGTGTTACTGACCATGAGTTCGTGGCATCTTACTGAGCAGCAAACTCTTTTTGCTAGTACTTCCAATGTGCACTGTCCATGCCTAAAGGTATTGCTGCTTTAGTGCATATGCAAAGGATAACTAATGTTTATGAACGAAATCGGATGCAATATTTTGTGTTGCAGTAGTCATTCATGATTTTTTTTTCAATTCCTTAACTTTATGGAATTGCAAACGAGCACAACAGTTTCAAAACACTGAGTCTCTATCTAGGACGATAACTAGATTGATATGGTAGTCATGCTGTTTAAACAGACTTAGAGCAGTTTCAGCTCCTTAGAATTTTAAACTTTTAAAGAACTAGTTTATCCCTATTTTTAGAAGCTATGTTTTGGCAGAGAGAGTATGTCCATGGCTGGCATTGATTTTACCTGTCTAGGAAATTGATTTATCAGTTTTCTTATTTCTAAGAAGACAGTTCTCTTCATAAAATTCACTAGTTCTTTTCCAACAATTGGATTTGTGTCATTTTGTTCTGGCATCTGACTGAAAAGGTGAAAACTCCATGAATGGTGCCATTTATCTTGTATCAGCTCTGATTGTAAATAAAATGTAACTACATTTGCCATTTATTACCTCTGTCCTAATGGTAGGACTGAATTTTACATTATCGGTTTCTATCAACATAACATATTCCAATACAAAAAATAGTGTTAAAATTTATTGTAGTAACAGAAGAATTGCTTCAATTGTCAGGAAATAAAGATAAAGGCTAGAGAACATTTTGTTAACTTGATTACCTATAGTATCGATTTATTCTTTATGAGTATATTAGGTTAGGACTAAGAGAAACTTCTCTAATTTCTTTAATAGCTTATTAAAATAATTTATTTTAATTTTATGCAGCTTAAGTTTCCCCACATGACGAGCATAATATTATCCCCTCACTTTCTTCCTAATAGTGTGGTAAAGGTTAAATAAATAATACCTATTAAGTAAGAAAGCATCTAAAGTTTCCCCTAATGTGTGATTTGGTCTATATTCATTTTTATATAAGAGATACCATTTTAACATCTTTTTGCTGACCGATGGTATTTATAAAAGTTGCAGGGGGCAGCAGGTGGTATGGTGGTTGAGGCACTGGACTCTCCCACATGGCTGACCACAGTTTGAATCTCAGACCTGGTGACTTGAGACTCACCAGTTGCGTGTGCATGCATACGCAGAATCCCAAGAGGAAAATGGACTGGCGTGTGGCCACCTCCCCCCAAGGCGGGGATG
The DNA here is from genome assembly GCF_000334495.1 of Tupaia belangeri chinensis. Taxonomy (NCBI): domain Eukaryota; kingdom Metazoa; phylum Chordata; class Mammalia; order Scandentia; family Tupaiidae; genus Tupaia; species Tupaia belangeri. The sequence goes on from NW_006159626.1 coordinate 930,044, forward strand.
AGTTCTCACTTTTTCTTTCTCTGTCTTTCTCTTTCTCCAGTGAGTGCACACACCTGTGGAAAAAAACTAAAAAAAAAAAAAGTTTCTTTGAGATATATAGAAGTAAGGTTCGGGTAGACACACAGAGAGCACTTTCGTTGGGTAGTTTATTTGCCAGAGGGTGTGTGTGTATGCCAGAGAGAGATGCTGAGAGATGGAGGGGTGGAGGGGGACAGGAAGCACAGGAAGCAGACCCCAATGGGGCGTGGTCATGCTGCAGTAATCTCTCCTCCATTTCTCCATTCTGTTGGGATTTTGGACACACACGCTCATATCCCTGGCATGTTTTCCAAGCTGCTGGAGCCAGGATTTGAACCACAGTTTGCCAGGTGGAATCTGGCGCACCATAATCAGTAGGCTATGGGGGCCAGCTCTGGAAAAAACATTATTAATAGGATGAGAAATACTTTCCCCCCTTGAATATAAACAAATGACATGTTATGATTTTTAAATGAATGTTGTAAATGCCGTATTTGCCTTTTAAAAATATTCACTTATATACAAAATAGAAAAGCTAAATATATCACTTATCATATTTGACCAGAGAAGCAGGTTTTTCCCTCAGTGTGATTGCTTTCCTACCAATTTTGAAGTGCTCTGATAAAATGCATAAGAAATAGGCATGCCAAGATAAACTTTAAGTTGATTTTTCATAGAAGGTTATTTATTTATTTATTTATTTATTGTATCCTTGGTCTGTCAATTTTTATATAAGCCCTTAAAAATTTAGGCTTTTTAAATCATTTTTATTTTTGCCTCAGGCTCCATAAGGTTCCTACTTGTAGTAAATCATGTAATAATTAGTCCCCAGAAATGGTTTAGATAATAATGCTTTTAGAAAGAATATGAGAGCCCTTTGCAAATTTTGCGAGTAATGTATTTTCAGTTACAGAAAGACCTTTCTCTCGTAAAATACATGGGAAGAGCATATTTGTGTCCTCGTTTTATTTCCCCATAGACACATTTTTATACATGTGTGAGGAACTTCTAACATTGGCCAGGTGAGTGAGTGGCATGGAGTTTAGGGACAGTTTCCATAACCGTGAAAGCTGTAGGAGCCAGATGGAATGAGTGTGGACAGGGAGAAGTTCCTGGATCTTTCTCTCCCTGTGCACCCCGACCTTACACCCGCTAACAAGTGTGGCCACTTGTCCTCCTGGCATCTGTGTGAAGACCCCTGATCACACAGTGGCCGCCTCTCCCGCATACACTCCCCTGGCTGACCAGGGTGTGAGCACATTTCTGGATAACTTTACAGAAATACATAGGAATTTTGTACTTCTTCTCAGACAGATGATTTCACAGATTGCGTAGAATTGTTTTTTCCTCTTGTTTTGCCCCTGCTTCTTCATTAACTAACTGGTCACAAGGAGCCTAATTGGCACAAAGCAATGACTGGAAAAGCACACGCTGCTAAGGCACACAGGTTGTGTTCGCGCCTGCTCTCTAGAACAAGAGCCTTCCAAGTTCCAGAGCCCAAGGCCGCTCACGGTGCAGCCCTCGGAGACGTACCCTGCGTGAGCGCAGATTCCGAGTTTTAAGCCATAGACTTTATGCCAAGAATTGGGAAGGTCACATGATTGAGAAACTCTGAGGGAGACTGTGGACATCTGAAATGGAGGCTTATCATACCGCACATGTGTTCTAGCTCCAGCATTCTGAATCGGGGGCTTTCTAAGTATTTAATGGCTTTGATTTTTCTAAAAACCACGCTCTGTTTTGTTCCAAATTATCATACATTTACATTACATCTTGAAATAAAGTTAAGCATTAGAATAAAACACAGACACCCCACCGAGTTAAAGATTTTAAATCTTATTCTATTGTACTTACCCTTAGACAGATCTACCCACTTAACTCTGAGGTCTGCATATAATCTTTGCAAATATAAATGCAGTGAAATGACTGAATCAAAAGATGCTAAGAGCCATCAGTGTAGGATTGTGAGCCTGAATGGGTAGAAAAGGAAACTCTTCTAAGACACTAGACATGGTATGATAGAGTTTTTCATTGGTGACCCCTGGGGAATATCTAGGACCGTAAATTGCCTTTTCAGCCTTTCAAGATGAATTCTTTATTAGACACTCAAAGGAAACCTTTAGTAATCATTTTAATGCTCCACATCAGTGAATTTAACCTTGCTTCCTCATAAAGTTTTGCTTTTCCTTAGTAAATTACTGATAAAATGTAGTGGGAGATGGGTACAGAACTGTGCTTTTCTTACAGAACTCAAGGGGGCAGTAGTTCCAGTGGACGACACCTGTCTGCCCCAAGCTACTGGATTTTATTTACTTTTTTTAAGAAGGTTAAAATTTTTAGTAGGAGCATTATCATGAGAGTTGATTATGGCATGTAAATTACAGAAAAATATGTATTTTTTTCAACAGTGAAGTATTTACTGGGTTATCAATAAGTTACAAAAATTGTATTTTAGTTTACTTTCCCTGGAATGGTTCTTATATTTGTATTGCGGGGATTGGGTAGGAGGGTAAGTAAAAGAGTTCTGTGCATGTGTAAGGTTAAAACTTCAGTTATTAATATTTTATTATTTATCTAAGTAAATGGCTTTATCCCTCCCTCGCATTGCTGATTCTCTGGGATTGCTTAAATGTTATATAATTTGGGAATTGAAGGGAGCATACCATATTAGTTAGTCTTTTAATTCATAGTCTTTTCTTTCTTAAAAACAATGCAAAAATAGCCCAATTCTCAAAATGTGTCACATCTTGGGCCAGTAGGTGGCGTGGTAGTGAAGGTGCAGGACTCCCACATGGTCAAGCACGGCTCGAGTCCCAGACCTGGCAGTTTGAAAATCATGCCAGGTGTGTGTGCGTACGTGCCCCACATTCCAAGAGGAGAATGGAGGAGAAGGGATGGCAGTGTGGCCATTCCCCCTCGGGGATGATTTCTCACTTTCCCTCTCTCTCTCTCTGGCAAGCTCGTGTGCCCTATGGCCAAAACAAAACGAAACAAAACAAAACAAACAAACAAAAAACATACTGCACATCTTAACAGTGCACATGAGTGCAATGGTTACTGCTAATTTTTCCTGTTCCTTTGGGGAACAGTTACCCGTAGGTAGGTAACTGAAAAGACCTGTCTGTGTACTCGTTTCAAGGAGAGCATTTAATGAGGCCTATGAGTGGTTCTCGGCCGTAGGAAGGAACAACTCCAGATTGTGCAAGCTATATTAATAAAAAGAGAGGCCCACGCAGCTCCAGCCTCATCCTGTAGTTTCTGAGGGCCAAGTATTACCTCCTGTCATTGTGTCCCCTTCCCCTGGCATGTGAAGGGTCCTTAGAAAAAAATTTAGAGACGGACTAGTTCAAGTGCAAGGAGGAAACTTTGTAGAGCTTCTCTGATCCTTAATTAGAAAAAAAAGGCAATAGTGAATTTTGGTGGCACATTCAAGTCAGTCTTAGCACATGAAGTCATATATTGATGTCTGAAGTCCCAGTTCTCCTCAGTCTAGCGGATCACAGGACAGTGCCAAAGCTAATACCAGAATATAAACCGGGAGGTATATTTTATTTTCTTAGCAGAGACATTTGACACCTAAGTTAACAACCAAACCATATTGTTCTAAATTATTTGCACTCTTAGTGAAAACTAAGTATTTTGTTGTGCTACCCACATACTATTCTAATCTACAACAGAATGTAAAGATTAGAGCATATTAAACATTTACAAAAATTCTTATGTATGCCTCAGTTTAACTGCAGTGTGTTTAAGCAAAATGTGGATTTCAGGAATTCACAAATTAAAAATTCTCTCAAAGCAGCAGCCCATTTCGCAGGGGCTGACTGTGCTGAGACTTTTTGGAAGGCGTTTGTGGGGTCTGCGTTTCATGTAGGAGAAAGTGTAAGGCCCGAGCTCTGTCATCAGGGAACATTTTCTTTTCTTTTTCTGGAGAGATTTTTGATATAGGGCGTGTGCGCTCGCCAGACAGATAGAGAGAGCCAGAGAGACAGAAAGCGAGAAATCACCCCCCCCCGGGGGGGGATGGCCACACCACAATCCCTTCTCCTCCATTCTCCTCCCAGGATCTTGGGCACGCACACGCACCCGGCATGAGTTCAAGCCACCGGGTCCAGGCTTGAACCGCTGTTGACTACATGGGAGTCCAGCAACATAGCCATTACGCTAACTGCCGATCCCATTTGCTCATTCTTTTAACAAATGTCTTGAGTGCCTACTGTGTTTGAGGCAGTTTGTGAAGAACTTCAGATGTAATGGTGAACGGAAAACGGCTGAACAAGGGAAGAAAAGCTATAGGTTATAGCCCTTTTAGGAGCTTACATATCTGTGGAGAAGGTCGAGGATTCTCATTTAATAAAAAACAAACATAAAATTATACTAGAAAAGCTTTTCACTGACCTAGGAGAGATGAGCATATCATTAGGGAGTAATTCCAGAGCTAGAGGGCCAAGGGAATCTTCCCTGAGGACGTGCAGAGTAAGCAGGGGCTCAGGAGAAGCAGGAGTTTCCCTGGGGATTGATGTGAGAGGGTGGTGAGCATACAGCCAGGGGGCGATGGGGTACTGGGGCCCATGGTGGGAGTGAGAGTGAGAGTGAGAGTGAGCGCCAGAAAGGACACACTGCAGACTGAGCCTGAGGCAGAAGCCAAAACATGTAGGATCTTGCAGCCATATTAAGATTGCTGGTCTTTTTTTCTTTTTTCTTTTTTTTTCAGAGAGATTTTTGCTATAGGGCATGTGTGCTCACCAGAAAGACAGAGACAGAGAGATAGAAAGCAAGAAATCACCTCCCAGGGGGATGGCCATGTCACAATCCCTTCTCCATTCTTCTCTTGGGATCTTGGGCACGCAAGCACATACACCCGGCTTGAGTTTAGGCCACAGGGTCTGGGACTTGAACCGCGGTCGGCTACATGGGAGTCCAGCGACATTATGCCAACTGCTGGTCCCTTTGGTCTTTTTTTCCAATAGCGGTAAGTTTCATTGAAATGTTTTAAACATGGGGCCTTGAATTGTAGACCCAGGCCAGGCATAACAGTTGCAGGCAGGCCACTGCAGTCTCAGTGAGAGAGCAGAGCGTTTTGGATTGTGGTAGTACCAGTAGGGCTAGAGAAAATTGGTAAATTCAAAATAGATTTCGAAGGCAGAACTAGTGAGACTTAGTAATTTGGGTATGAGGAAACATCAAAGGGGAGGGAGATGTCACCTAAGGCCATTTGGTTTGGGTTATTATGAGATCAGTAACTACCATTCTCTCCGTTAGACAGCCCGAAGAAGACCTGTGGGAAGTTTTCTCTTTGGCATATGGAATTGGGTGCACTTGCGTCGGCCCTCTGAAGGGAGTGGTCTGTAGTAAGTGGGTGCTCTGTGTCTGTGCCTTGGTGACCCATGGGCAGATCCTGCTTTAGAGTCGCGGGTATGGCTGTGAACGGCAGAGCTCGCTCGTGGGGGCAAAAGGGCCAGGGCCTCCCACCAGGATGCAGGCATGTCCCTGTAGCTGGTGGTAGAGTGAGCCCAGAGAACATCAAGGCAGAAAAGTGAGTCGAACTCAGAGAGCCTTGTGTGGTAGAAACGAAAGGAAGGAGGGGCCGAGGGAATGAGAGTGCTTTAGAGAGTCAACACAAAGGATTGACTTCTGTCTGGATTTTGTGATAGGAATGCAAGTTTGTGATCAGAGCAAGAAAGGTTTCGGTGAGACACTGAGAATTATTAAGCTGTTGTTTTAGCAAAGTTATTTATACCTTTAATTCATTTTAAAGAAAACCTACATTCCCAGGTGTAAACTTTTTATTGTTCAATTGATCTCCAACTTTACAATCTTGGTTAATTAAAAAATGAGATTCACCTAAAAGTAAATTTTGATTGAAAACATCTCTTTTTCATCACCTTAACACTTAAATCTTATCTGGATTATACATCAAATCCCCTTTAATAAAGAAGGGCAATAATGAGAAAAAGATGGTGTTGCAACATTTTAAATTATTGTTTTTCTAAAAGCAAAACTAGTGACTCATGAGAAAGATCTCATTGCTCACATCACTTGTCAATTTTAAGTAAGTTCCTAGCACACTTAATTCTATGACTCCAATTTAGTATATAATGTCTTCTTGCTTCAACTGTTACCAAAGGAGGTTGAAAGGGTAAAGGGTAGGGGTTAAAAAGAAAAAACAGTAGAGCTTAGTATTTGTTTAGAGATTTGGTAAACTTCTTTCTTGTATGAGTTCTCGTGTACTTACCTGCTTTTCTTCTGTTTTATTTTGTTGTAACGTGGTAATGCAGAAATGAACAGATGGTGTCTGTCACTGTTGGGCTCCTTGGCAGTAGACAGACTCGACGATGGAGATTAGAGTATGAGCTATTTATTAAGGATCAACCTTGGGCCAGAATGTGGTGTGGGAGTTAAGGTGGCTAGATCCCACATGGCTGACTTCATGGTTCACGTCTCAGACTGGGCAGCCTGAAAAGCATGCCTGGCATGTGTGTGTGTGTGTCGGGCAGCCTGAAAAGCATGCCTGGCGTGCGTGTGTGTGTGTGTGTGGGGGGGTGGGGGGCGATGGAGGGTGCCCAAAATCCTGAGAGGAGAATGAGGGAGAAGGGGTTACAGTGTGGCCATCCCCCAAGGGGTTGATTTCTTACTTTCTCTTTTCTTTCCCTCTCTCTGTCACTCTCCAGTAAGTGCATACATCCTATAGCAAACTAAAATAAATAAATAAATAAATAAATAAAAGCCTCACCCATCAACCGGGGAGGTATGAAGGAAGAAGGATTGAGCGGAGGTTAAATTCAAACTGTGAGGGACCAGCAGTTGGTGTAATGGCTGTGTCACTGGACTCCTATGTAGCCGATCGTGGTTTCAGTCTCGGTCCCGGTGGCTTAAACTCACGCTGGGTGCATGTGCATGCGTGCCCAAGATCCCGAGAAGAGAATGGAGGAGAACGAATTGCAGTGTGGCTATCCTCCCTGGGGTGTGATTTCTCACTTTCTGTCTCACTGTCTCTGTCTTTCTGGTGAATGCATGCGCCCTATAGCCAAAAACCTCTCAAAAAAAAAAAAAAAATTAAAGCTGGGGGGCAGCGGACGGCGCAAGCTGGGAGGCAGCGGCAGGACACCTTTGCTCTCCAGGGGGACCTCTGGAGGGAGTGCTGCCTGTGGCAGTGCCTGCTTTGGGTGGCACGGACAGTCCTTTCTGTGCCCCCTCTCTCAGTGACTTTCAGGCTGCTCCTTGGGCGAGGTGATCTGCAGATAAGGGGGGCATGAAGGCCCAGCGGCCCAGTGGCTGCTGCCCAACCTTGGATCCCGCAGTGTCACCGTGTATTGTAATCTTCCACGTAACTGAGCTGGAGACCTGGCCTACACTGAATCGGAGTGGTTGGGATTCTTGATGTTACATGTAATAGAAACAATTCACACTTTCAGGGAGGGACTTCAGTGGATCATGTAGAAGCCCAGGAGTTGGGTGGACTTCCGAGACCCCTCCGTTTGGCATCTCCAGCTCCTTTCTCTGGGTTCCTCTGTCTCTGATTCAATGTGGGTAAGGTTTTCACCTGGGTGACCTCTAAGGGGTGGCAAGGTGACTGTGGCCCCTTATCTACATACCACCCATTGGGGCAGGAAGGACTGTCCAGTGGTGTGATGTGGTGTTCAGGCCCTGTCCTGGGACCCTCTGCCTGGACCAGAAGGGAGGCTGGGTTGCTGTCCCTGCAGCCAGGGGTGGGGGCTGCTTCTGCTGGAACCTCATGGGTTCCCAGTAGAACCGAGGGGCTGGCAAATAGGACAGGAGGCCACCAATACACAGAGGTTTTTGATAAATACCCGTTAGCAGTTGGCTTACCGCCCTATGTGAGCACAGCTGTCGACCAGCCCGTGTATCACAATCGCAGAGGCCGGGCAGGGTGCTGCTCCCCGGAGCCCAGCTGCTCCAGAGCTGAGGCAGGAGGATGGCAAGCACAAGGCTCGGCTGGGGCCATACTGTCAGACCCCTGTCTTAAAAAATATTGGTTTTGGGAACCAGCAGTTAGCGTAATGGCTATGTCGCTGGACTCCCACGTAGTCGACCGCGGTTCGTGTCCCGGACCCGGTGGCTTAAAACTCAAGCCGGGCGCGTGTGCGTGAGTGCCCAAGATCCCGAAAGGAGAATGGAGGAGAAGGGATTGCGGCGTGACCATCGCCCCTGGGGGGTGATTTCTCGCTTTCTGTCTCTGTCTGTCTGGCGAGCGCACGCACCCTACAGTGAAAATCTCTCCAAAAAAAAAAAAATTGGTTTTAAATGTGAACAAAATAAACCAAACTTTAGTTACTGAAAACTCAGTTCTCCTTGTTCTTTGAGCTGTTATTGGGAGTAAAGTTGAACTGGTAACCACTTAGGCTGTCGGAGTTGACCAGGCGGTGCAGGGAAGCGGAATGGAAGAGGTACGCGGAAGATGGGATCCCAATCAGACGTTGGTGTGTTTGCCTTCCATCTGGTCTGTCTTGCTCTGGCTCACCTCTGGGTGAAGATAATCAGGAGGGAAAAAGTGAGAGAATCAAGGAGCCTGGATAATTTGAAAACGTAGACTCAGATCAGATCACTGAAAGCTGACTGTTGGGTCAGGATGCAACTCCACACAGAAGAGAAGAATGAATAAAACCGGCATATAGGCATTGAAAGTGTTAAAATATTTATCTACTTTAACAAGTTCCTAGTCCCATCTGGGACACCTATTGTATTGATAGGAAGCAGACCCTGTAAAAATTTCATTTTCTGGGGGATTTTATTAAGTTTTTATTTTAAATACAAAACATCAGCATTTGATTTCTCTGCCTTTACTAAGTGGTGGAGATTGCAGACTGACACTTATTAATTATACCAGATTTCTAGTTTTAATTAGAGAATCTCTTCTGAGACTAAACCTTTTTACCATTAGGCTGTTTGAAACCTATGAGATAAAAAGGGAGAGTTCTTTCAGAAAATTATTTACATGATTTTAATTAATGATTATAATCTCCATGGTCATTTTTGCAAAAGAGCATTTAATCCCTTAACCAGTTTTCATGATTTGCATTTTGCAAAAAAAAAAAAAAAAAAAAAAAGAATAACATATCGGCCCTGCAGGCTTATTATCTCTGAGTTGTGTTTTTCCAGATGAAACTTATTTTGGGTGAGTTTTATTTTGCTACTGCTTCAAGCCCGGTTCCTACCTTCACACCTGTTTCTCATGCAGAGCGAACCGATTGGTAGAAAAGTAAAGTTTGCTTCCTTTTGCCAAGACAGAACATAGCCCTTGGCAAGGTTACCTTTGAAAGCAGTTTTCATGCAGAGCCCGTGTACAAGTAGCAGCGCTGTTGCCAGGATCCTCTGACTAATGAAGGGTCGGAGCAATGGTGTATTCTTTCTCATTGCTCGCGGCGCGTATGTGTAGCATTTCTTCTGAGAAAAGGCACTCTAGCGTTTCAAACGAAGCTAGAAGTTTAACCTTCCAGGAGGAAGGTCAATGTTAGTTTTTATTGATAACACAGAAGAAAGCCGTTTTATAAGAATATGAAAGATACATTCTTTGCTAAGTAGAAACAATTAAACAGTGAGTTTTCCACCTTTCTTATGAAAATCAGTCTGAGGCTATTTTACATTTTCAGAGTTGCTTTTCCTCCCCTCCTAGCTTCCTGTTGGTCAGCACCTTCATACTGTGGTGCAGGCTCCTAGCCGCCCAGCCCAGCCGTGCAGACCTCCTGAGGAGTCCAGGCCCACATCCCCGGACACCGTGCCTACTGTTTTTGGCACTATTGTGCCATATTTTTTTTTCAGTCATGTTTAATCATATTTATGGGAAGATTTACATTTCTGGTATGCTTTAAATTATCTATGGTCTAATAGTAAGTATTAAAGTACCCTGAGACTGCTCAGAACCCCTGAGATTGTTCTTAGTTTCCAAGTTGAAAAGTCCTAGAACGTGGTGTTTGTGCATTTACACTGAGCCAAGGAAGGATGGAAAATGTTTATTCCTGCATGATTAAAAAAAAAAAAAAATAGTAGCTAACGGGGCCAGTAGATGTCATGGTGGTTAAGGCGCTGGATTCCCACATAGCCGAATGCGGTTCGAGAACTGGACCTGGTGGCTTGAAAATCATGCCAGGTACATGAGTGTGTGTGCTCAAAATCCTAAGAGGAAAATAAAGGAGAAAGGCTTGTGGTTTGGGTGGCCATCTCCCCTGGAGTGATTTCTCACTTTCTCTATCTCGAGAGATAGAGCAAAAATTTGCTCGTTGAGTAAAATTTGGGGGAAGTGAATTGCTGTCGTTGTGTGTGCGTGTGTGTGTGCACGCATGTGTGTGGTGTAAGAGAGAAGCTAGGAGAGGGAGCTAGTGACTCTTCGTTTTTCTACTAGGTGGATATCTTCCACATTAAAGATTGTTCGTATTTTATGTTTTCTTAAACATTGATTGTTAGGTTACATTTTTCTTAAATATTTCCCCTCCCATCATAGACAAGAACAGAACAGTGCAGCGAGTCCATAAATTTCAGCAATGCTACTACACAATATTGCCTTCCTAAACAGATGTAAATAGCTGATTGACAAGTACAACATTTCTTTAAATAACATATTCTATTATTCAGCTACTACATTACAAGAATTCAAGGATTTTCACTTTTGTCCCACAATCTTTTCCTATTACTCTTAGCCCAAAGACAATCTGATCACAGCATAGTTTAATCTGTCCGTGGAAGGTTGGGACATACAGTCTACAGACAGAACAGGAGCCAGAACAATAATGTCCTCATTCTGATTTTTGGTTTGTAGTAGTATCGTTGTTTTGGTGTTTTAGGAAGGGAGGATGACTCGGTTGTCACCGGGGTTCGTGTTCAGCACACGGAGGCACTTCCTGTATAAGGAAGATTTTGAGGTCTGGAAGTACAAAACCTGGAAATAAGCAGAAGAGTCTGTGCTCCGTAAAATGTGCACCGTGAAACAGCGTGTCGTGTTGTGCTTGCGCTCGGCTTTGGACATTTTAAGAAGAACAAGGACAGTGATGCATGTGTATTGAATACTTGGTGTGTGTCAGGCAGAATTGTGGGTACTTATGGATAATATTGAATTGTTTAATTTTCATAACATTGCTATGACATGTACCCCACTGTAGTGATAAGAAATCAGATATTTAGCTACATTGCTAGGAAGTGACTGAGCTGAGATTTGAACCCAGAAAGATCTGAGGCAGTCTCTGGAGGAATCACTCTTCTTTCCAAATTATAGCAGTAGCACTGTGGTGCTAAAGGAGGCTTTAACAATCCTCTGGGAGTCTCCAGGTGGCATGGTGTGAAGCACTGGTTCCCTACATGGTCCACCGCTTTTGGTTCTTGGACCCACCAGCTTAGAAATCACCCTGGGTGCGTGCGTACCCAAAATCCTAGAGGAGAACAGAGGAGAAGGGATTGCGATGTGGCCATCCCCCCTGGAGTGTGATTTCTTGCTTTCTTTTCTCTTTCTCTCTGGAAAGCACAGAGGCCCTATGAAAAAAAAAAAAAAAAAAAGGAAAAAAGAAAGAAAGATATCCTCTGTAACCTTTCTTCGTTTACATATATCCTCATATGTAACTGTCTGACTGTCTCACAGACACTGAGGAACCTTCCCAAGGCCACACTGTAGGAATAGAGATGTAATTATAATTGACTCTGTGCATTTCTAATTTCCAGGTAGTCTCACCCTCTGGGTCCCTACCCGACTTACAGGACTGGAGGTTTCATTGACCTGGAATCCTCTTCTTTCATGCTATCTGAAGAACTGATAGTTCAGCCTTGCCTCTTTGGTGACCCTGCAGCCCAGAAGGTGGCTTCTAGTTAAGGAAGAGGAATGTTAAGCTCCTAGCCAAGAGTAGAAGGGGAAGAAAGCTGGCTGGGTGCAGGCAGAGTGGGCCGGGAGGAATGACTTTGACATTATTTGCAAGGCAAAGCTTGAGCCCTGTCTGGAGACAGGTTGGTAAGAAGACCCCATTACTGTTACATGGCTTTCTTTACAGGAAGCAGGGCTTTGTGGGCGGGGATCCTAACTCCTTAAAATGTAAGTGCTGCCATTCACAGTGACATTTGTCACTTAACTGTATTGATACTAGATCTTACCTCTACTAATGAGGTATATGACTTCTCCTTAAGGAGCTGGGAAATGCAAATGCTTCTTGAAACATAAGACTTATTTCCCTGGTGCAATTTGATCGGAAACATCTAATTTCAGAGCAAAATTCTACCCTTACTTGTAGGGGTGAAAAAAAACTTTCTCTGAACCCTGTAACGATTTACTGAACTGGGGACCAGCAGTTAGCATAATGGCTATATTGCTGGACTCCCATGTAGTTGACCACAGTTCAAGTCCCAGACCTGGTGGCTTAATCTTACGTCGGGTGCGTGTGTGTGTGTGTGTGTGTGCCCAAGATCTGAAGAGGAGAATGGAGGAGAAGGTATTGTGGTGTGGCCATCCCCCCTGGGGGGTGATTTCTCGCTTTCTGTCTCTCTGTCTTTCTGGTGAGCGCACGTGCCCTAGAGCAAACAAACAAAAAACACCAAAAACAACAACAACAAAACCTCTTCAAAGATTTACTGAACTGAACAAACTGTAGACACATTACCAGGAAAAGAAACCATTACAAATGTGTCAGCCTGCTTAAGTACAGGAGTCATACACAGAACCTGACATTGGAGGAGGGGCCAACTGGTGAATCTTAAGTACCCTCTTCATAGCGGAGAGGGAAGTGGAGTTTAGTAAATTTAGGGTGCTGCTAAGTCATTTTTTAGGAGAAATGGATGGATGAGCCCAAATAATAGTCACTAGCCTGGGGCCAGCCAGTGGTGGTGGTCAAGGCAGCTCATTCTCACATGGCGGGCTGTGAAGTCCCAGACCCGGTGGCTTGAAAACCATACAAGTCCCATGTGCCTGCGTGCCCAAAATCCTGAGAGGAGAACGAAGGGGAAGGGACTGCAGCATGGCCATCCCCCAGGGGCTTGCTTTCTCTGCGCTTGTCTCTGTCTCTGTTTCACACATGCTCCCTCTCCAGGAAATTCTAAAAATGAATAAGCAAACACTAGCCTGGAACAAAGTTTCTCTGGGCTCTGGGAAGGTGGCAACAAGTTATGGGTGGGTGGCAAACTGTATTACAAATAAAAATGGTCTTACTATGCAAATAAAGTTTGCAGGTAGCAGCCCTTGGAATAAGTTGGAAGGAATAAATGGAAAAAGTGTCCAGGCGTGGTGTCTCGGCCGGACAGGCTTTGTCTCTTCTTCAGTAGGTTAACCTCCCCTGGTTAGTGTAGATTCCTGGGATGTGCCCCGAGAAGCCTCATTTTTTCTAAGTGAACTTTTCTTAGTCCATGGGGGAATTCCACAGAGAGCTCCTCTCTGTTCTTGGGGGAAAACAAGGGAAGCGTAGGGAGACCTTGATGCTGAGGCTGCTTTCACGGCCTTTCAGTTTCATTCGTTCAGAGCACATAGCATGCCAAAGTACCATATTCTAGGGCAGTTTCTGAGTCCTGACATTCTACAGCAGGA
>NW_006159626.1:943872-951255 GCF_000334495.1 Tupaia belangeri chinensis
CAGGAATAATCCATAGACCAGACCAGCATCCTTTGTATTCCTTTGAGAAAACTGAGTTTTAACTTTAATTAGGCCTTTATTTGATGGAGCACCATACAATTAACCATACGTTTCTCTGGCTGTAGTTTTTCCCTACGTGCTTTGTTTTAACTCCATTCATCGCCATCATTCACTTCTCCGGCGTCACAGGGCCGCAGTGAGTCCAGCCAGTGCCTGCAGACAGGAGGTGGTGGTATTCAGTCCCCTAGAAGCGCTGTGTAATACGGAATACAAGGTCTAATATCTGCCTCCCTGCCTTGCTTCTTAATTGGATCTGTGCTCTAGGGGGCATTAGGTTGAAGTGAACAACCCTGTGGCAACAACATTGCATTCCTGAAGCCAAATCACTTAATCACACAATGCATTTCAAAACACTTACTCCTAAGTAATTCTTGTATAAATTAGGCCCATTGCCATTGCTGGGTAGAAAACAGGAGACAAGCATGATTTTATGCAACTTAAACACATCACAAATTTACTACTTCTAAACACTTGTGAGGTCATCCTGAAAACCTTACTGATCACACCCACAAAATAAATAACCCACAGTTTCTTTGTGACTGTGTTGCTTCTATTTTCCCAATGAGCCTACATGTTTTAGCTTTTTCAAGTATGAGCTAATAATGATGGGATGTTTGAGTTAGAGGGTATCTTATTTTTTCAGAATGTCTTTCTCTGGTTTTTTTACGTAGTGCCAAGGATTAAAGTTTCGGTAAAGAATGCTTTGTCACTAACAGCGTTGAAAACTCCAACCATTGACTTGGCATCACATCGGATAACATCAGATGCATTATTTCTGTTTTTATTTTTAATCAGGAATTAGCCACTGTATTTTAAGACTTCCCTGTTTTAGGAATATGTCCAAACCTCTGAAAGACCCTTGTGAAGAGAGTTCCAGGAATACTTTGCCTGTTATTATGCCAAGCATTTTTCAGCAAGGTAGACTGGGTGCTCAGAGCATTTCTCACTGGTCTCACTAGGAAGCACCAGCTCGCCAGTGTGCACGTCTGGGAAGTCAGTTCCCGCTGAGCGAGGACTCACTACTGGCACTCTGCTGTTGACATTGCTTTATTTGCCCAGACATCACATGTGCGTGAGTTCAGCCCTCTAATGGCCTATTCCAAGTGAGCTTTCCTAGTGATTATTCTGGGTCAGTCGTAGACAGAGCCTATGCTGGCCGGTCCCGCGCAAAGGAGGGCGAGGTGTGAAGCCTTCGCTTGCTCAGCCTTGAACTGACTGATGGTGAAAATGATTTTGATGGAAGCCAGTTTGCAAAGAGAATGGGGAAGAGGCAGACAGAAAGTAGAGCTTTAGTGATTGTTTTTGGTTATTGTAGAATGCACTGTTCTTTTGTGAGGAAGCCAGTCCTTTGGCGTTTTTGCAAAGTTAACTCTAATTGAGTCTCTCGCACAGTCAACAGCAGACCTACTGGGGTAGATGCATCTCCCCTGAATTTCCACACCATCCACCACCCTCTGTGACCCCACTTACCCATTGCTTGTGTTTATTGGTCTGGGAGGAGTGGGCCTGCCTAATACCGAGCACAGTGTGTGGCAGTTAGTGAGCAGTAGGAGATGTTGAATAAAGATCGAATGCATAAGCAGCCATATAGATTTTGTTATCCTACCTTTTTCCTAGGCTGAAGATTTAAATCTACTGATCTCACATGATCTGTCATATACTCATTCTAAGACATGTATAGAAGCCGTAAAACAGTTTATATATTAGCTACATTTCCCAATATATTCCCAACACCATAAACTGTAGTAATATATGCCCCCCCGCAACCCCAGGTTTAACTTCTTTTCTCAGTAGGTATAGTTACCTCTTGGAGCCTGGCTTCACCAGATGGACCTAATCCTTTGTAAGATTTCCTATCCATTTTATTACAAATACAGAAAATGTACTTAAGGGCCAGCCTGTGGCATGGTAGTTAAGGGACTGGATGCCACATGGCCGACCGTTGCAGTTTGAGACCCAGACCTGGCACTTAGAGAAACACACACCCTGTGTGTGTGCCCCAGATTTCTAAAGGAGCAAGAAAAAAGGAGAAGGGATTCTGGTGTTCCCATTTCCTGTGAGAAGTGCTGTCTCACTTTCTCCCTCTCTACATGCAAGTGCATGTCGCCTCCGGCAATTTAAAAAATTCAGTAAAGGAAGAAAATACACTTTGTATGTTACAGCACCGAATGCTCTCCATACCAAGGACCTTAGCATGCTGGATTTTCAGAGGTACTTGCTTACGCTCTAGAGCGGCATTATATTTGTTCTATTATCACCTGAGGAACCTTCCAGAGAGGACAGGTGAATTACTTTTTTGTTTTTTAGTTTTGGTTACCTTTTATTTTCTGTGTTTATTTACAGTAATGCTTTTGGTTTTGGTTTTTTAGTTTGTTCATTTCTTTTTTCCGTGAGCAAGAGATTCAGAGAGAAAGAGAGCAAGAGGAGAAAGCCCTCCCCTCCCCCGACGGAGTCCAGGCTGCGTCCTCCCCACCTCAGCCAGCCCTGAGTCATGGGTGCGTGTGGGACTGCCATGTTCAGGAAGGTGTTCAGATCGAAACCCAGAGCCTGCCGCGTGGGTCAGCACCACCCAGCCTCCCAGGTTTGGCTTCCATTTAGGTGTTTAGAATACTGTCCAGTTCACAGTAAGGAAATCCACAGCTAATGCCTGTTCCTTTCACTACTACCGGAAGTCTTCATGGATGTTTCCTGTCGGAAACTAAGCAGGATATTCATAAATACTTAAAACATTGTCCTCCTTACCCCTTGGCCTCACTTTAAGTGCAGCTCTGAATTTCAAACTCTGTGCAGTGCAAATCTTTATTCATCCAGAGTCCTCTCCGTCTAGATTTGGTTTAGGAGTATGGTCACAGAAGAGTTTTCCATGTTTTAACTTTTTTGCTCTTTAATCAATTTTTGCTGCCATTTAATCAATTATTGCTATAAACCATTATTAAAATACAGCTCTACTGGCATTTCTAACTTTACTAACTTGACATAGGAGTAAAAAAGTTCCTTTCCAAAGGAAAAATATGTGTATGTAAAAAGGCTACCCAAAATAAGCATATTTCCACAATTTTCTGGGTATGGCCCCATGTACTCTTATCTTTTCACCTCAGGTGTGCTCTTCGTATTTGCACAGCTCTCTGACATCTTCCCACTGAACGCAGTACGTTGCTTTTCAGAAAGGGCAAATGTACCCGTCCTCCCTCTGGACATGGGAAGTGTTTGCATTGCAGAGGAGTTAATGAGGCGTCCCTTCAGCATGTTAGGAGTGGTTGCAGTCAAGCTATGGCTGAGGACCTCCTTGTCAGGCTCTCAAGGAAAGTTTGCAAACTGCAACGGTCGCTTTCACTGACTTGCTGTCCTGCGTGTCTGGTAATAATCTCATTTCTGCAACACGGTATGGTCCCAGGGTGTGAGTAAGAAGCTTCTTGGGTGTTCTTCCTTACCTCTTTATGTATTTGTCAGGCTAACTCTCTAAAACTTTAGCTAGAGGATGAGACGATGACTGCTTTGAACCATGTGGAATCTCAGTTCATGGAGCCGAGTGCTGTAGGCATGAAGGTTAGGAATTAAAGGTCAGTGCCCAGGATAGATCTGTGGGGTCCTCAGGCAGTGGTGTGCCCATGATCTGGGATACACGCCATTTCCCAACTCAAGAGTACTGAGGAAGCCCTACTAATCTCCTCTTAGGGAACTGGGAAGCCCCCAGGAGGACAGAAGACCAGATTGTTACTGCCAGAGGAGGTCACTCCAAGAAGGTGGTACTTACAGAACTCGTGCAGACGAGAGCCTGGCTAGACCTGTGACTTAGGACATTCTGTCACTGAGGCAGTTTGGCTGAAGCTGTACCCTAGAATGTGGAGGCTGGAGACTAGATTCTAACGTACCGATGAGCAAATGAAACATGGGGAAGAAGGGAACGCCCGTTTAGTTGGCCTGTACTCATGAAGGGGAGGGGAAAATGTGGACGTGAGGAGGTGACTTCACAGGAAAGCAGAGGAAGGTAAGCTCCTTTAGGGTTTCCAAAACTTGGGAATGGGGAGGTGGAGAGAGAAGAAAGACGATGGGTGTGTGTGTGTGTGTGGAGAGAGAGAGAGAGAGAGAAGGAGAAGAGGAGGAGGAGGAGGAAGAGGAAGAGGAGGAAGAGGACAAGCTGAAAAAGAGGAAAGGGGAGGGAAGTGATCTGGCTGGACAGTGGCACAGGGGGAGTCCTGGCCTCGCTGAACGCACCCTCACAACCCGAGAGCCCAGCCAGGAGACGCAGTGCTCTGATTTCATCGTGGGGTCTGTGACACACACATGCAGCTCTTGATTGTCAGCTCTTCTCGAGCCCTGAAGCAAGTAGCGTGTGTTCCGGATGCAGCCCCGTTGTCTCTCAGCTGAGATCTCATACAGACGCGTGCAGTGTAGGAGGGTCACGCGTGTCTGAGCGCACGCATTCCCGCTTTGGAAACAGGATAGTAAAGTGCGTGCTTCGTCACCAAGCCAGGAGGCAGCACCGGGCAAGTGCAGTACAGTGACTGAGCCCACCCTCGCAGTGCGGCCTGCAGCTGGTCGTGCCGTTTGTATTTCAGAAACAGGTTGATCTTTACTTTATCTCAAGGTGCTTTAGATTTTAATTAGCTGAGGCAGCCTTTTCTCCATCGATATATTGCATTTATTTGTTTTTAAAAATAAAAGTGTTATGGCAATGCCTTATCTGCTTCATCTGCAAAATAACTAAATTTAAAAGATTTGTAGAACTAAATTCCCTCCCCCTCTTCATTATAGGATTCACTTTTATTTACACCAGTTTCCTTAAAATCCTACTGCAAATTAGAATCACCATTCCCAGTGGTCATTAGTGGTGGTGGGTCTGCTGGGTTTGTGCCGCATCTGACTCAGAAGGTCTCTCTGCTCTGCTGCACCCTGGGACTCGTCAGACCTAAATTATCTTAATCTCACTCGTCCACATAATAAGGACTAGGGTTAGTAAAAGTTGTCCAAAGCAAACGATATATTTTTAATTAAGTGACATTAACTTTGGATGTCTTTACATCGCTGTTTTCAGAAATGCTGAGATCCTCACAGTTGAGGTTTGGCTTACCTTAATGAGTTTACACTAATGAGTTCTGTTTTGATTTATGCGGTAAAAACGACAGTGGGAAAAGCAGATGTATCTGGTGAGATGGGTTCAGAGCATTTGTAGTGATAAGGTATACTGTTACTAAATAAATCCTATTGGTGACTTTGAAACAGTGTAATTCTTCAGCTATCATTTCATGGCAATTTCTTCCTGCTACTATGAAACTCTTGAATTAACCAGCATGAAATACGAGATTTTTCAGTAATGAAGAACTTTTAAAAGTGTCTTTAAGAGTTAATACTGGGGGCCAGCAAATGGCATAGTGGTTATGTTGTTGGATTCCCACATAATTGACCATGGTTCAAGTCCTGGACCCAGTGGCTTAAAACTTATGTCTGGCGTGTAATGTGTGTGTGCCCAAAATCCTAAGAGGATAGTGGAGGAGAAAGGATTATGGTGTGGCCATTCCCCCCACCGCCCTGGCATTGATTTCTTGCTTTCTGTCACTCTATATTTCCAGCAAGTGCACTCAGCCTATAGCAAAGAAATTCTCTCTTAAAAAAAAAAAAAAGTGAGAGATGCCCTAGTGGCTTCAGATACACACCAGGTACTTGTGCATATGTGCCCCAAATCCTTACGGGATGGAGAAATGCAGAAGGGAAGGGATTATAGTGTGACCGTGTTCCGTTCAGAGGTACTTTCATTCACACATACACGCACACATACATATTTAGATTCTCACCATAGGGTACATGCACTCACAGGAGAGAGACAGAGAGAGAGAGGGCAAGTGAGAAACCAGCCCTGGTGGGGGAAATGGCCATGCCACAATCCCTTCTCCTCCATACCTGGCTCAGGATTTGGGGTATGCATTTACATTTGCCCAGCGTGCTTTTCAAGCAGCCAGTTCTGGAACTCAAACCACGGACAGAGTTAAGCAGGTAGGATCCAGTGCCTTAACTACCTTGCCACCTGCTGGCTCAAGAGGTGCTTTCTCTCTCTCTCTCTCTTTCTTTTTCTCTCCCTCCCTCCCTCTCTGTCTCTCTCTGTCAATAAAAAAAAAAAAAGAAAAAGAGTTCATGTTTGTGAACCTGAGTGCTTTTTAAAGGTTACCGCATTTGGGGAGGAAGGGTCCAATCCAGAAGGAAAGCATCGTTAGCCTGATTAGAACCTTAAAATGATAAGTCATTGAATCATCTGTAGAACTAGGCTCTACAGGACCTTACTGGTTCGATGGATTGAAATAGTGAACATGTTAATTTATGATATAGTTCCTAACATCGGTAGATTCATTGACAGATCTGTTTCATAAATACCCAACATAATCCACTGTTTTAATGCATTTTATGTGTGTGTGTGTGTGTGTGTGTGTGTGTATTCATATTTTATTGTGCTATACAGCGCACGCACTCACAAGAGAGGGAGAGAGAAAGCGAGAAGACACCTCCCTCAGGCAGATGACCATGCCACAGTCCCTTCCCCTCCACTCTCTTCTTGGGAGCTTGGGCTCGCACCTACACATGCCCAGGGTTTTTCTCAAGTCGGCACGTGCAGGACTTGAACAGTGCAGTTGGCTGTGCGGGATCCAGCCTCCTTAACCTCCACACCACCTGCTGGCACAATGCAGAACATTTTTTAAAGTTTATTTTATTTCTTCAGAGAAAGAGAGACAGGCAGGCTGACATCAGGAGGGTACCCTCTGCAGGGTCTTTGCACACCCAATGCCCTCCCTCCATGCCTCCATGTGGTCAGATTGCCTGCGTGCCCAGTGTGTGTCTGGTCCACCAGGGATCCACACCTGTTCAGCCATGTGTCTTCCAACAGTGCCATTCTGTCCCCTCCTGTCTGTGCCTGCGGTCTGCACCCGTGCACAGTATGTCAGTTTAAAATATGTAACATGGGTTCAAAACTGTCTTAGGACGCCAGCAGAAGATCAGCCAACAAACTTAGATGAGCAATTCTTCTTGTCAGAATATTTCTAGACATTAGTTTTGTTATTTGACCACTGGAGAGTTGTTTGCCTTCAAAATAATTGTAGCTAGTAGTCTGGATATAGAGGGAAAAAAATAAATCCTTTATCAGCACTGTAGACCTTGGTTTCTGGCATCTGCATGAGGATGGCTTTGAAATTAGAAAGTTGTATGTTAGGAGTCCTTAGGTCTTTTTTCCTCCTCCAGCTGCGTGGGGTGTGACATCCTTTGAAACCCAGAAAAGTAAGACAGCTTTCTTTACTAACTCTACCCAGACCTTTCCTTCCCGGATCAGAAGGAACT
>NW_006159626.1:951286-965546 GCF_000334495.1 Tupaia belangeri chinensis
CTCAGATTTCCTGACTTCCCGGTTATAGAATCTTGCTTTTTAATGAGGACAATTTCCTTTGTAAGTTTTCCCTGTGAGTGTTTTCTGTTTATGCCGACTGTTGGCATGATGGATACACACAAAAACACAGTTACAGAAATAAATAACTCAAAATTATCCTTCAGAAATTATTTTTCCCTTATTCTTCCTTTGCACACAGATAGTATTCATTTTGCATATCTACTTTGACTTATAAGAGTATGTGCTTAATGTTCCTATTTTAAAAATAAAATATGTATTCTAGAGGAGCCTAGCTCTAAGCCAGTTTGCTGAATTAAGTCCTGGACTCCTAAATCTTTAATTTCCACCTTTAAAAATATGAGAACATTTATTTAATGTATGTACTTAGAAAAGAACAAATGATATTATTGTTGCAGACATATCATTTAGTTGTAAAGTTTAGGACACATTCTTTATGTTTTTTTTTTTTTTAATTTTCCATTAAAAACATCTCAGGTAAAAGATCAAAATATTTATCCCTAGCAATGACTATGGCATCAGCGTGTGTGCACGCACATGTATGTAATGTGATACTCAACATTTTAGGCATTCGTTTTAACAAAAATTATCTTACGATCTTGTTTTCAGTGGAATCAGGTATTCTTTAAATGTTTGCTTACACCATTGCAGAGCCAAGAGTGTTCTAATCACCCATTAGCTAGTGCTGCTGTGTAGGCTTGATGGGTTCTTTTTGTTTGTTTTAACCGTGGCAGTGTCTCCATCATAAATGCTAATTTCCAGGCATCCGTTGCTCTGCATAGGCTGTAAACATTCATTTTGAGCTAACATTTGTCAGAAAAAAATCTGTTAGCAATTAGGCGTATTTATTTTTTTATTGGTATAAAGAAAGTTTAAAGAGAATTTTTTTTTTTTAAATTTTGGCTAGTTTTAACTAAAACATTTTTCACTCAAAGTATTCCATGGTGCTTTTGTGATAATTGACTTTTGATATTTTAGTAAAATAAGCATGTCAAAATATTTAACTGAAAATCAAATGTTATGAGTGTATTTTAATTACTGCACATTTTTATAAAACATGTTAGCTTACACAAGCAAAAATCAACAACTTTATGATATTTTCTCATGTTGAATAAAACATAAAGAATCCAGATAGTAATAGCAAAGTGTCTATTTTCTTCAAATATTTTAGGCATCTGAAAAATAGGAGTAAATGTGAGATGTCAGCACGTGAAATTGAAGAGCGAAGTTGTAGAGCAGCTGTAAACTGTCAATAAATGTCCAAGCGTGATTACTACAAAAGAGAACTTCCGTTGAGAAAATGTGCTCTTGTGCAATTGAGAGCTGCCCCGCGACTGGTTAAATGGTAAACTGCATATGGAATAATGCGCTTAGCCCATTTGTTAGAATTGGCCATACTTTATTTTTCGACAAAAAGAGACAGATATTTATGAAAGTAAAATAAATCTATTACCTGCCCAAATGTCAGATTAGTTTCCATTTTCATACTCGGAGTAACAGGGAACAGGGAGAAGCGGATCAAGGTGCTAAGGCCTATCACTCATAACGTGCCTTCCTTCCTCTTAAGAAATGAAACACAAAATTAGTCTCTACTTGTGTGATAATATTAATCATAGTTAAAATATCTTACGAAAATTTATGGACACATGAACTGATGTGAAGATGATGCCAGGATTCTTTCCAGGCCTTGGAAGGGACCCCTACAATCTAGATGTCGTTAAACTCATAGATGATAGAAACTGACATTCTAGTAAATGCAATTATTCTCTTAGGTCTTTGTTTTCTAGCCATTTATAATAGTGTTTTTCTGTCTGTTTACCACTTCAGGAGTGTTTTTTGTTTGTTTGTTTTGTTTTTGTTTGTTTTGTTTTTGTTTTGTTTTGTTTTGCTATATGGTACATGCGCTCACCAGAAAGACAGAGAGAGACATGGAGACAGAAAGCGAGAAATCACCCCCCCCCCAGGGCGGGGGATGGCCATGCCGCAATCCCTTCTCTTCCATTACGCACAGCCGCCCAGCGTGAGTTTAAGCCGCTGGGTCCGGGACTCGAACCACGGTCGACTACGTGGGAGTCCACTGACATAGCCATTACACTAACTGCTGGTCCCAGGAGTGTTTTTCACATGTTCATTTAGTCATTCAATGTTTATTGAATTCTATTTTGTGAGATTCTGTGCTTACCCATAAGGATAAAATGATATATGTTCTCAGAAGGAAGATAAAAGAAGTATACATATAAGAATGAAATAATATTAGGTACATGTTAAATCTGTTTTACATGACTCAGATAATACCATTTATTGTTAATGTATTTTTAAAAACTCATTATGACAAGTTTTCTTCTATGCTGTATAAATTATTAATGAGAGCCATCATATTTCTCTTAGAATACTCATTCAACAAACGAAATACATTCTAAAGTATGTCTTTTAGGATACTTATTTAACACCTAATAGGGATTCAGGTTTCTGATTCTGTGACCTTGCTTTATTGTAAATATACAAAGAAAACTAATAATTCATTTTTCAGAAAATAAATCATTTATTCTGTGGGATATATTTTTACTTTAAACTGTTATTTAACTTTTACATATGACTGCTCAGTGCTCATTTTCAAGCTCCAAATGCTTTATTTAATTTCAGATATAATTGTCTCATTTATTTTTATATGCTAATCAGAAATTCATACTTGAAAGGCCTATGTTGCATTTTGAAAAATGCACGAGAATAAAAGAAGAGAAAGTGAAAAATTCATATATCCCACTTTGGATAATCATTGTCATTATAAAAACAAGCGATAAGGGCCAGCTCCATTGCCTGGTGGATGAGGCATCCAGATCCCATATGGCCAACCACATGGTTCAAGTCCTGGAGCCAGTGACCTGAGAAACATTCTGAGCATGTGTGCGCTTGCCCAGAATCCTGAAAAGGAGAAAAAGATGGCAGGGAAGGGATTACAGTGTGACAGTACCCCTTGGTATGTGTGGGGGGTGCTTTCTCCTCTCCCTCGCTCTCTGTCTCTGATGAGCGCATGCACCTTCTAGCAAAACAAGCAAACAAAAACTTGTGAAAATATGTAGCTTGGTATAAAGGATAAAATGATAAAATAGAGGAAAATTAAAATGACTTGTCTTCTAAAATGATACATAATAAAAGATAACATTTTAATATTTAGTATTGCCTTCAAATATTAGCTAGATATTATATACCTGAAACCTATGTTTTATGTTCTGCTTTATTTCGGAAAATTCCTATGTAGTTAATGAAAGACATGATGTTATAACATTAAGAATTATATATGGTGTTTGAAGTCACTTTGGTATTAAGATCGTGTCAGTTCCTTTATTTTGCATCCTATGACAAGGCAGTGCAGTAATATACAGGTACTAGTCCATAGCAAGTTCATATCACAAACTTCTAAAGTCAGAAGGATTTCAAAAGTAATTTATATATTTACTTTATATGTATACAGATTGGTGTTAATAGTTACTGTACCTTGGATGTGCTTTTTTTTTCTTTAACTCAACATTATGGCTTAGTTAATAATAGTTTTGATTTGTTTTTTTGGTTTTGTAACCTTTTTTATAATCAGAGTCACCACTTAAGATTTTTTGGTGTAGGGCGCTGGCATTTTAAAATCTAGCTCTGCCCAATTTTTCTTCTCACGTTTTCCCTAGCATTTAGAGAAGTTTTTATCAAGAGGGGAGTCCATGCAAATCTCTGCCAGAAGCGTAACTGTCAACAGCTCCACGTCTCCTTAGGAAGCCATTTTCCTCCCCAGGTGCTGTTAGTGTTCCTTTGACAACCATCCATTCCCCATCTGAGACCCTCCTGGAAACTTGAAGCTTTCCGGTTCAGACAGTCTTATCTGTTTCACTTCATTCTTCTTACCTTTTCTTTCTCTTTTTTTCTTATCACCATGTGCTCGAGAGTTAGGTAGCTAGAGATTTTGCCCTGAAACTTCAAGTTACTACAAAAGGGAGCCCTTTCAAAGCCCAAGATGAAGGGGCCAGTAGGTGGCGTGGTAGTTAAGGTGCTGGACCTCGCATATGGCCAACTGTGGTTTGAGTCCAGACCCAGAGGCTTGAAAAATCATGCTACACATGTATGTGTTCAATCCCAAAATCCCTAGAGGGGAATGGAGGAGAACGGACTGCAGCATGGACGTCCCCCTTGGCGGGTGATTTCTCACTTTCTTTCTCTCTCTCTCTCTCTTCAGTGAGCATATGTGCCCTATAGCAAAAACAAACAAACGAACAAAAAAAAACACTAAAAAACAAACAAAACCCAAGATTAAAATCTTTTTTGTTTCAATTTTATGTTACATCTCATTTGTTTTCTTGTTTCCTCATCTTTCAGATGGTATATGTCCCATTAATATGGCCTTATTTTTTAGAGACCTGTAACCAGTTATGCATTTTGAATTACTAGCAATGAGTATAAGAGGATAACTAGAAGCACAATTTATTAATTTTGAATTGTCTTTAAAAATGCATAGTAGGGACCAGCAGTTAGCATAATGGCTATGTCGCTGGACTCCCACGTAGTCGACCGCGGTTCGAGTCCCGGACCTGGTGGCTTAAACTCACGCCGGGTGCGTGTGCGTGCGTGCCCAAGATCCAAGAGGAGAATGGAGAAGAAGGGATTGTAGCGTGGCCATCCCCCCTGGGGGGTGATTTCCTGCTTTCCGTCTCTCTGTCTCTCTCTGTCTGTCTGGCAAGCACACACACCCTATAGCAAAAATCTCTCCAAAAAAATAAATCATAGTAAATCATTTTATAGTCACAACATATAAGGGATTAATTGTCATGTTGTGTTTTTCTGAGTTCTTACCATTGATAAAATAAAAGGAACAGTTTAGCAATATCTTTCCTATTAAAAATGTGCATGCTCTCTGACACAGATAAATTATTTCACATGTCAGTATTTATCTGCTAGATAAATATGTAAAATAATAGTTAAGGATATTTACTCTATGTATTATTCGTATGTCCTATGTACATGTTAAAGAGTTCTATATATGCAAAGTTAAACATGGAATCAACCCAAGTGTCCATCAGCAGGTGAATGGACAAAGAAATGTGGTATATTTACACAATGGGTTACTATTTAGCTGTTTATAATAAAAACAAATACAAAAACACAACAACAAAAACAAAAACAAAGCCCCGCTATTTGAGGCAATATGGACAAGTCCAAAATCATTTTGTTAAGTGAAGTAAACCAGGCACAGAAAGGGTCTCACCCCTATGTGGAAGCTAAAAGAATCTACTCTGGCCTGTAAGTTCCTGAGTGGGTGTGAATACACTAATTCGAGGAGGCCAGCGATCCAGCTTGCATTATAGCCAGGTCTCATTCTGAATTAACCAAGTAGCATTATACAGGGGTTTGTTTTTCATGGATTTATCCCTGAGAGACTTCTCAATTCTTCTTCTTCTTCTTTTTTTTTTTTTTGAGAGGTTTTTGCTATAGGGTGTGTGCGCTTGCCAGGCAGACAGAGAGGGACAGAGAAATAGAAAGGGAGAAATCCCCCCCCCCCGGGGGGGGTGGCCATGCCGCAATCCCTTCTCTTCTATTCGCCTTTGGGGATCTTGGGCACACATGCACACATGCCCAGTGTGAGTTAAAGCCACCGGGTCCAGGACGCGAACCGCAATTGACTATGTGGGACTCCAGCAACATAGCCATTATGCTAACTGCTGGTCCCAGGAAGACTGTCTTTTTGACTACATTTACTCAGCTCCTGTAACTCCCTAAGCTTCAACAGAAGTGCCCATGCTGGCTGGGCCAGCATCCATGAATTGTAGCAAGAATCCTGCTAAGTCATTGTAGAAAGACTCCTCACCTTCAATATCTGCTCATCCTCAGTATGAGGAGAGATTCCTCCTCCCCTACCCTTGGCCTATCTAGTCATCCTGGCCTGCTCTCAGCAAGAACTCTGTTAGGTCTGTTTAACTAGAATCCCCCCATAATCTGATGTTTCCTCTTTAAAAATTCCCACCCTATGACCTTCACATGACTTCTTGGCTATATTCCACTTGTCCATGCTATATACAGAACTGAGCCCAATTTCAAGGGCTGAGATCTCCTTTCTCTTATAGCCATAATTCCTAAGTAAAATTTGATTTTACTGCTTTAACAACTACCCAGCTTTGGTTTTCCTTTAACATCCTTCACTCTCAAATGTAATCACCTTAGATAATCCCATGTTTTGGGCGAGACAGCTGATTGGTCCAAAGAGCATAGCTGAAAAGGAGAAGACCAAATGTACAAATCAGCATCTATGTATGGCTCTTCGAAAAGCTCATGGAAAACGTGTATGATGAAAAAAACAGGCATGGATTTTACAATTTTTTTTGGCACCAAAACGAGCTCATACTTTAATTCCATTTTTTTCCTATGAACTTTTTCAGGATCTTGGGCACACATGCACACACACCCGGCGTGAGTTTAAGGCCACCAGGTCCGAGACTCGAACCGCAGTCAACTATGTGGGAGTCCAGTGACATAGCCATTACACTAACTGCTGGTCCCATTTCTTCTTTAAGAACAAGATCTGGGCCCACCCTGGAGGCTAGGGGTTGAAGGAGCCAGTTCTCATGTGGCCGACCGCTATTGGAACCCCAGCCCCTGTAGTCTGGGAAGCACTCCTGTGGCATGTGGGTACGTGCATGCTCAAGATCCTAAGAGGACAGAGAGATGGAGGAGGCACGTCCATTCTCCACTGGGGGATGCTTTCTCTCTCTCTGTGTCTTTGTCCCTCTCTGGCAAATGCATGTACCCTCTGACAGATTAAAAAAACAAAGCAACGTTGTCTGGCCTGTAGCCTAGTGGTTGGATAAACTGGACCCCACTTGGCCTAGTGTGGTTAGGATCCAAGCCCCAGTGTCTTGGAAAACATGGTGGATGCCTGAGTGTGCATGATCAAGAGCCTGACACGATGGAGAGATGGAAGAGAAGGGATGACAGCATGAGCGTGCCCCACGTGGACGTGCGTTCTTCCAACTGCTCCTCCTCCTCCCTTCTCTGTCTCTCTGTCTGTCCGGTGAGTGCTTGTGCACTCTGGCAGTTAATATTTTTTCCCCTCAATCTTGATCAGCCAATAATTTCATACAGAAATGAAAGAGAAGTACAGAATTAACGGCAATAACAGAAAAAGAACAAGATCACGTTTTGGGTGCAGAGGTGAGGACTAGGTCCCCAACTGTAGACCCAGCAGTCCAGCAGGACAAGAAACCCCGCCCCACCGCTGTCTCCTCCAGGTGACATCTCTGCTATGCGGCAGGAGCCAGGCAGAGGACACTGGCTGTTCCCCGCCCCTCAAGGATATGCCCTACCTTTTAGGTTTTAGTTTCAGTGCTTTCGTTTTTATTTCATGGACAGAAATGAGCCCAAGTCCCAAGAGAAATGGAAAAACGAGTGCTTATTATCTACATTACAAATTGTGAAATTATTTCTCAGAAAGTGAAACTTGATGGACTCATAAAAGAAAATTATCTCTATGCAGAATAACTCGGAATAGAATGAAAAGCACAGCTAAGTGACTGACTGGCATAAATATAGGTGTGCCTGCAATGTATATTAATAAACAGGGCCATGCTAGTGAGGAGCCAGAAGCAATCTATTTCATTTTCAAAATATCCAGTGAAAGTTATCTCCACAATTATGAATATTTAAACAGGATTATTGCTTCTCAATATATAACACACACAAACATACCACATCATTTTTATTACCAAAAAGGAAAAAATAATTAAAACTATAAAAAGCTCATCTTAGTGTCACTTTAATGTGTCTGTGTTATTGCCATTTATCTCCAAGAGATAATATGAAGAAGAAATTGAGAACTAATGCATCAGTAGATGATACATTTTATTCATAGCAGGCTGTTTTTAAAAAATCATTATTGTTTTTCACCCAAGAGAACAACAGAGAACACAAGAAAGGCATATCTATTATAAATGTCTGTTTTGTATTTACATCATTTTAAAAGTAGAAGTTTATTCCCTGTTCCAGAATTTCAATTTGGTATTGTTCTTTTTCTTGTATGATTTGCATCTTGCCTAATTTTTTAAACATAAGGAAGAGTTTTACACATCTGAATGAACACATGGAAGAAGGGACCCTTTCTCTGAGGCACAGTTACAGGATAGGTCCTACGCACTGACCATTCCCTGAGAATCGATGAATTAGGAAGAGTTCAAGAGTGGGATTCTCCATTCTACACCAGCGTAGGAGGCTGAGGGCCCCCAGGCGGGGAGCTGCCACAGCCAGGCCACGGTGGCAGTTCAGGCCTTTAAAGCCAGTGAAGGGGAGGTGTCTGGGTGGTGTTTACTTTGTACCTGGCCCACTTCTGGCTCTCCTGTAACAGGATGCTGAATTCTTGGAGAACTGACGGGAGAAATTCTGCTCCTTCTCTAAGTTTAGATACCAAGATATGATGGCACCTTTTCTTGAAGTGCTCCAGATAGACTGTCAGTGTCATTTCTCAGACTTGTGGGGAGTAGCCTGTAGGCCAGTTGGCCATGTTCTGGGTTCAGCACCTCCTTGCACATGAGGAATGGCTGCTGTCCGTCATGAGAGACGAAAGCAGGTTTTCAAAGAAAAGGAAGAAAGTGAACTTTTTTTTTTAAGAATTACTTAATCTTATTTGTTATTATTTTTAATTTTGCTATAGTGCACGTGCACTCACCAGAGAGAGACAGAGAGAGAGAGAGAAAATGGGGAAGCAAGCCACTAGGTCTGGGACTCCAACTGCAGGTGGCCCAGTGAGAGTACAGTGTCTTAATCACCATGCCACCTGCTGGCCCCAGAAAGTAAACTTTAAATAAA
This sequence comes from Tupaia belangeri chinensis, assembly GCF_000334495.1. Lineage (NCBI taxonomy): Eukaryota > Metazoa > Chordata > Mammalia > Scandentia > Tupaiidae > Tupaia > Tupaia belangeri. The sequence goes on from NW_006159626.1 coordinate 960,137, forward strand.
GAAAAACACTTGTGGGGACCAGCAGATGGCGCAAAGGTTACCTCACTGGACTCTCAGGTAGTCTAATGCTGTTTGAATCCCAGACCTGGTGGCTTAAAACTCATAGCCGGCACATGCCCGAAATCCTGAGGAGAATGGAGGAGAAGGGATTACAACGTGGCCATCCCCCCGGGATGATTTCTCACTTTCTGTCTCCCTGGCTGCTCCAGTGAGCACACACATCCTTTGACAAAAATTCTCTCTTAAAAAAAAAAAAAAAAAAAAAAAGATAAACACATTCCCCTGGTATAAAATGCTTCTTGACACGTCAGCTGAAAAGCATTATGTAAGGTGTCGCCGGTATTTCAGTGTGTGAGATACAAGAAAGAAAACAGACACAAAGAAAACAAAATGTCTGTGTAGTGGTAAGCTGCAAGCCAAAGGAGATTTACAGGAAGTGGCCGTGACTGCATGAGACACAGGATTCTTTTTTTTTTTTTTTCTTTTCACTTTCCTGACCTCCAGATTTCCTCCTGTATTGCTTACATAATAAATGAAAGAAAAGCCCTGTCCTTTGGCAACTTGATAGTCACATGTTATTTTTGTTTTTGCGATTACTTCTTAGTACATTATTTACATGAAAAAGTAAAAGACAGAAAGGAAAACAAGCCATAGGAAAGGATATAGAATACATAATAAGTGGTGTGTTCTCCACAACATATTGGCATGAAAGTTGCTTTAATGTTTGAATTCCTAGATTGAGACTGTGGGATTTCAGTAAGCAGGGAGTTTGCTACTACGCTCTGGTCCTGCAGAGTTCAGGCCTTGCCCAGCTACGGAGCAGTTCTCGATTATACTCCTGGCCCCCTTGAGAGGTCTCTTTTCCTTGCTTTCTTTTCCATCCCCCATAGGACAGCCAGCTTTCATTGTGATTAGAAAAGTTTATGTCCTTTTTAATTGATATCTATACTATGAAACGTATGAATTTTATATGAATGGATTTCTCATTTCACGTTGGGTAGCCCTCATGTCCATGGCCTCCGAAGCACGATGTCTGTATGCTAATATGCTTACTTAATCTTTAATACATTATATTTTAATAATATAGGAATGCCAAGCCACAGAAGAGCAAATGAAAAGGTCATTTTTTATTCATGTTCTGCTGAACGTACCTCTGCTTGTAGCTCATTATACATGCAGTTGGGCCCAATTTTTTAAAAGTGGAAAGCATACCAAATTAAACCACAAGTTTCGCAACTGCTGTTCCTTTTGTAAAAGGAGTGCTCCCCATCTTTTCAATTTTATTTATTCTGACTGCTTGTTACTCATTTGTGCTTCTCGCCACTCTGTTATACTCAGAATTTCTAATCCCATTTCAGGCAGAAGGCTGCCACTTTTCATCAGAGAAGAGGCAATAAATACGCATCACACTTACATATGCGGGCTTTCATCTGGGGAGCTCAAAGTGTTTTATGCATAAGTAGCATTTCCCCTGGCTTTTTTTTTTTTTAATAGAAAAAAATGAAGCCTAGAGAGCTGAGATGACTAAAGGAAGCCCACACCTGCGACAGAGAGAGTCATGATTTTACTCAAACACAAATCTGTGGAAACACTTGGCTTTCGTAGACCTGGATATCAATGTATGTGCTCTGAGAGTAACACAGCTGTAGAGAAGATTGATACAGCACATCCTTGTCATAGCCCATCAGGGATCATGGTAACAACAAAATGAACTCTCATAGGAGTTTATAAACCTGACTATTTAGTAAATGCCTTTAAATATCAAAATGTTAAAACTAGGGGAAAAGCATTTTCAGGGTCAAATCTTTACGAGATTTGTGACTGTGGGGAGCGGGCCAGAGAATGAGCGGCCTACAGGAGAGGTCTAGCCAGGACACAGGGAAAGGTTTGTTCCAGGGATGAGTCTGGCGTTCATTTTGTGTCCCTTCCCTCCCTCTCCTTCATCTCTTTCTCTTCCTTCCTTCCTTCCTTCCTTCCTTCCTTCCTTCCTTCCTTCCTTCCTTCCTTCCTTCCTTTATTTATTTATTTCCCAAGGTCATAAATCAGTTCAGTGATAGTAGATTGAGTATGGGTAGCTAGTTGTAAAAGCAAAGGTAAGAGACTAATGGAAAACGGAGGCCCTGCAAGGTGGAAGCCACGGGTGACCTCAGGGCCACAGCTTAGATCCCCAGGTTGGTATGAAAGCACGGCTGATGATCCTGAGGAGCTGGAGGGCTGGGAGAGTGGATCATGGTGTGACAAACCCTGCCAAGGGTCTCTCTCATTCTCCCTATTTCTCTCTCATACTTCATATAACCCCATAATTTAAAAGAAAAAGGAAAAAAAATCATTAAAAAAATAGAAGCAATGGGGAGAAACTTTTAATTAAGAAAACAATCTTGAGACCAGGAGATGGCGAAATGGTTATGTCGCTGGACTCCCACGTAGTCAACCACAATTCGAGTCCCAGACCCAGCAGCTTAAAACTCATGCCAGGTGTGTGTGCTTGTGAACCCAAAGTCCCCAGAAAAGAATGGAGGAGAAGGGATTGCAGCCTGGCCATGCCCCCAGGGAGGGTGATTTCTCACTTTCTGTCTCTCTGGTGAGCACACGTGCCCCATAGCAAAATCTCTCAAAAAATAAAATAAAATCTTGTTGAACGGATGCTGAGTGTAGGTCTGTGGTTTTCAACCTGCCTTGCTCTGGGTCTATGGGGAAGGCTAAAAGGTCTCTCCCTCCTGCTGTTGATGTGTGTATTCGTTTTACGTGTGTGTGCAGAGGTGGAGGTGAAAGGAGTCAGGGCAGTTTGACTTGCGTTGAGAAGGGAAGTGTATGGTTGTGTGTGCATAGGGGGACAGGATGAGAAAAATTAGAACCAAGGGAAGATATACCTGACAGAGAGTGATATTGAATTGAGACATTTAAATGTGGAGTTTAAAGGTCATTGCCTTCTGTGAAGCATCTAGGAAGACAGAGATCTGAAAAAAACTTTCAAGACTAACTAGACAGTAAGAGATTAGAGTCTGGATTAAGTAATACTAGGTAGGGATTTACTAAACTCTCTGGTGAGTGACATGTTTGCCTGGTGCAAAAATATATCCAAAAACTCTGTGTGGGGCCTGGAAGTGGCACAGTGATAATAGGCAACTGGACCCGTGAGATCATGATCCTTAGTTCGAGTCCCGAAACTCCCAGAGCATGCTGGGTGTGTGTACATGCAAGCTGGCCACGACTGGGGCTTACTGAGACCACGGGTGGATCTTGGCATGAAGACCCTGTTGGGGATGTGCCCTGTCTAGAAAGAAATGGATAATTCAGCTTTAAAAAAAAAAAGTTGGGTCCCAGGTCACCTGAAGGTTTAAGGTGGCTAGATCCCACATGGCCCATGGCATTGATCAAGTCCTGGATTCGGCAGCTTGAAAAATCACACCAGGCCTCTGTGTGCCTGTGCCCCGAGTCCTACGACAAGAACGGAAGAGAAAGGATTATGACATGGTGATTTCCCACTTTCCCTCGCTATCTCTCTTTGGTGAGCACATGCATCCTATTGCAAAGCTAAAAAGAAAAAAAAAAATCCTGCGTGTCCCATACACCAGTTACAGACGGCTGGCTGAGGGCCAAGGGTATCAGGCAGTAAAGTGGCTACAGCAGTGGAAGGTGACCCAATAACCTCACTCTACCTCTTTATTCTGTGTAATCCAAACTAGATTAATTTCTCAATTAATACAATTACTGAATCAACTCTAAGGGAAACTTTAATTTCCATTTAACTGAAAAATGGCTTGAAGCAGAATTCGGTGATACTAATCAACTTTTTAAGCTGTGATAAATACACATGCTTAGTATAATATTGCTACATATATAGAAACTTCAAATATCCTTCTGAATTTCAAGCTTTTATACACACACACACACACACACAGTCTTACATACATAATACATACATATAAATACACATTTCCTTTAAAAAAAACTTAAAATCACTCTCTGTATAAGTATGATGAGAAGCACTTAATTTTTATTTCAAATTATCCTTATAAAATTTAGCAATACTCCTGGGTGTTGAAAATGCCTGTCAGTAGAGTAGTCGGGGGAAATTGTGGGTGCATTAGCCTAGAAACACAAACATTTTAGGATGTCAGGCACCTGCCTGATGTTCTCACTACAAACATTTCATGCTCAAATTTGCAGCCTGACCCTCATGTTCTGGATGGCTCCCTCTAGAGAACAAAACCAGCAAGGTGAGAAGGCAGAGCGGCAGCACCTGCAGCAGTGTTCCGTGGGGCTGGTGGCGGCCCTCCCTAGCCTTCACTGTGGCCCTGGACCACACCAGCAGAGAAGCCGGGGCATTTGGGGTGGGCCTCTGCTACAGCACCGCGTTCCAGGGAGGAGAGGGCATCACTGGTTAGCACCATGGCTGCTTCCCGAAGCCCTGTGATCGTGGAGCAGGGTCTCAATCCCTCTAGGCTCTGGCCTCTTCATCTGTCAGTGGAAAGTGATGATTAAACTCTGCCAGCTTGCCAGCTCTGATATTCAGATTATGCCCACTTATTCCCGTCTGCCCTGGAACTATTCGTCGTCTGTACTTGGAGAGTAATGTGCTAAAGGTCCCACTGTGCGGGAACTACTGTGTGGGAGAAGGATCATGTAGGTCGTACTCGGTTTTCAGAGCCCAGTCTGAAATATCGGAAGTTATTCCAAAGAATATTAAGTAGATTTAGACTTTGGAAAAACTTGGTCAAAATAAGTGAAATAGTCCTTGACTTGTAATACTGCTCAGACCTTTTTCTAGGGACCCAAGGTTCTGAGAGAGTTCCAGAATGCAACTACTGGGTTGTTGGAAAAATCGACCCATTTCCAATGACCCAATAATTTGAACGAAGCCCCCTTTTTGGTGCAGAAAGTCTCTACATTCTGGGAAACTATTTTTGGCTGTTTTCAATCTGTCTGCAAGCATATTAAGCTAAATAACCACTAAATAACCCAGAGTTCTCCTCGTACTGAAACCTGCCTGTCTATTAGCTTGTGTTAGCCTCAAGGAATAATTTCTTTTCTTTTTTATTTTTTTTTTAAGGTGATAGGTTAACTCTTTTTTTTAAATTAATTTATTTTTCTTTTTTAACATTAATATGCTATACATCATTACAGTATACAAACTGAATTTTTCATCCAAAATACACTGTCTGTTGGCACAATCAAGCACATCAACATACGTGTTATCAACAATTTTTCATTTCTAATGTCTTGTATATTTTGTGGGTTTTTTTTTGTTGTTGTTGTTGTTTTTTTTTGCCATCCTTGATTCCCTATTCCTAACCTTCTGCCCTGTCCAACCCTCCTCCCATTGTCTCTGGTATCCATGATTGCTTTCTATGCCTTCCCCCCCCCCCCCCATTTATTTGATTTTCTTATCAACTTATTTTGTCTAAAT
>NW_006159626.1:967458-996311 GCF_000334495.1 Tupaia belangeri chinensis
GATAATGACCTAGGAGGAGCCAAAGGGCCCTGTAAAATGCCTCACCTTAAAAAATTCGAAAAAGCAAAAATTAAAAAAAAAAGACAGAGAGAGAGAGAGAGAGGACAGAGACAGAGGTAGAGAGAGAGAAAGACTGATACAGAGACAGGAGACTTGAAAGGGGTCTTGCTGCCATGCAAGTTTTGTATGCTGGAGGCCCAGTTATCAGTGAGACATCTTCCTTTCTCCCAAAATGGCTAGATCGCAGGAGCCATGGAGCTGTCTGTCTCTTGAAGAAGGGCTGTTCTGTTCTCTCAAGGAATAATTTCTGTGGAAGTGTCTCAAAATACTGGGTTTTGGGAACCAGCAGTTAGCGTAATGGCTATGTTGCTGGACTCCCACGTAGTCGACTGTGGTTTGCGTCCCAGACCCGGGGGCTTAAAACTCACACTGGGCATGTGTGCGTGCCTGCCCAAGATCCCGAGAGGAGAATGGAGGAGAAGGGATTGCGGCGTGACCATCCCCTCTGGGGGGTGATTTCTCGCTTTCTGTCTCTATGTCTCTGTCTGTCTGGTGAGCGCACGTGCCCTATAGCAAAAACCTCCCCCCCCCCCCAAAAAAAAAATACTGGGTTTTGAATTCAGTGTTATGAAGAAGTGTAATAATACCTTGCCCTAATTTACCTGGCATGTTGGATCCTTCCTGCTTTCCCCTCTCTCATCCCTGTGGACCTGTAGCAGGACAAGGGCGTATATCTCAGGTTTGGGAAGCTTTCTGCCTTTCATTTGTTTCTCTTAGGGTAAGACATGGACTTTGCATTCACTCTGCCTTCAGTTGTAATCGGCTATTCACTAGATCTATCAAGTCAGACCACTATCAGACTGAGCTTTTGCTTTGGCGGTTTTCGAAGGGAGAGAGTAAGACAGTAAACATAAACTGGAATTTTGCAGAATTAAATGAGTAAATACTTAGCAAGTTACCAGCTATTGAGTGGGCACTGACCTTAGCTCACTTTATTCCTTCATTGTCTGGAAGTCGGTCCAAGAACTAGAAGTCCAGTAACCTGGTCTCGTTCCATTGCAAACTCATTGCTCATTAGCACAATATATAATATTGTTAGCCCAGGACTTTATTTCTTTATGATCCAGTTCCCTCATTATCAAATGAAGAGAAAACTACCTCACAGGGTGATTTTAAGGATAAATTGAGAGTGCAGATGTGCATTAATTTTGAAAGATTGAAAAAAGGTACCTGTTAATCATACTTTTTCTTAGGAGTAGTAAAATTATTATTGACTGTTAGTCTGACACTGGAACTTTTTGTTTCCAGTGAAATGTCTATTGTAATGGGATTGTTGAAAAAGCGTACTGTTTTAACAAAATCCCTTAGGATGGATTTAAGAAAAAGTACTGAACCTCTTGTTTTCCATCTTACATAAGAAGGTTTATATACTTTTAAACATTTGTATACAAGTTCTTTCATCTTCAGCTGCACAACTGTAAAAGATTTTGAGTTTTTGAAGATCGTGCATTTAATTTTTAGCTGAATTGTATATAGATCAAATCCATGCATCAGAAAGGCTCCAAAAAGAGAATTTATAGAGCTTGGGGAGATGGAGTTAAAAATTTATAAGTCTTTGGGACCCTTAAATGGGAAAGATGTGAGAGATATGTTTTTGAGAGGCTTAAGAACTACATTTTAGAACTCTGGGAAACTAACTCTCTGTAAGGTCTTACATGGAAATCTTACTGTTTATGAATTATATCACATTCAATGTATGTCATTTTTAAACCTAATGATTTCACAATGCAAAGATACTATTGGTATTAAAATATTGTCTTATTTTTGTTAACTTGCCAGAGGTTATGTGCACATGCCAGAGAGAGAGAGAGAGAAGGAGACAGCAGCCCCTAAGGGGGTGAAGTCACTCAATAATCCCCTCTCCTCTATTACGCTACCCTGTCAGGATTTGGGGGCATGCATGCACACGTGCTCAGTGTGTTTCTTAAGGTGCAGGGTCTGGGATTCAAACCACTGAGTTGGCCATGTGGGATATAGCTCCTGTAACTACTAAGCCACAGAGTCAGCCCTCAAGTTATTTTAAAGCATCTTCAAATTCCTTTCTGATGTGAAATTTTAATAATTTAGTACAAAAAGTTTTGGCTTTTAAAAAAGAAGCTAGATTCTTTATTTCGAGACATATGTTTATCTTACATTATGTCAAACACTTTTTGCTCTGCTTTTCATTTGTATATTTGACCTCTTTAACCAGACTAATGGTTTTGCAGGCATTTGCAAATAATTTTGGGTAGGGAATAGCTCACACTTTGTAAATCTCATTTTCATATTAGGTATTTAGGAGCGATGTAGATGACTGGAATAAATCGGTAAAGTCCTGCCTGCTTATTCTATCTGTTGTAACTGCTCATATGCCATTTTCTAGATGAGACTAGGTAGGTGAACAGTTTATAATTTTCTTTTAAGAGTTAAGTGTATAGGCAAAACTGTCTTAAAATTATATCTTTGAGAAAAGCTGTTCACACATATAAATCATTGTCCAAACCAAGAGAATGTGATTAAATTGGTAATGTTACAAAGATTATAGATCAAGTGTCTGTTTTCTTGCCATAAATGATGGCAAAAAGTGTTTGCTGACTGTTTTTCTAGGTCATTGTAGAGTGAATGAGTATTTGTACTAAATTCCATTTCGATATACACTATTTCAACACCATGGCTGCCTGCATCTCGTGAGAATCATCACTTCTTATCTGCATCAAAATATTAAGATTCATCTACCTGTGTCTGTTGTAATTGCCCATTGTATGGGGAAAATAGAGCCATCATATGTACCAATCATATCTAAGATCATATTAGGGTTTGCTAATTTGCGTTTAACCAATTATAGGTAGGGAGTGAACACAACTAGGAAAACTAATTGCAGAAAAATTCACCACTCCCTGGAGTAAGAAGCATGAGCTTTTGTAGTTCAGTGGAGTTGCTTATACAGCATGTATGTGTCCTTCTGCACCTCTCTGTAGCACTTGGAAGCAAGTCTATGGCTAGAGATCCTGACCTCTCTCTGATTGCCAGAAAAAGAATGAACATCACATCTACGAAGCAACCAAGAGACCGTTACGGCCATCCACCTACCCTTACCCCATAGGAATGAAAGTGTATGGCATATAAGAATTAATTGGAATAGTTTGCCCAGCTAGGTTAAATAATTTTATTTTGGATAATCAGTCATGTTGGAAAATCGCTGTGATAAATATAAATTATCTTAAAAGGTACCTCTGGTCAGTTACTGTATATTACATCACTGACCTGTAAAATGAAAGTATGTGATTTCATGTAGGTCCTGGACTCAGAATGAAAGTACGTGATTTCATGTAGGTCTTAGACTCTCCATACTCAAAGGCTGGGTGGGAAGCCTAGACCTTCCCCCTGACATACTAGAAGAAGCACCTCAGGAATCTTACTGTGGCTATAGCAGGGGAGCTGGGATTTCCATTTCTGCCAGCTACTAACAACAAGTAGTGTCAGTGGAGATCATATAAGCAGTCTGGACTTCTACACCTGACCAGCAATAATGTGGTGTTCCATTTCCTGATGCTGTATTATCAGAACAGGCCTTCTGCTTAAAGAAAAGAATTATCAAGCCATGAGTCTATAGGATTGAAAGGGAAATCAAGACATTTTCAGATGAAGGACCATTAAGGGAATTTTTGACCAGGAGACTTACCCTAAACAAATGACTAAAAAGTTCACTGAATAGAAAGGAAATGATAATGGAAGCAGCACTGAAATTAAAAGAAAATGTTAATTAAGCAAGGTAAAGACAGTAGGATTTTCTTTTCCTCTGAGTTTTCTAAATTATATTTGATAGTTGGAACAAAAGTTGTAATGCTGGCTGATATAGTTCTAAATGTATTTAGAGGCAGGATTTAAGGCAATTACATTAGAAAGATGGAGTGTAAAGTCATATGAAGAGAGGTAAGGTTTCTAGACTTCCCCAAACTGATAAAATGATGACACCAGTAAGTTGTAAGTAATTCACATAATATAATACCTAGAGCAACCACTAAAAATGCTATGCAAAGAGAAACACTTAACACCAGATTGAAATTCTAGGAAATGTTCAAGTCATTCTAGGAAGTAGGAAAAATGCCAAACATAGAGGACTAACAGAAAACAAAAAAATAAAGTGGCAGATTTAAACCTAACATTATAATAATTACATTAAATATAAAAAGTGTAAATATACAAATTAAAAAACATAGATTAGCAGAAATGATTAAAAACATGACTCTAGGGGAACCAGCAGTTAGCGTAATGGCTATGTCGCTGGACTCCCACGTAGTCGACCACGGTTCATGTCCCAGACCCGGTGGCTTAAAACTCACGCCGGGCGCGTGTGCGTGCGTGCCCAAGATCCTGAGAGGAGAATGGAGGAGAAGGGATTGCGGCGTGACCATCCCCCCTGGGGGGTGATTTCTCACTTTCTGTCTCTATGTCTCTCTCTGCCTGTGTGGCGAGCGCACGCGCCCTACAGTGAAAATCTCTCCAAAAAAAACCAACCAAACAAACAAACAAACAAAAAACATGACTCTAGGTATCAGACAGGGGCACAGTAGTAAATGCAATGCTGTGTGAGGCAATTCATGTGGGAACATTCCCAATTGAAGTCTGCTCCCTAAGTATGCTGGGCTCCTGCTTGCCTTTTCCCCAGACTGGATGAAGGATGGGGATAGATCATGGATCCTGACTCTGTTGGGGGTTTTCTCTCTCTCTCTCTCTCTATGTCTCTCACTCATAGAAAAAGGAAAGAAATAACCCTAAAAAATAACATGATAGTATATGCTATCTATAACAAACTCATTTAAAGTATAACAATGTGAACAAGTTGAAAGTAAAAGACATGGATTACAAGGGAAACCAAGAGTGACTACATTAACATCAGAGAAAGCAGGCTTCAGAAAAAGATGGACAGAGGACCAGCAGATAGCGTAATGGTTTACATCTCTGGATTCCCATGTAGTCGAGCACAGTTCAAGTTCTGGGCCAGTTGCTTAAAACTCACACTTGGATGCATGTGTGTGCGTGTGCTCAAAATCCCAAGAGGAGAATGGAGCAGAAGGGATTGCAGTGTGACCATCCCCCCAGGGGGTGATTTCTCACTTTCTGTTTCTCTGTCTCTCTGGTGAGTGCACGTGCCCCATAGCACAAACCTCTCTTATAGGAAAAAAAAAAAAAAAGGAGGAAAATTATGGGATATAAAAGGACATTATGTAATGATAAAAGGATTTATCCACCAAGCAGATATAGCAATCTAAATTTGTATGAAACAACGGAACTGGAAATATATCAAACAAAAACTGATAAAACATAAAGGAAAAACAGATAAATCCATAGTTATAGTTGGAGGCTTGAACACCTGTCTCTCAGTTGTTGGAATAATTAGAAAATCAGCAAGGATATAGAAGAACAGAGCAACGCCCTCAACCAATAGGATGTAATTGACTTTTATACAATAGAACAGTTCATCCAAAAACAGTACATTACATATTCAAGTGCCCATGTGGCATATACCAAGATAGACCACATTCTGAGCTATAAAAAAAATCCTACAAGTTTAAAAAAATTGAAATCAATCAGATTGTATTCTCTGACTACAATAGAATCAAACAAGAAATGAAAACCAGAAAGATAATAGAAAGCCTTCCAAACATTTGGAAACTATACAAGACATTTTTCAATAACTCACAGGTCAAAGATAAAGGTACAGGAGAAATTTCAAAAATACACTGGACTGAATTAATTTGAAAGAATAACGTATCAACGTTTCTGTGAAACAGCTAATGTGTTGAAAGTGAAATTTGTGACATTAAATGCAGATATTAGAAAAGAAAGATTTAAGTTATTCTAAGCTTCTACTTTATGAATCTAGAAAAAGAAGGCAAAGTAAAGCCACAAACAGAAGGAAGGAAATAATAAGGATAAAATCAGAAATCAATGAAACAAAAAACAGAAAGCAAAAGAGAGAGTCCATAAAGCAAAGATCTGGTTCCCTGAAAATATGAGTAAAATTGACAAACCTCTAGCAAGACTCAGAACGAAGTAGACAAGGCAAACATTACCAATATCAGGAATGAAACAAGATATCACCACAAAGTTTACATATATCAAAAGATAATAAAAGAATACAGCAAACAGTTCTATACACATAAATTTGACAAATAAAAGGGACCACTTTCTTGGAAAATGTAAACTACCCAACTCACCCAATATGTAATATGTCATTTGAACAGCTTTATAATTATTAAGAAAATTGTAATCATAATTTTTAAAATCCACCAAAATAAATCTCCTAGTGTGTATGATTTCACTGGCATAGTCTACCAAATATTTGAAAAAAGAATTATTGTCAGTGTTATACAGTGTTTTCCAGAAAGTAGACCCAGAGGGAATGCTGTCTAGTCATTTTATGAAACTGGTATTACCCTAATACAAAAGGCAGAAAAACACAGTTCAAAAACAGAAAACTGTGGGCTAGTATCTCTCATGAATCTTCTGCGAGTAGGAACAAATAGAATTCAGTATATATATTAAAAAATGGCCATGGCCAACTGGAATTTATTTCAGGAGTGCAAAGCTGAGTCAGTATTTGAAAACTGAGAGTCCATGATTATATCAATTAATGCAAAAAAAATTTGACAAAATGTAACATACATTAATTGTAAAAATTACTCTCAGAAAGTTAAGAATAGAGAGATACTTTCTCAACTTGATAAAGAGAATCTACAGATGCATATATAATATATAAAATATATATTACTGACATTATACTTAATGGTGAAACAGTGAATGAATGCTTTTTCACCAAGATCAGGAACAAGATAAGGATGTCTGTCTGTTCGCACCCCCTCTTATTCAACATAGAGCTGGAAATAATAACAAATTAATAAAGATATACTGATTGCAAAGGAAGCTGCAATTATTTTTATTTTTACAGTTGGCTTATTTATTTCTTCCACGAGAGAGACAGATAGACAGGGAGAAAGACAGGCACCTGCCACAGAGTCTTCACATGACGATCCATCTCCAGGCCTAGCCAGATAGGATCATGGGGCGATCATAGTCAGACCTTAGAGCGTCAACCCAGGACCTCCTGACGTGGCTCCAGCCACTATGTTTACTGTTGGCCCACTGTAGCTGGTCTAAAGGTTTTCTGGTTTCATATTTTACATTTAATTTTGTGGCCTATTTTTGGTTGATTTTTAAAAAAATCTTTTTTGAGATTTTCACCATAGGGAGTATGCACTCACTGGAGAGACAGAAGACAGAAAGTGAGAAAGCACCCCTCCAGGCGGGGATGGCCACACCATACTCCCTTCTCCTCCATCCTCCTTTCAGGATTTTGGGCATGCATGCACATGTGCCCAGCATAAGTTTCAAGCCATGGTCCAGGACTTGAACCATGGTTGATCACGTGGGAAGAGATGGAGGAGAAGGGATTGCGGTGTGACCCCCCCCCACAACACCCCCTCCCCCTGGAGGAAGGGGGTGATTTCCCACTTTCCCTCTCACTGTCTCTTTCTCTTTCTCTCTCTCTGGTAAGTGCATGTGACCTAAGGTAAAAACCTTTTTTTTTTTTTTTGCTGTAGGACACGTACGCTTGCCAGAGAGACAAAAAGCGAGAAATCACCCCCCAGGGGGAATGGCCATGCCGCAATCCCTTCTCTTCCATTCTCCTCTCAGGATCTTGGGCACGCACGCACACGCGCCCGGCGTGAGTTTTAAGCCACCGGGTCCGGGACGCGAACCGCGATCGACTATGTGGGAGTCCAGTGACATAGCCATTACGCTAACTACTGGTCCCGGTAAAAACCTCTTAAGAAAACAAAAACAAACGAAAAAACAACTAAACACATAACTCCTGTATGACCTAGCAGTTGCATTGCTGGTCATTCTTCCGAGAAATAAAGACAGAAGTCTATACACAAATGTTCACAGCAGCTTTATTCAAAACAGCCGCACCTGAGAGCAACATATGTTTTCAGTAGACGAATGGTTAAATAAAGTATGGGTCACGCGCATCGCTGAGTATGAGGGGTCTTCAAAAGTTTCTGTAAAAGTATATTATGAAAAGTTAAGCATGGATTCCAGTTTTTTTTGCTTGAAATAAACTTGTACTTTAATTTCATTTTCCAAGAAATTGTTGACATGTCCTCGTACTACTCAGCAGGACAAAGGAACACACTATTGATACACGCAGTGACCTCGAACAGTCTCCAGAACATTATGATGAGTGAAAAAACATCCCCTAAAATGATATACTTTATAGTTCCATTTTTTAAGAATTATTTATTATTTTTATTTATTATTAATATTTAATTTGACCAGCAAGCGAGAGAGAAAGCAAGAAAGCGAGCCACCAGGTCCAGGATAGTTTGGCAGGGTAGTGGAGACTGTGTAATAGGTACATGGGCTCTTTATATATTTTTTTTCCAGCTGTAATTGTTTCAGAATTAAAAGTTTAATTTTAAAAAACTGTATGATAGAATGGATAGATGAATAAGTATATGATAGAAGAAGTATAGCAAGATGTTTATGTATACTCCAGATCGTGGTTATGAAAGTATTTACTGTAAAATTCTTTCAGTGTTTCTGTATCTTTCTAAATTTCATAACAAATTATTAGGAAGAAAATGGAAGTTTAGAATACTGGATTATTTAAAGAAAAGGCCATTTGCTAAGTGCCAAAGATTTTAAGTTTAAGATTCTAAGCATGGTTTTGGCCTGACAAATATATTAAGAAGAGAGTTGTCTTCTTAACACCCAGTCATAAAAATTGTTAAACATGAGTTTCTTTTGTTGGAAGGGGGAACATTCTCATGTGGAGAATTTTAATATGTATAAAAAAGCCCTTAAGTATTTTTACTAATATATGCTTCCTGATTTAGAGGTCTTTAGTAATGTTACCAATGAAGGTAACTGAACACATGAATATGATGCACTGTGCACGTATTAACTATGCAACACTCATGACCACCCTACAAAGTCGTGCTCTCCATTTTATTGTCAAGGTGATAGACCACAGAGGTTAACCAGCCTGGTTTGTGGTCATACATTTTAAGAAGCCACATTCAAACTAAGGTCTCTGATTCCAAATCCTGAACTATAATGCCTCTCCTTTACTGATGCAGTATTACAGCTTTTACTCATTGCTTTACTGCCCAGTATATCTAAACCATCACTCCTTAGATTCAAGTCTGCATTCCACCTTCATAGTCTTATATATTTAATATCTCATAGTCAACTTGCAGATAAAGACCGTGGTCACAAAGCCTCAGAAGTTATCTTTTTATTCCTACAAATTCTTCAGCAATTATCATTTTAAGAGAGAAAGATATTGAATCCACACCAATTTAAGAATATAAATGAAATGTGATTGTGTACAAAGGATCATATTACTTATTATTTTGTTAATTTTGCCACAAGTCACGTGTGCTTTTCAGAGAGAGACTGAAAAGGAGAGAGAGAGAAATCACCTGGCATGTGGCATGGCTGGCCACATGGCAATCCCTTCTCCCTTTCTTCCTCCCTTTGGGATTTTGGCACACACACCTATTGTGTTTTGGGGTTTTTTTTGGGGGGGGGATAAGTTTTTTACTATAGGGTGCATGTGCTCCCCAGGAAGACAGACAGAAAGCAAGAAATCCCCCCCCCAGGGGGGATGGCCACGCCACAATCCCTTCTCCTCCATTCTCCTCTTGGGATCTTGGGCATGTATGCACACATGCCCTGCGTGAGTTTAACCCACTGGGTCCAGGACTCGAACCGCAGTTGGCTACATGGGAGTCCAGCAACATAGCCATTATGCCACCTGCTGGTCCCCCCACCACTGTGTTTTTCAAGCTACTGGGTCTGGAACTTGATCTGAGTAGCTGGCCATGTGGGACTGAGCCACCTTAACCACCACGCCATTACTGGCCTGTTATACAGCTTTTTTTGTTTTTAATTCACAATAGTATTTTTTCAAATCTTCACTTTTTGTCAAGGAAAATTTGTATCATCTTAATTTATGCCTGCATCATGATTTACTTTACCTAATCTGTTTGTTGGTGCAGAAACAGCAGTTCTGGGTCACAGGACATAGTCACGGAACGTTCACTGTAGGTCGCTAGGATATATTAGGTGGTCGGGAAAGTCATGACGTCTTCTTCTGTCTTTCTATGCAGAAATGTGTCATGACTTTCCCCGTGACCTTAGGGAAATGTGCAATGGTCCAGAAATATCTAAATCAAGGAGTACGTAATACCAGACCACACTCCAGGATGGTTTTGCTAATGTTTGTCACCACGGGTGTGTGTCTGTCCTCAGATCCTTCCCACAGCAAAACATGAAAGCTGACAGCTAAGTCCACGGTGTCCTTGTTATAAATCAGCTGCTTCTAGGGTGAGGGTAGCAGCCCCAGATGAGCAGAGATTCTCCTAGCGACTGTGGTTCAGCTTCTCACGGCGCTTTAACATCCACTGCGTCTTTGGGCTACTTCTTAGTAACCCAGATTTTACCATCAGACTTAAGTATTTCGTTCTCAGAATTTTGAAAGTATGGTTTAGAAAAACGATAGCATAAGATTTCTATTTCGTTCACCAAGATATAAAATAATACACTTGGACATTGTTTTAAAATAAACAAGCAGTGCCATTTTAAAATTTATGGTGATGAGAAATTCTGGCGTGGAGCTCTAGGAAATAACTGTGTATTCATTTTATACTACTTTGTTGCTTTGTTATGGTTTCCTACAGCTTTGACATGGAGGCTGAAATGACATCAAATCGATAGCAAAATATATTTTATTGAGATCAATTTGTTTCCTACCTCAACTTACCAGAACATACAGACTAAGGTTTGGGGTAACTCTGTGATTTCAGTGTTGTCTCCAAAGTCTAAAACTCAGAATTATGCTAGTACACATACTCAGCTGTGCACTGAGACGGAGAGACGACAGAAAGCAAGAAATCACCCCCCAGGGAAGATGGCCACGCTGCAATCCCTTCTCCTCCCTTCTCTTCTCGAGATCTTGGGCACACACACACACACACACACACACACACACGTGCCCGGCGTGAGTATAAGCCACTGGGTCCGATACTCGACCACGTGGGAACTCGGGGCCGTAACCATTATGTTATCTGCTGGTACCAAGACTGATATTTTTTAAGGGGAATAGAAATTTAAATTCTTACTTTATAATAGTGATTTTTAATATTTCACATTGCTTTGAGGAAGAAACCTATTTTGTGCATCATTTCACTTAGAGCAAAGTTCAAAGGCATCTCACTTTCTTACAACTAGCTAAAAATGAAAGTAAATGTTCATTTTTGAAAGAAAAATGTTCATTTTTAGCTATTGCCAGTTCTTTTGTTAAGTAGACAGTATAAATAAATAAGCTGTCACATCTATAGTATTAGCTAAGTCTAGTTGATACCGTTATATTTAATTACATATTTTGTCTTTGATCAAATGCAAACACAACTTTTTCCAATTTAGAAAGGACTTCATCTTCTAAATTAGATTTGTTGAAGCTTTTATTATAGTCAGATAATTGTCACTGTTAAAACTAAAACATTGGGGCTGGCAGGTAGGTGGGCTTGTTGAGGCACTGGACTCCCACAAGCCAACCACGGTTCGAGTCGGACTCAACCACCTGAAAATTACAAGAAAATAAATAAATAAATATATTTTTAAGAAAACTAAACTAAAACATCATATTATTTCTCTAATTTATACTGCCTTAATTTTTATACATAAATGAATTATTTAAATAGTTGAAACACTACTTTGAACAGGATTTTAAAACATAAATAATTTTTGGACTCTGTTATCTTAACATGAGTCCAGAAACTCTAATTAAAAAACAGTAACAGCCTAGTGAGTCCAGGGAGCCAGGGGTTCCAGGTGGTGCCGCCAGGCAGGCCTAGGACAGGGAGCAGGCGGAGTCCTCGCCTGAGTGCTTCCTCCAGGGGGCCCACCTGGGCGTGGAGAGGCGCTGCAGGACACACATTGGGGCTGGGCCGGGTAGGGCTGCGGCGCCCCCCTGCGGCGGGGCTAGACTTGGGGAGGGACCCCCTCACCACCTCCCCGTCTAGTCCCTTTATTGGACCTCCCGGGTCCACGGGATGGGGAGGGAAGCTCACGCTCCCCACCCCGTTAGTCTGAAGGGCTGAGAAACCCAGCCCTGCAGTGATGGAAAAGCTCCTCCTGGGCTTATCTAGGAAGGAGGGGCGAAACCAGAACTGTACCCGAGACGTGCCAGGCAGCCACATGCCAGGGGCTTTCTGGCTCGTGCACCAACAAGAGGACTCTGCGTGCAGCTGGAGAAAGATGAAGTCATGCCGCATTGGCGCTGGAAACGTTACAGGCACAGAACCGGCGACCAAGAATGCCCTTCTTACCAAAGGCAACCAGGAGCCAGAGCATTTCGGGGTAGCTCATGAAGACCCACGTCTGACATTACTAGAGAGATTTAAGGCATGGGAGGATGTAAGGACGCAGCAAAGAAAACAGTTACTCCCACCTCAGAAGATGCAAGCAGCTCCAGTTCCTCGGGATGCAAAGAGAAACACAAGAAAAGGAAGAAGAAAGAAAAGCATAAGAAAAGGAGGAAAAGAAAGAAGAAGAAGAAAGTGAAACACGAGTCTTCCAAGTCAGAAGACCAATCAGACTCAGGGACAGGGACTTCACTTGCTGAACGTAGTCTTCAACATCAAACACCGTGGCCAGAGAACAGAACTGGAAGATTCAGCACCAGAGGAGCAGGGTGGGCACAGCTGTGACCGGCCTGCTGCTGGAGACTTGACCCACCGCCGGGAGAGTGACTTGTGTCTTCCCACCGGCCAGCTCCGGGTGGGCTGGTTTCCCGTGAGAACTTTCTGCGCCCTCCTCCTGCTGACCACGGGAGAATGTGGATCTTTTGCGCTTCTTGGCTTGGTGGCAGGAGGAAGGGAACCTCCAAATACCTCCAATGTACTTTATATTAAAATAGTTTTATACCACTACAATTAAAATGAAATGATATGTAGCTATATAGGTCAATGTACAGTACTTATATAAACAAAAAATAGTTTTTTTGATGATATTCTGGAAGACTTCATAGGGACTTGGTAACAATGATAAGCATTAGGGAAGGGACCTGAGAAAGGAAAAGTTTTCATTATTAAAACTTACATATCTTTGGGACCAGCAGTTAGCATAATGACTATGTCGCAGGACTTCCACGTAGTCAACAACGGTTCGAGTCCCGGACCCGGTGGCTTAAAACTCACGCCGGGCATGTGTGCGTGCGTGCCCAAGATCCTGAGAGGAGAATGGAGGAGAATGATTGCGGCGTGGCCAACTCCCTGGGGGTGATTTCTCGCTTTCTGTCTCTCTGTCTGTCTGCCTGGCGAGCGCACGTGCCCTATAGCAAAAACCTCTCAAAAACAAACAAACGAACAAAAAAAAACCTTACATATCTTTTAACGTTGTACCACATGCATCTATTACCCATAAATATCCATACATTTTTTAAAATGAGCTTTTATTATCCTCAACAGCAGAGAAAAGTTAAACTTGAAGTCTCTGGGAACTGAGTCCCCCCCCCCGCACCATAAGTGCAAAAGCTACAGAAGTGCCTGGAACACTTCTAATTTGCATTTTTAAAAATTATATAAAGGTCCATTTGTTCAAAACTCTTCTTTGAAGGCCTGAGTCCTTTTGTTAATATATGAGCATGTGGATGGAAGTGTCCTGTTAATCCCTCTGAAATAAACCACGCCCTGAGCACATCAGCAGGGTCTCCAGTGGTGAGTACGTTAGAGTGGAGTGGGTACCAAGGCACTGGGGAAGCAATTTTACCACGGATCCTCTTACATTTCCATAACCTTGTACGATCATCTCACACACACCTAATTTGTAAGCATCGTTTTAGTCACATGCCAAATATTTAATGTAGTTTCATAGAAATAATTAACTTTTTTACTTTTACATTTCATTGTTTATTAAAGTGTACAAGTAGAATTACATATATGATTAGCATAAACATATCAAGGCAAACACAAGGTTTACAAGATAATTTTTACTTTTTAACATTCATTGTGGGAAGTTTCAAATACACATAAATTTAGAGACAATCATATAAAGAACTTCTTTAAACGCATTGCCCGAAGATAATCACCAGTGTTTTGCCATTATTTTATCCATTGATCTCTCAATTTATTTTTCTAGAAATACTTCAGTCTCAGACAAATCACCATTTATAAATACCTAAGTAACTGCTAACAAATGAAGTTTTTTTTGTAATGTAGATATACAGTACTATTACTACAATTAACAAATGTAACAATTTCTTCAAATAATTTACTGTACAGCCTATGTTTCATTTTCCCTGACTGGCTCTTAGAAGGGCCTTTCAGCTGATTTATTCAAATTAGAGTCCACATTAGTTTAAATATTTCTCTGGTGGCTGTTTCTCTTAGGTCTCTTAATGATTCTATCATCCCCATCTTTTGCATGTCATTTACTTCTGGAAGAGCAAGAATCGTCACCCTGCAGTTTCCTGCACTGTCGATTTAGCTGGTTGTCTTCCTGTGGTGCCATTCAGTATGTTTGCTACTTGCCTGCTCCCCTTGTATTTACCGTAAATTGATGAGTAAATTAGCGGCTTGATTAAATTCGAATCCTGGTGTTTGGAGAAGATGCTGCACAGGTGATGCTGGGTGTTGCTTATTCATTCAGGAGACACGTAATGTGGATTTCAAACCCAAGAAAGAAGAAGCCGTCTGGCAATATATGCAAGTCACTATTCTGAATACTTCACAGGGATCATTTCTCTTCATCTTTACAAAGACCTTGGAAGTAGACATTATTATTATCTCAGCCCACTGTACAAATAAGGAAAGCGAGACCAGGGAGCTGAACCATCTTGCTGCGGATTTGGTCCCAGGGACTCAGATGGCCCAGTTCGTGCTCCCGAGCACCTGCTACTCCGCCTCTGGAAGGCACTGACATTTCTGTACTAAACAGGAGTTCAGTGTGTTCAAGGCCTCTCAAGTCAACATACCGTCTTAATTCCATAAGCAAATAAATGTTAAAGGGTATATCTATTAAACAAAAAGTACTCCTGAACTATATTGTTGACCTCCGTCTGCTTTCTTGAAAATAATACCTCATGAAACCCGGGTTTTCTTACTGTGATATTTACTCTCACATTGACGAGTTGTGATATTTTTCTTGCCCTGCAGTGCAACTTTTCATGGAAAGTAAATTTACTTCCCTTAGGTAAATGTTTCTTTTTCCGTGTCAAGAAGTATAGGTGAGTTTCTCAAAATTAAGAGCAATTTATAATTATCAGTAGCCATAAAATTTCCAAAAACTTTATTACAGCTTCTGGTGTGTCTTCTGTCTTCTCAGTCAGCTTGGCTTATCTAGTGTAGGTAATATGTTTACTGAGAAAAGTTTAGCATAGCTGACTTTATGTTTCTATTATACAGTCTTATACTGTTGTTCGTATTTTAACCCAGGGGATCTACAGTTTTTGTTACCATATGCTTTATCTCCTTTATTAGAAAGGTTTTACGTAGGTATTTCTCTTCATAACTACAAGTAATCTAGCCCTCCTGCCTAAAAATAATGTCCTACTTATTTGAAATAACCGTAATAAAAGAGGTGCATTTTAGTATTTTCGTTGCGAATGTTAACTATGTAAAGCTGCCTTACTGACTTGTAAGCATGCCCTAGTCCTTCACTCATTCATTCAGCAAACCTGTCCTGAGTTTCTGATCAAAGATGAGTAAAACTTAGGCCCTGCCATCAGTAGCTATGTGAGGAGTGACAACAGGACAAGTCAGGTCAGCACTGGAGGTCCAGGGAGCACCGTAAGATACTTCACAGAGTGCTCACAGCAAAGGAAGGACAGTTTGGGGTCTTTCAGAAAAGAGGCAAGTGTTTCTGTTTAGCCGATGGTTTTAAACCTATGTAAGAGGTCCCAGCCTCATTGCAGTGCAACTCTCTGCAGTGCTGGAGGCCGTATAGAAGACCAGGGTTCAGTTTCCAGGTCAACATAGGCCCACTGGGCACGCACTATGTGGTCCTGGCAGGCTAGGAAAGGCTGAGGAGAGCATGAGACCCTGTTGAGGGTACCTTTCTCTCTTTCTTAAAAGAAAGGAAGGGAGAACGGAAGAGAGGAAGAGAGGAAGGGAAGAAGGAAAAGACAGGTTTAACTAAGTAGAAATGATGCAGATGGTATTTGCAGAGGTTCAAACTTAACAGTCTGAGGGCCAGACATAGAATGTAAATGAATACAGAGCATCTAAGGTGCCATTCAGGAATAACAGAGATTGTAACTGAGGAGTGCATGTCTGATCTGCGAATTCAGAAGTTTGTTTAAAACGCTGTCTCAGCCCACAGAAGCTGGCTGGGCTGCCTCTCTGCGAGCCTGTAAGTTCTAAGCATGTGAAAGGTTCACTCTTCTGAGAAACCGTCTATGTAGGGAATGTGTCCAGTGAAACAAGTCCGACAGAGTTATGCAGAATATGTGAACGAGATGTCAGCATGCATGGTTTCAGGCTACACGGAAAGAAGTATATAGGGGATGAAGTATGAACAAGCAAAACGTGGCAACATCATCTTGGTCCATAAAAGCGAGGAGAGTGGTCCTGATAAACCAGCAGTCGATCAGGCACAAGAGCAGACCCTGTTGGTGACTCTGGCATATCAGGCACAGGCTCAGGGCAGCAGTACAACAAGGGCAAGGAGACTCTGTGAAGACAATTCGACTTTGGACCGCCTGTCATTAAAGATTTTGTTGTTTCTATTGTGAGTGAAATTACATGTGGAAGAGGAACCATGTTTTCATTCCCCTGAACTTCATACTCTGTATCCTTTAAGCTGGCCTGGATCATACTATAAAACCTCAGATTCCGACCATAGAGGGATCAGGTGTTTGACCAAAGACAGACTCAGGGTGGCCGGAAACCAAGTTTAATAACAAATGTGGCCACAGCCTATTTGTCTGAATGCACAGTCCGCTTGCCAGGTAAAATTCTTCATCCTCCCTGTAATTTGCAATGTCTCTTTCTAATTAATGCTTTGCATTGGTTGTTCTAGCTATTATGTGAGCTTCCCAAGCCATAGATAAGGGTTCTGTATTAATTTTGTCAATAAGTATGCATTTATCCTCTCCTGTAGTTACTTGTAGATATTGATTATAGTCATTGTTCTTAAAGAAAGGTGTAAACATAAGTATCCATTGAGAGATTTTTTTTTCATTTGAAAGAGAGAGTAATTTGAATTACTTTTCATACTTTTCTGTGTTAGATCATTAGTAAAAAAAAAAAAAAAAGAAAAAAATGTCACGTGCTTATCGGTCCCAATGAGTAGCGGTCTCATGGCTTAGAAATGCCTGACATTGTAAAGACCAATGAGAGAAAATGAAATTACCCCGTGTTAACAAATGAAAACCTACAGATTGACTGAAAGTATACTTTACAAATAATTCACTTGAGAGTGGGGTCACTGGGTGCCATAGTGGTTAAGGCGCTAGATGCCCTCATGGCCGACCAAGGAGTCCTGGACCTGGTGGCTTGAAAAGTCACGAGGCACATGTATATGTACGCCTGAAATCTTGAGAGGAGAATGGAAGAGAAGGGATTGCAGCATGACCATCCCCCCCGGGGGGGATTTCTCACTTTTCCTCTTACTGTTTCTCTCTGGTAAACACATGCACTCTATGGAAAAACATAAAAAAGGGGGAAAAATGAAAAAAAAATTATATTGAATTTTTTGGAAATAATATTGCCTATGTGAATAATATAAAAATATAAAATGACTTTTATAAACTTTTTACAGTTACTCACTTTGCAACTATTTCTCAGTGGTTTTCATTTTTAAAAAATTATTTTATTCAATGTAATTATTTTATTTTAGTTTTTAAAAGTTGATCAGAGAGAGACAGAGAGAAAGGAAAAGTGAGAAATCAAGCTGCTAGGTCCAGGACTCGAACCATGGTCAGCCATGTGAGAGTCCAGCCACCTTAACCACCACACCACTTGCCGGCCCCGGGTTTCATTTTTTAAATATTAATTTTATGAAAAATAGTATGGTAGTTCATAGAATTCTTACTGTGTTTTTACGTTTTTGTAAAATAAAGCTATGGTATCTACTTTCATTGAGTTCCATACTGTGGTCATGTGAGGTCTATGGTGACTAAAAGTCATCAATATCCTCAAGCTATTTTTATATTATAAATCAAAACGCTCTTTCAGATGTAGAATAAATCCTCAGATATAAAACCTACAATGTGCTTGGCAACCTTAGTTTGGCTTATCACGAACTTGGTGTGTCTTGAGCCTCGTGGAGCACTTACAAGATCAGTGACCGCCTTTAGATGCCTGGTATTTTGTTGCTTAACACCAACCATTTAGGTCAGAGGTGAATCATTTTACGTGAGACAAATAGAATTTACAAAGAAATGACAAAAGATACTGTCAGGTTAAATTTTCTTTCATCTTTTTTTTTTTTTATGATTATAGAAAAACATTACAACTTGGTCTTGGGACCAGCAGGAGGCATGGTTGTTAAGGCACTATACTCCCACATGGCCAGCAGCAGTTCAAGTCCTGGACTTGGTAGCTTGCTTTCTCTCCCTGTCTTTCTCTCTCTCTTTCTGGTGAGCACGTGCGTCCTGTAGCAAATTTAAAAATAACAATAATGATAAATAGAATTAAATAAATAATGTAAAAAAAAAACACTTTGTCTCTCCAGCAATGCTAAACATATTTCTGTTCATTTGAAAATTTCCAAGGTTTTAGCATGTTTCAGTGAAGACTTATTTGATGTGCAGTATATTTATATAAAAATCAATAGACTCCAGATTTCTTAAAATTGGGCAACTGATGGTTAAGGTGACTAGATCCCACATGGCCACTGTGCTGTTTGATTCCCCAGATTTGGTGGCTGTAAAACTGGCCAGGCATGTGTACACATGTGCCCAAAATCCCAAGAGGAAAATGGAGGAGCAATGAATGTGGTGTGGCCATCTCCAGTGGGGTGAGAGGGAGGTGGTTATTTACTTCATACCTTCCCCTCCCCACTCTCCACCAAGCACACACACTTTATATCTAAATGAATGAATGAATGAATGAATGAACGAACGAATGAATAGCAATTCACTTCAGTAATTAGAAATAGTGATAAGGCCTGGCAGTGGTGTGATGGTTAAGGTTAACTGGATCCCACATGGTCAACTGCATGGTTTGAGTCCCAGACCCAGTTACTTCCGGGCACATGTGAATGCATGCCCCAAATTCTGAGAGGGGAATGGAGGAGAAGAGATTACTTCAGACCTATCCTTCCTGTTTTGGAGTACTTTCTCAATTTCTCTGACAAGTACACGTGTCCTAGGGTAAATTAAAAAGAAAGAAAGAAATGATTTTTTCTAGTTATTGAAGAAAACTGCTGAGAGGTCTGTGGTATTCAGTTATTACTATTTAATGGCTAATGCCAGAGTCCTAATCCAGTTTCTGGCAACACATTTTAAAACATCTTCTTGGAGGGACCAGCAGTTGGCACAATGGCTATGTCCCTGGACTCCCATGTAGTCAACCACGGTTCAAGTCCCGGTCCTGGTGGCTTAAACTCACACTGGGCGTGTGTGCATCCATGCCCAAGATCCCAAGAGGAAAATGGAGAAGAAGGGATTGCGGCATGGCCATCCCTTCTGGGGATATGATTTCTCGCTTTCTGTCTCTTTGTCTCTCTCTGTCTTTCTGGCAAGCACATGCGCCTTATAATAAAAAAACCTCTCAAAAAAAAAAAAAACACACACACAAAAACATGCTCCTGGAGATGGGATAAACCGTATGCCTTGTAAACCACAGCATTATCTAATGTCTTCTGCCAAATAGGATGAAAATCTTCAATGAAAAGTTTGATGCTGACAAAGGAGATCATTGTTTAGGGGTGATTTTAAATTATTTTCCAATTTCTAGTTCAACTTGTGTCAAATCGTGTGGAGGGATCCATGCAGTATAATAGTAAGAGCTGCAGGAAGTATCTCGTGATGGTCAGATAGCTCCATTGCTTGGAATAAAGGTAATAAAGGAATAGTCATGAGGATATTGTAAAGAACTAACATGTAGAATATTGTTATCTGGGGCCAGAAAGCTTTTGCAAGGGATCTGCACAATCATTGCCTGTAAAATGACTAACTTATATAATTACGTATACTTTCATACCCTGTGCATTTTTTTTTTAAATTCTGGAAATATCAAGTTAGTGCAAAAGCAATTGTGGTTTTGGAGTTTGAATTTTAAATCATTATAACTAGGCTCAAACATATCTTTATTAATCAAAATAGAAGCCATTATAATCAACACATTTTTGCCAGTGAGAAATAATCTTGTTTATTCCTGTAGCATAAAAATGTTTGCTTTGGGATTCAGTGAACTCTTGGAAAGTAAAGACATTATCTCAAAGAGTACACATCGCTTTAGAACAGACAGCACTGAGCTGGAGCGAAGTAAAGCCAAACACCAAAAACATCTGCCGCGGTGGTCACACCTTTTGTGGAGGGTGTGGGCCTTGGCCAGAACGGGGCAGAGGAAGGGACTCAGTGGGGTGCTCCGAGTAGTCTAGGTCCCCACAGGAGTTCACAATAGAGATATACAGGCACATGTCCAAAGTGATAGCATTTCAGATTTGTTCATTTCACAGAAGGTAAAAACCTCTTAAAAAAAGAACCATTAAGAAACATTGAACTCTAGTTAATGATGTGTGTGATACAGTGTTTAGGAGTGAAATGTATCAATCCCGGCACTTACTTTATGTGTAAAAATAAGACAACTTGATGGATAGGTATGGGGTCGAGTGACAAATGGATGTATCTGGGATAAAGCAGATGAAGCAAAATGTTAATTATAGAATCTAAGTGGTAGATAATGGTTTTCACTGCACACTTCTCTCAACTTTTGCTTGAAATTCCCTATAATAAAATGTTGGGGGGAAATGGGTCTTGATTGTAAAAAAGTTTAGAATGCATACCTTTTTAGAATTTATTCTAATTCAGGCTGAAGATATGGTAGCATCCTTTAAGTGTGGGTTTTCCCTTTTAGTCTCTGTCACAACTTAGAATGCTGTCCCGTTCAGTTCTATCCTGTTAGTTGCGAGGATCTTGTTAGCTGTATAAATCAAAGTCAGTGCTACAATCCGTGTCATCCAGTCACTCATTAAATCAGTGAGTTAGTACATGTTCTGTTAATAATGCTTTTAACCACTGTGTTAATTATCTGTGGCTATTGTAACAAGTCACCACAACCACTTAGCTTAAAAACGACAAAGATGTAGTCTCTCAGTTGTGGAGAACAGAAGCCTAACGTCAGTGTCACCGGGCAAGGCAAGGTGTCAGCCTCCATCTCGGGAAGGAGCCATTCCTTGGGCAGCTGCCCGAATGCCTTGTCCTGCGACCGTCTCTCCTGTCTGCTCCTGTGTCACCACCTCCTGTCACTGTCCACTCTGTCTGCCTCTCTCACAAAACGGTGTATGCACCTAGGATTGCATCCAGTCCTCTCCCAGACAGCCCTGGATGACATCTTCCATCTCAGAATCATACTTGCCAAGACACTTTTTCCATGCAAGTTAACATTTATAGGTTCCGTGATTAGGATGTAATATATTTGGGGGCCAATATTTAAGCTAATACTGGCATTTCTGATGTGTCAGTTCCTGTAAAATGGCCTAATTATTTGCCTACTGTTGCTTCCCTTTGTATTATAGTCTTAAAAAAAAAAAAAAAAAAAAAAAAACTAAAGAACTTGTTTCACTTGATTTAATATAAACTCATCAAACTACGTTTTCTTCTTGCCCTAGAGTAGTTTCATAGGAAATGTCCTTTAGGAGATATTATTCTTTTCTTAAAAAAGACTCTGCCCATTTTTTGTGTGTGGAATTTGGTAAAGTTGACAAGGTTGTGAATTCCTTTTTTTTTTTTCTTGGAGAGGTTTTTTTGCGATAGGGCGCATGCCCTCGCCAGACAGACAGAGACAGACAGAGAGACAGAAAGTGAGAAATCACCCCCCAGGGGGGATGGCCACTGCCACAATCCCTTCTCCTCCATTCTGCTCTTGGAATCTTTGGCATGCACGCATACATGCCCAGCGTGAGTTTTAAGTCACCGGGTCCGGACGCGAACTCCGGTCCACTACGTGGGAGTCCAGCAACATAGCCATTACGCTAACTGCTGGTCCCTGAATTCCTTTTGAGAAGAGATTTGTCTTACCCATTTTAGTATCCATGTAGTTAATGGCATAGTAGATATTAGTAAATGTTTATTGAGTGACTGACAGTGTTTTTGCAAACACGAAATGTAACCTTCACGGATCCATCCAGTGGATAGATATTGCCATTTACAGAAGAGACTTAGAGAAATTGAATTATGTTCCCAACTTCAGCACCATGTCCGAAACACATATGCAGAGTTTTGACCGTTTAAGCACTAGAAACATACTTCCATTATCCATAACCGATTGATTTTCGACATGAAACATTAAAAGTTAGTAATCCCCTGATGTAGCTAAATATCATCTCTACTTTATCATCATATTAGTAACCATGTGCAATAATAGTTTTTCATTTTTTTTTAAGTTTTTTGAGTGGCCAGTTTCTCATGGATTAAGTCCACAATGGGAGGAAATTTTCTAAATGATACAGAATATTTTGATACTTTCTTGAAACTTCAACTTTTTCCCAGAAATGCCTCAAGCATATCTAGTCTTTTTTCAGCTTTTTTTTGAATAATACATTTTTTGAAAACTCATTGATATTGAGTCTTACAAACAATCATGCTTCCCTTTTTACTTTTACTTTGGTTCATTGAAATCTCAGTTTGGAATCTTATACTACTTTTAGAAAGCTTTTTATTTTATTTATTTATTTATTTATTCATTCATTATATTTTTTAATTTGGCCAGAGAGAGACAGAGGATGAGATGGGAGGAGAGAAGAAGTGAGAAAGCAAGCCACCAGATTCAGGACTCGAACCCTGGTCGGCCATGTGGGAGTGTCCAGCACCTTAACCACCATGCCACCTGCTGGTCCAATAGAAAGCTTTTTAGGTCTGAATTGTATGAATCCCTCTGGGTGATTATATCCCAGACTTTATTATTTTTTTCCCATATTTTTTTAACCTTTTTTGTCTGTCCAAAAGTATTTCTTTTATAGTTTTATATGCATTTCTAGAGTAAGAATGGACCTAAGTAAGCAGATAAAATAAATGTAGGCCCTTTAGTAATACATAATACATAGATATATTGGGTCGTCAGCAAAGCCATGATGTATTTTCCAATGTTTGTCTATGTAAAAATGCATCATGACTTTTCTGATGATGCAATGTTATTTCTGTTCTTTTTCCTCTCCTTAGCATTCTCTCTACAACCTTAAATCAAGCCTCCTATTCAGCAAACGTTTCTCTGAGTGAACATCACAGTCACTGACTTGCTGATACTGTTATCTATTATCATTTCTTTCACTTTTTAAAAAGAATAATCTATCGGGAACCGGCAGTTAGCGTAATGGCTATGTCGCTGGACTCCCACGTAGTCGACTGTGGTTTGCGTCCCGGACCCGGTGGCTTAAAACTCAGGCTGGGCGCACCCAAGATCCTGAGAGAAGAATGGAGGAGAAGGGATTGCGGCGTGACCATCCCCCCTGGGGGGTGATTTCTCGCTTTCTGTCTCTATGTCTCTCTGTCTGTCTGGCGAGTGCACGCGCCCTATAGTGAAAAACCTTTCAAAAAAAGAATCATCTATTTTAATCTTATTTATTCATTTTATTTTAATTTGACCAGAAGAAGCAACTGAGAGGTGTGGGGGCAGTGAGAAAGCAAGCCACCAGGTCCAGGACTCAAACCATGGTCGGCCATGTGGAAGTGTCCAGCATCTTAAACACCTCACCACCTGCTGGTCCCCCATTTTTTTCACTTTTTCAGAGTATGATGTGGCACTGAATTACTGGTGTTTTCCCAAAAGCCACAATTGTTGTCAAACAGCCCAGGTCTCTTCTGTATCTGATGACCCTGTGCTTAGCTTTCAATGAAAGATCACAGTAAAGAGCTTATGCTCTAACTTTAGTTTTCTGTAAGACCCTATTATTAGCAGAGCAGAGTTCATGAAAACTGACCCATGGACACCCAGCACGTTTTCCTGACATCCCTTTCAAATACCTGTCAGTGCTCACGCTTCTCTGTTCCACTAATGAGTTCTGAAAATAATAAAACGTGTCTCACCAAACTCAGTCTTGCTTCTTCCTCAGAATGCTAGAGTGTATTCCTTTATTTAGTTTGGAACTTGAGATAAGTGTTCTGTGCACAGAGCAGACATTTTAGCTCTGTCGCTGCATTTGCTACGTGGTTTGCTGGTTGTGCAGACACAGCAGTAACTCTAATCATCAGCATCGAGCATTTAGAAATATGCCAGAGAGGTGCACCATTCTTGATTTATCCTTTAAAAGAATGCAGAGCTGAGGGCTGGGGTTGGGAGGGCCGCCAGTTCCTGCTGGCTGTCAGACGTGGTGGCACCCGCAGAGGTACCCACCGTCCGACACACGGTGACATGTGCCACTCGCTTCCCGGCGTTTACTTATTGTCCTGCTTTTGCAACTTTCTGCGAGGAGAAAATGGGTAATGCTTCCCCCCTACGGTTTCCATCAGCCTTACTTACCGGTTTCATTAGCTTTCCACCACTCTTCCTACGAGCAGAGACATGTGTTTTCCCTTCTTGGGGAATAGGCTGATGGCCAGTCCAAGTGAAGAAACCTGGGTTTTCATGATTATGGTGTTTCCAGAACTAGGCTGCTCAGTTTCTTTACCTGATGTGCTTACAAGGATGTATTCGTTGATTTAATGACAGTTTTAGTAAAAAGAAATGGCATTTGTCAAGAATCATATTTAGAAAAGCACATACATGCATCTATACTAAATGCTCTTTTTTTTTTTTTTGGAGAGATTTTCACTGTAGGGCGCGTGCACTCGCCAGACAGAGAGAGAGAGACATAGAGACAGAAAGCGAGAAATCACCCCCCAGGGGGGATGGTCACGCCGCAATCCCTTCTCCTCCATTCTCCTCTCGGGATCTTGAGCACGCACGCACACGCGCCCGGCGTGAGTTTTAAGCCACCAGTTCCGGGACACGAACCACGGTCGACTACATGGGAGTCCAGCGACATAGCCATTACGCTAACCGCTGGTTCCCCTAAATGCTCTTTTGATTATAAACTTAATCTAGTCTTTGCATTGTTGGATAAATCAAATTTAGAAAGAAATGCCCTAGGAGAATATTTTATAGGGAAATGGACTGTTTAACGTCAGGTATCACTGCACTGACCGACAGCTGTAAAAGCCAAGTAGCATTCGATAGCCTGTCCCTGGAACTTTAGATCTCACCCTACTGCACTTAGCAATCATTGCATGAGTGTTAAAATGTGGAGGATTTTATTCTCTATCATTCAGATAAATACAAATTCATTGAAAACAGCAATTGTCCTTTCTTTCAGACTTAAAAAGTGTAAACTGTGTAATTTTCAGGAAAGAATTCTTGGTCAGTGCTATTTATGGCCATTTGTAGAAATACATGGACTTTTAAAAACATACATGTGTTACCTCTTTGTTTTATTAAAGCAAAAGTTATGTCTGTAAACAACACATCAAAACAACTAGGCATGACCTGCCGCCTCTCCCGCCTGTGACTGTCAGGGCAGAGATGAGTCACCTTCAACACCGGCATTAATGCGTAATGATACTGGGGACCGGGCACGAAGCAGTGCCGTCCCGGGGCTTTGGAAGCAGGTTTTATGTATTCAGCGGTGATGATCCCTCTGTCTGAAAGGGCGCAGAGTTCAGTCCAGCCAGGCATCAATAAGGTCAGGTCTATGTAGCGTCCTTGCCTTCCTCAAGGCTGTGTGATCTTTCCTTCCTCGGTCTGGACGAGTATGTGAGCGTCTCTGTGCCTGCCACCAGCACACTCTCTGCTCCTAATCTAGAAGTCCTTCTTCATTCTTTCCTTTATAGAAACGAATAAGAAGCCTTGACTCTTCTGTTCTCCTAATTGGAATATTACTTAGCTTAATATAATAGTCCTTACTTAAAATTACCTGTAAAAACTCTTGTTTTTTTTTTTTTGGAGAGGCTTTCACTATAGGGCACGTGCACTCACCAGACAGACAGACGGAGAGAGACATAGAGACAGAAAGTGAGAAAATAACCCCCCAGGGGGGATGGTCACGCCACAGTCCCTTCTCCTCCATTCTCCTCTCAGGATCTTGGGCATGCACGCACACGCGCCCGGCGTGACTTTTAAGCCACTGGGTCCGGGACATGAACCGCAGTCAGCTACATGGGAATCCAGCGACATAGCCATTACGCTAGCTTCTGGTTCCCGGAGCTCTTAACTCATTTTTGATTAGGTCAGAAAGTTGCTAGACTTACAAATTAATGTGCAGGCCAGCCCTGTGGTGGAACGGTTAAGTGCAATGTTTCAGGAGTCAAGATTCTCACAAGGTCAACTGAGCTTCAAATCCCAACCCCGGCAGCTTGAAAAATAGGGGTGTGTGTGTGTGTGTGTGTGTGTGTGTGTCTGTCTGTCTGTGTGTGTGTGTGTCTGTGCCCATGGGATGAATGGGACTGAGAAATAGAGGGAAAAGGATTGCAGTGTGACTATGCCCCATGGGATGGTTCTCTCTTCCTCTCTGTGGGGAGCACATGCACTTTCTGGCAACCAAAGGACAGAAAAATTAGAAGAAAATTGATGACCAAGTGCAGACTTCCTGAATATGAAGCTTAAAGCATAAAGGAAACATTTGTAGTGGGGATACAGACCTGCTTTCTTTTGTATTTGATTATAGCTATCTGACTATTAGCTTTAGACACAGTAAATTGGGTGCCTTCTCCATTACATTTAAAACAGGTAATTATATATATTTTTTCATACCACTAAAGCCATTTTCTCAATATTTTGAGTATACTTTGGGATGTTTAGAATCATTTTAGTTAAAGTGAGAAGCCAACCTTTCAACTTTTAAAAGTTGTCTTTACCTCTTAGATTATGGTCCTCAGAGAATTCGGCTTTATCCAAAAAGAGACTCTGTGCCTTCCCACGTGAGAAGGAAACCTTTTGTCAGCATCTTGTTAAAGTGGCCTCCTTGGCTATGCAGGTCATGGGAGGTCTGAACTCAACCTCAGTCTTTGGCTGCTTCACAAAACCAGTGTTGAAGCCCAGGCAGACTCCCTGAGTCAGGGGTTAAAGAGGCAATTAGTCACCGCAGAGCAGGGCCAGGCCGTCTTCTGGTGAGAAGTGCTTCCCTCTTTCCTGACTGATGCCTGAAATCTCATCTTCTGAGTGCTTTTATATCCCCCTAAAATAATTTAGTCTTAGCCATTGGAAATTAAGCGTGAGTTTAAAATAGCTGCTGTCCGTTGAACTGAGACATTCATACCAATACTTCTAGCTGCGAGGGGGGGGATATCCAGGGAGACTGTTAGCAATTATATGTTTAATATTTCTCCTAAATTCCGTAGTGTTCATTGTAACTGTTTGGAAACCTAACAAGTCTACTTCGACTATTGCTAGCTTTGCTAGTAATGTTCTTAGTGGGTATCAGAGTAAGGAGAGCAGTTTGGAGCTGGCCAGAGTTTTGCTTGACTTTTTCTCAGGAAAGTAATGGCCTCTGATGAGGTACAAGTCACTAAACTGAACAGCAGTCCTAAGTGTTTTTGTATTTCTGTTTTTCTTAAGGGCCTAGCATTTTGCTCTCACACAGTAAATTTTTGTTACATGTAGCGTGATAAAATCTTTCCTTCTACCCTCTATATTAACATATGCCAGAACATAAAGGGAGCACCCATCTTAGCTGTATTAAAACTGTGCAGCATCTGGATTTTCCTTGCTACTGGCGGGGACTGGATGGCACCTCAAAAAACTTACAAGAAGACGATTTCTTAACATTTCCTATGAGTAATCTGATTTCTTCTCCATTGAAAAATACATGAACCCGTGAATTAAGAAGTCGTATCTTTCATATTCTCCTTCCCTCCTTTTCTAGGATTTCCTTTAGTCCTGACATGACTATATTGAGCTGATGCGGAATAGTTACTGAAACAGGAAATATGATTTTTCTGTTCCACGGTTTAAATGTTAATAGCCACAAGAGTGAATGATACTTGATTCATCGATTATAATTGTGTCCATCACGTCATAATAATAGGGCTTACCAATTGTAACTCTTAGTATTTCTAACATAGTTTAAACTTAATAAAATGATATCGAATTAAAGAAAAGGTTAGTATTTTTTCTTTTTTAAAAAGAATTATTTATCCAACATCATGTATTCATTGTTGTCCTTCAATTTGATCCAAGAGAGACAGAGAAAGGGAGAATGAGAAAGCAAACCACCAGATTCAGGAGTTGAACCATAGTCGGCCATGTTGGGAGTCCAGTGCCTTAACCATCATGCCACCTGCTGGCCCCAAGATTAGAATTTTTTTCTTCCTTCAGCATATTCCAGAGAATGCATCACAAACTTAGCTTTACTCATTACATGTTTATTGTCATGGGAAAAGGATAAAATGAGCAAAATTGAAAGCGAGACTTTTAGATGAATATATTTGAAATATTGGGGGACCAGCAGTTAGCGTAATGGCTATGTTGCTGGACTCCCATGTAGTCAACCGCGGTTCGAGTCCCAGACCCGGTGGCTTAAAACTCACGCTGGGCGTGTGTGCGTGCGTGCCCAAGATCCCGAGAGGAGAATGGAGGAGAAGGGATTGCGGTGTGGCCATCCTCCCG
>NW_006159626.1:996344-1041963 GCF_000334495.1 Tupaia belangeri chinensis
TATATATATATTCAAAATATTAAAGCCAGTGCCAAGTTATCTCGTTTGTTACTTCCTTCTCCAGCCCTGCACTGGGAAAAATCTCCAACCATCTTGTTTCTCAGTGACTTAAAGCAAATAAATGAAAAGAAAGAAAAAAGGCAAATAGATGTGCATTTAAAAATGTTACAGGCTTTCTTCTATCTGAAAAATATTTGTAAAGTATTCTAAGAAGCATTCAAATTAAATTGAAACATGTTTTGCTCATAAATGAAAAAGAAATAGCAGCTGGTTCGTGGCTGGCCGTGGCTGAATGCACTAGGCAGGGTTATTTTCTGTTTTAGCATTCTTTCGCTGTTGAAGCCCGTTTAGGGAGCTAATGTTAGAGACACTCAGAGAGGGTGGTCCAGAAAGATTAGCAAATGACATCGCTCCGTCTTTGTCCCCTCATACTTACACCTCCGTCAGCCAAGGTGCAAACCCATAGAATTTAAGTTTCAGTAGCATTTCAGTGTTTGGTATGTCTCATTTTCAAAAAAACATCGAATGGCGTAACTGCTGTTTCCATCTTGTAACCTTTTATTACCACTCTGTGTGACAAAACGGGCATTGGTTTACCACTGTTTACGTAGAAATGCTTAAATTAATCTCAGGCTTACTGATCAGCAATTGCCTTTCCAGAGAATAACATTTGGTATGCGAGAACTGTATGAGTGTCCCAAGGTCATTGTTGTTAACTGGTGAAGCTGGTGACATTTTACATGTTGCTCCTAGTCTTTGGTCCATAAATTAAAAACATGCTTTGAATAAGTGCTTTAGTATTTTAATTGCAAGTCATTCTTTTAAAAAAAAATTTTTTAAAAGTCCTTGAAGCAAACATCTCTTGTATGAGAATATCTTTAAAAGTTTACATGAAGAATGGACCTAAATGTGTATCTGGTACTGCGTGGTTAACAGGATCGAACAGAAGAGCATGTACAAGAAGCTACTACAGATACACAGTGCGCCCACGCTAGCACGCTGATGCCACCTGACGCCTTTCCAAAACAATCTTATGGTTGTCATTTAGGTACAGTTCTTTAACTTAAGGGACATAATGATTAAGGTGCTAGGCACAGCAGTTCGAGTCTCAGACCTGGTGTTTGAAAATCACGTGTGTGCATGCCCAAAATCCCAAGAGGAAAAGAAGAAGGGGTTTGGGCATGGTTTTCCCATCTGGTGGGTGATTTCCACTTCCTCTCTCGTTGTCTCCCTGTCTCTCTCCAGGGACCACACATGCCCGATGGCAAAAAATCCTTTACAACAACAATAAAAACTATTGCATCCTATTTTTTTAAATTAAAATGTTATTTTTTTAAAAAGTACTTACATATATAATGATCATGAATGAAATTGTAGTCAGAGCAATAAGGGGAACATACTATTAATATATTCTTAAGGTCTGGCCTCTGGGCCTACTGGTTAAGGGAGCAGGCTCCCACACAATCAACTATGGCTGAAACCCAGGCCCTGACAACTCGAAACACATGCTGGATGCATATGCACGCATGCCTAAATCCTGGCAGGATCAGGGAGAGAGGGTTGTGGTGTGAACACTCCCTCTTTTGGGGTCTTTTTTTTTTCCCCCTCCCTGTACTTTGTTTCTGGTGAACACACATGCCCTCTGGCAATTAACAAGATAAAAATAAATAAACAAATTTTTTAAATAGATTCTTGAATTGATATATCTCAAACATGTTTACCTATGGGTCCGCCGCCAGTGTGGTGGTTAAGGCGGCTAGATCCCACGTGGTCCACTGTGCAGTTTGAGTCCTGAATCTGGAAGGCTCAATTATATGCTGGGTTCTGGACAATGCCAGCATTTGCATTTTTTCAAAACAAGTAAATTTCTTTTTTTTTTTTTTTTGAGAGGTTTTCGCTATAGGGCGCGTGCACTCGCCAGACAGACAAAGACAGACAGAGAGACAGAAAGCGAGAAATCACCCCCCAGGGGGGATGGTCACGCCACAATCCCTTCTCCTCCATTCTCTTCTCAGGATCTTGGGCATGCACGCACACACGCCCAGCGTGAGTTCTAAGCCACCGGGTCCGGGATGTGAACTATGGTCAACTACGTGGGAATCCAGCGACATAGCCATTACACTAACTGCTGGTTCCCAAAACAAGTAAATTTCTTATTGACAGCAAAAAATAAAAAAAGAAGAAGAAAGAAAAAACAAAGAGAAAGCATACCAGGCACATGTGCATGTGTGCCCAACATCCCAAGAGGAAAAGGGATTAGGGTATGACCATTCCACTGGAGGTGCTTTCTCATTTTCCCTCTCTTTCTCTGTGTCTCTGTCTCCAGCAAGTGCATGCACCATAGAACAAACTAAAAAAAATAAATAAAAATTAAATCTATAATTTTTTATTTTTATTTATTTATTTATTTTTGCACGTAGAAGTCTTTGTATAGTGCATTGTCTAAAGTCAGGGTATACCTGCAAGTCATTCCTATTCATTTACTGCACTGGGATTGGATTATCCTTCAGTAAACCTGGATTTGAGGCTTTAAAAATATCAATCTCATATCACTGTTCTTTCTGTAAGATGTCAAATCACGTTTTGGTGACTTCTTCTGTCATTTAATTGACGTGTGTATGAATTAGTCAGTGTGATTCTGCACAGAGAGCTAGACTAAGTTTGCCCCCTTGCCACTCTTCTTAGCTACTGTAAGGCCTTTTTATTCCTTTTGTATGTGTGTGCGTTTACATGCGGTGTTTACTGCCACTTACGTCTCTCCCCACTTACAATCCATTAGGTTGTTGGAAAAGTCAAGACTTTTTTTTATGTTTTCTATGCAAAAATGCATCATGATTTTTCCAACAGTCCAGTATATGATGTGGGTTGTCTTGTTGCCTTGCTTAGTTTCAAAAAGTGATGAAAATGAGGTCCTATTTCTAAAACCCCCAAATAGATCACTTTTACCGTATGTTTGCATTTTCGGAGGTTGAGTTTGAGCCACGTGTTTATTCAGCTTTAACGTACCTGGCTCCCATTGCCCTGAGTTGCCAATTACATTACAGCGTTCTTCATACATTCCGTTTTAAATTGGTGGGGTGGTTATGTCTCATTGCATTCCCCCCCTCCTTAAAGATACATCTCTTATTCAAATATGAGAGAAGCAACTCAGAAAAGAACATCCTCAAGTTTATGTAGAAATTCACCAGCCACATACTAATGCATCTCTAATGGGGACATTTCTTTTCACACCTCTAAGGTGATTGAGCCTGTCCTTTAAAGCGAGATCTGCAAACCAGAGTCTGGCAGCTCCAATTAGCTTCTTTTGGGGTTTGAAGCACATCACAAACAGTAACAAGGTCTCCTAGGACACTCCTCTTGCTAGCAATGTAGTCATATTTCCTCATTAGTTCTTTTCAATTGTCACTAATGCCATGTTCCAGCTTTTGAGTAGGAGACAAAAAACATAAAAATTTGGTATGTATGTAGAATGGGCCATTGTTTTCCATAATTCGAGGCTCTTTTGAATTCCTTTGATAGTTCTGAAGCTTACACAGCTTAATTCATTAACCTTTACCCTTCACATAAATCAGGTGATTAAGAATCTATTGCTAAGGAGACAGATTTTCCCTTCACTGGAACTAAGTAACGCTTTCTCTTCTTTAGGAAAAAAAAAATCTTATATGGCTCATGAAAGTAACCATTCTGTTGCTTTTCAAATTCCATCAGATGTTTCAGGTGTGTTTTAGAAGTTGTCAAAAACAAGAGTGTATGAAATTACATTATCAAAATAATTCTGAATGCACTGGATACTTGGGAGCAGGTTTTCTGGCCCCTTTATGTATTCTAAAAGAGTTTTATACATGTTCTCAACAGCTGTTACTCAAGAATTTACGATGGTAGCAATTTTTAAAGATTTTCTTCAGACCCCTGCCAAAACATAAAAGCAAGAAAATAATCGGAGAGGAGCCAGTTCAGAATAAACTGAAGTACATGTAAATGAAGGGCATTTTCTTCGGAGAAATTTTTCATATGGACCCTCGTCATATGGAAAATGGTGGTGCCGAGTTCCAAAAAACAGTGTGATTGTTCTGTGGTCCCCTGGAGGTGAGACCCGAATGAGTGACTTTGGATTCTTTATTTCCTCATTAAGATTCATCCTCCCCTTATTCCTCAGAATTTAGGGAGAAGGTGGACATGATTATTCTGCCTAGATGTACATGGCTACACTGACAGTATTTGATAGTCTTTGGAATTTTTCACTCTGTCATTTTCCCATAATATAAATTTCTCCTTAATAATCTTATAGATTTTTGCTTTTTCCTAAGTTTTATAATTTTTCATGTTATCATGCATGAAATGCAAAATCTTCGAATATACTGATCCCATAGAGAATGTGGATCACGTGATATTCTGAGGTTTGTCCTTAGAGGTGTTGTGGGCAAGGAGAAAAGAGAAAAATTTGAATTCTAGCTTCTCAGTTTAGGGACTGGTGGCTTACCCCTAGGGAGGACACTGAGTTATCGCTGGGATCTGTGCGAGCCCTGTGTGGTAGCTAAGAAAAGGGATGGATCTTTGGTTCTACCTCTCCTCGTTTACAGAGTATCACTTTGCAAACATTCCTCTCTTACTGGTATCATATTAAAATGTACCCCTTGAAAAACATACACGAGTACGTTTTTGTCCAAAGGTTGAAGTACTTACTGAGTTTTAGCACTTCGGTGCCTGCCTACATACTGTGCGGTGAACTGGAGATTGCTCTGACGTTGGTACACTAGAGATTGTTACTCAAGCACTCTGAAACTGAGTAGATGTGTGTATGTTAGGGTGCTTCCTGTCCTACGTTCTAGAATGGACTCTGAGAATGTCTGGAGAACAGGACAGTCACCAACTGTGGTCTTTCTCCATGACCTGCTGTCACCACATGCTGCCCGGGAAACGAGACCAGCAGAGCTGTAAGGCTTTAGACACCATCAAGGGACACGAGGGGGCTCCGTTTCCACCCATCTGCGGTTAACAGGAAGGCATAAACCACTTGCAGTTTCAGCTCTCAAAACAATAGCTGTATCAGCTATGTATTTGGTCCACTCAATTTTGTGTTTCGAGCTTCTGTCCAGAATCACAGAACTTGGGGTTTCTCTCCTCCAATATCACATCTGTGAATGATATAATAAAATTAAATCTTGCTACAAGTCTTCCCATGAATAGATTTTTCTTTTTCCTCCATGAATTCTTATCTGAGGAATAGCTCTGTATCACACAGGACTTCTAACGCACTGGCTACGATTTCTCAGTAACGAAAGCATTTGGAAAACCGCGTGTATTGAACTTCCAAGAACAGTGCAAAAATCCTAGGCAATCCTTTGTAGCAGTAAAGTGCTTTTCTCCGTGTCTCTCCCTTTTTGTCTGAAAGATCCTTACAGTAGACACGTTAATCATGAATTGTCTCTTAGCTATTGGGCAAGCTAAACACGGTTAGCCATTCCTGGCTGTCCGTGCTTCCTGCACTGTCAGTCAGGGAAGAAGGAGCCCTGATGCTCACAGCCTTTCATCGTCCTCACTCGGTGATTGTCTTATTTGTAGAAATACCGTCTCTTTTCCCCTATGAAACAACGTGACTTGGCTTGTACAGTGAGATCAATTTGTTTTAGTTGCTATTTGTAGTCTTCTCTATATGGCTTTAATGTTCTTACGTGCTTGTAGCAAATCTAATATAGAATCCACTAGAAGAAACACGAATACAATGTGCATATATAATGTTTGCATAATCAATTACAAAACAGGGCATTTTGAACAATCTAAATAGAACAGGAGAATAAAGTACAACTAATGATTTTTTTTTTTTGAGAGGTTTTTGCTAGAGGGCGCATGCGCTCCCCAGACAGATAGAGAGAAACAGAGAGACAGAAAGCGAGAAATCATCCCCCAGGGGGGATGGCCACACCACAATCCCGTCTCCTTCATTCTCCTCTTGGGATCTTGGGCACGCACGCACACGTGCCCAGTGTGAGTTTAAGCCACTGGCTCTGGGACTGGACTAAAATCGCGGTCGACTACGTGGGAGTCCAGCAACATAGCCATTATGCTAACTGCTGGTCCCTGCAACGAATGATTTTTTTATGGTCCCACAAAGTGTCGGCTCTGCTAATTTTTTCAGTAGGCGATGCCGAGGACAGTGAGATGTCTATCTTTGATATGACAGTAAGTGGTAAGCTTTTTTTTTTTTTTCAAATCTTTTTCTTTTCATCTTTTTAAATTATTTTTTCCTTTTATTTTTTTAATTTCATTTTCTTCCATACATTCAATCACATTATTATTTGTCTTACAAAATGGGTACTTCAACAGGTGAACATTTCTCCCTAGTACTGTTGATAAACTACAAAATATCTCCAACAGATAATACCACACCTCTTTGTACCATTCATGCTTTGCCTCCCTGCCCCTCCCCGAAATGTCCTTCCTCAGACCCTCCTCTTTCACACACACTATATCTGGTATTTACATCTATATACTGCGTTTCTAGATCCTTTATCATTCAGGCCTTTATTTTTATTCTTAGTATGTTAAAATTAGTTTTAAAAGTTGTATATAAAATGGGGCTACTGTTTTTGTTTGTTTTTATCTTTTCTTTTTTGTGACCTTATTTAAATCTTACATTGAAGCCAAATCACATGGAATTATTTTTCTAAATTTCCCTTTGCAAATAATTTATATCAATCATAATTATATCATGTTACTGTTTTAAGTTTTCTGTTGCAGTTATGGAAAAGCTTATCCATTTTTATTATAAATCTTTTTTTAAAAAAGTAAAAAAAGAATGTCTATTCAATTATTCTGAAAAAACTTGAAATGTTTATCATTCCATTAGAACAAAATTCTATAAAAATATTTTAAAAGAAAAATGTCTCCTCTCTAACTAATTTAACCTTCAATAATGAATTATGTGGAGTAAAATTGTATAAAATTTCCTGACATTTTATGAAGATACCTACAAATAAGCCAGACAGCAAATAAAATATCTGAAAGACAGATGGATACTGAGTAATTTTTTGATGGATTGTACATATAGGCATCAAATTACTTGATCCTTACTTCCTTGAAAAGGTTAATGACTCTTTCTGCTTTTACCCTTTTAGTAAACTGTTATTTATAAAGATTAAAACGGGCTGCCTAAGCCTGTGTCAGTATGACTATATGGGCGTGTAGAGAGCCACAGAACAGAGAGTGTTGTTAACCATTACTTTTTAAAGTTCCTGCAGTTATGCCCTCTAAACTCAGCTATGGTTATTGGAGCACACACCATTCAAAAACCTTTTAACTTAAATGAAACCGGGAAAGACTTTAAATCTTAGGTATCTATATCTATTTTGTTAAAAGGGCCTATACCCAGATGATAATTCATTTAAAGTATTAAGATTAAAGCATTTTAAAGTAAAATAATGTTAAAGTTCTTACGTGTGCATATTTTTTTCACTTTTTATCTATAAAAGTAAAATTGAAAGAAAAGCAGATTTTTAAAACACATTTTTGTTTTATGTTCAATAAAATTTCACAAAAATGTATATTTTAATGTTACAAAATTCCAACATTAGTAATTGAACTTTGAGCAAAAAAAATAAAAATTCATCCACTTATAATCATCAACCACTCATCTCTATTTTACCATTTATCTATAAATTATTTTGTTAGTTCATTATATAGACAATATATATCCATTAAATAGCGTATGTTTACTAGTCTTTTATTAACAAATGTGATCATTAATGCTACAAAAATATCTCTTTTTCATCTCTTTGACTTTAAAATGTGCACCCCTCATATGTATATTTCATTGAAGTCATTGAGGGATTAGAGCACTGGAGTTTAAAGCAGGGAATCTAACACCTTTTCCTGTAACACCTTGAAAAAAGTTTGTTGAAAGGAGAAAGCCTTGGCATTCATCAGACTGGGCCCTCTTAGATTTGTGGCAGTCCTCACTAATTTAACTGGAAATGCAGGAGTGTAACTCTCCACTTTTGTGTGTGTTTCAGGTGTGTGGAGGTCATTGCAAAGGAGGGACAAAACCTAAAAGAGCTGTATCTGGTGTCCTGCAAAATCACGGATTATGGTAAGTCCCGAGCCATGGGCTAATCTTTTTTCCAGAAGAAAAAGTTACAAAATCATTGAAAGTTTTTGAGTAAAAGAAATCAGCTCTCTCACAGAGACTGTTTATCTTCATTTCTGTTCATTCTGATCACACCCAGAAATAAGGAGCCCAGCACCTGAGTAAAATGAATGGGCCTCTCACTCATTGCCAAGTGCAGTTGCACACACGGGCAGCCTGTGTGTGCACGTTCAGAGAGGGTGAGCACGCAAGGGTGAAAGCGCCACACTTCGGAGGTCGGTTTCAGGACCGTGAAATGTGTGCTATAGTAAACGTAGCTAAGGACATTTCCACTTTGAGCTCATGTGCCTAATTTAATGCCATGTCAAATGTATTTCTGCCCATACTCTAAATGTCAAACTTCCTAACACTTTAAATTCTCCAAATATTTAGAAACTCCTGTGTTTACATAGATAGGAAGTAAAAGCTATATATTTGTACACAATACTTTAAATTATGTTCATTTCAGAATCATTTTTAAATGGAGAGAAGCAAGACATTTTATACAAATATGAAAAATATGAAATGTAGAAAATCATTGAGGTAATAAAGAAAAGGGATCTAGTCCTTCTCTTTTTGTTCAGCTTAGTATTTTTACGTATCCTTGAGTATTTACTCTAAATGCAGATATGTGGCTTTATAAGAAACTAAAATGGGCTCCTCTTCTCTTTTCTGACTTCTTAAATTTTTTCACTTAAATTTGCAAATATGCTTTCTATCTTAGGGGCAGATAATAATCCCTTACGTTTTTATCGTTAGCTTTGACATATGCTAATAAATGACTCCAGCCCTTGTACGTCACATAGATGGTGTGCCCCGTGTGAGGAAGTTGTGTGTTAAAGCTACTGAATTCATCTTCTGGAAAAAGTCCACTAAAGCTATAATCAAAATGATGTAAAAAAGAGTTTCATTTAAAACTGCTCCTTATTTCATAACTTGGAGGAGGGGAATGATCGATGTGTCTTATTTGGATTTATGAATGATAATCCTAGGTGGCTGAGTTTCTTCCTAATACTTACCTTTTCTTATATGCTGCCAGTTAGATTGTTAATATTCAAGAGGATAGATTAAATCCTTTATAATGAACTTTCCTGAGGGCCTGCCATAGGAAATGCTGCTAAAATGATGCTTTGTTCTGGAGGCATAAAATACATTGTCTTCTAACGACCTCTTTGTCTGTGAAATTAGTAGGTACAAAAAAATAAAAATAAAAAAATAAACAAAAAAATCCAGACAGCAAGGCAGAGGAAAAGCTTTGGACTTGGAGTAGGTCTGGAGATAAGTTCTGTCTTGGTTCTTTGCCCGTTGGTCCTGGGGTGTCTTGACCATCTCAGTTGCTTTATTTGTAAAATGGAGAGTTACTGCCTGACTCCGTGCTCCTGCGCAAACTGGCACCCAGCCCAGTTGGGGAGCTTCGTGTATTCTGTTAACAAACGTCTTCCTACGGGAGGAAGCTAGAGACAAGAGTCA
The DNA here is from genome assembly GCF_000334495.1 of Tupaia belangeri chinensis. Taxonomy (NCBI): domain Eukaryota; kingdom Metazoa; phylum Chordata; class Mammalia; order Scandentia; family Tupaiidae; genus Tupaia; species Tupaia belangeri. The sequence goes on from NW_006159626.1 coordinate 1,005,937, forward strand.
CTCAAAATTCTTCTACCCATTTTCCTTTTATAGGTCTTGGAAGAAGTTTCATCATTATTATTATTATTACTATTATTATTAATTTGGGGGGTCACATTTGCTATTGTTTAGGGATATTTTAAGTTCTGGTGTTTTGAGATTTTAGAATTTATTTTTCTCCCAATATGGTGAAAATACGTTAGCTCTTTGCCAGTATGGTGTAGATTTTTCCCTGAGTGTGAATTGCTTGGATCGGTGAGTCTCAGCTCTGCATGTTAGACTGCCTGGAGAGTTTCTGCGACAGACTGACACGGACCCTTTCCTAAGACGAAGTCGAATGTCTGAGAAGTGTGGGCTGGGCAGTGGTCTTGTAAGCTTACATGAGTGGTGATAATGTCAGACAGGGCTGAGAACACTGTCGGGTCTATTTGAGAAGGACCAGAAGTGAACATCTGGGGACTTTCCTCTCATGGTGACAAAAACACGCAGCCCCAGTCCTTGTGTACTTGAGTCTAGCTTTCACCCGCTTTGCCCCATCTCCTCTCACTCCCTTCTCTCAGAGCCTGTAAGTATTCAGAGAGTTCATGGTGAAGGTTTTTGAGAATCCGTTGATTTTTTTTTCTCCAAAATGTTGGGGCACAATTGAGGAAAAGGGTAAAGGTCGATAGTTTATGAGATTGTACTGTAATTGCTATTTGATTATAAAATCAAAACAAATCACCTGAAGTTCAGCTCAGCCCATCTTTTCTCTGGTACAGTGCCAATAACGTGAGTAATTTTTGTCAGAAAGACAGCAGGAAGATTATTCATTGTAACCAGAGAAACAGCACATTATTGAAGGTGAGTGCTCCACCCGAGAAGGCTGTCTGTCCCCTCACCCTGTGCGAGAACACATGTCTTTGCCTTCCTTTAATTATATAATTAGAAACACATTCTCTAGAACCTTGTGATTATCAGGGCCACTTAGAAATTGTAAAGTTAGAGGTATACCTGATTGCAGGGGAATCTCGTCCTTCAAGAGCCTACTCCGTAATTCTGTTCTCGTGGCTTTACTCATGTCCGACGTAGTGCGTCTCCCCTTTCCCTCCTTTCTGCGTCCCTGGTATACACCTGCCGTCAGTTCCACGTGCAAGAGCGTGGAGGTTTCCTGCAGGACGCACTGATTCACAAACAGCAGTTTGCCTGGCATATCATTTGTAATTGTTGTCAGAATTCTCCCAGGTGTTGAATGTGGTATTACAGTACTTAGCAACACCTGGCCAGGCTATGATGAAGTTATGTTTATTTTAATTGATATATGATATAGTTGTCATGAAGAAAACTATCATGCTAATAGGCTTCTCACTCTCCAAACTGAGCATAGATCATAGATCTTTATGGTAAAGGACAGCAATTATAAACAAATCAATAATTCAGGCATAGCTAAATGGAAAATACAGTCTAGGGAAATTGCTCCCTGAAGAGAAATCTAATATTGTCACTCCTCTGTCACTGAACAAATGCATGCTATAGGCAATATTGTAGACAAAAACTCAAACTTAGGAGTTAGAGAGTTAGGTTAAAATTCTACCTTTTCTTTTCTTTGCAATCTAGAGCAAGTTACTTAATTTCCCCGTTTTGTCATCTGGTAAACCACATGATGACAGGTACCGCATAAGCCTGTGAAAATGGATATAGGACTACTGGTGACACAGTGACACTTACTAAGTGGCAGTTCTTAAAACAGCAGAATTCTCTTTCTCTCTCTGAACCAGCCCTTCTCCTTCAAGTATGATTTTTCTGTTGGTAGGAATTGTTATTTAGAAATTTGACCTAGGACCAGCAGATAGCATGGTGATTAAGGCATTGTCCTCCTACATGGTCAACCCAGTTCGAGTCCTCAACCCAACAGCTTGAAATTGATGCTGGAGTTGTGTGCATGCATGGCCAAAATCCCACGAGGAGAAGGGAGGAGAAGCAGCAGTGTTGTGGCCATTCCCCTAGGGGTGATTTCTCACTCTCTGTCTCTGTCTCTCTGGCGAGCACACACACCCTAGGGCAAAAATCTCTCCAAAACAAAGTTTGACTTACGTTAATCTGTACGTGCCTAGTTGACTTCTAGACCTCAGCTTTCTAAGACAAATTTTTAAAGAAGGTGTTTCTTTATTTTTGATAGAGTGTACACGTGTGTGTGTGTGTGTGTGTGTGTGTGAGAGAGAGAGAGAGAGAGAGAGAGAGACAAAGACAGACAGGAATAGCACCTCCACAAGGTGACCACACCACGATTCCCTCCCTCCAGCTGTCGGGTCCTGGGCACTCACGTGCATGTCCCGTGTGTCTTAAGCTGACCTGGCTGAGAACTTGAGTTGTGGTCACCACGTGGGATCCTGCTTCTCTTGAACAGACTTTATCACTGTCAACTAGAGTAGGCCCTGAACCAAATTCTTCTTTAGAAACAGAAAGATGCACTAAAACTCTAAAATCTTTAATTTGCCTCCCTATCTTGGGTTTCTCTTCTGTCCTCTTTTCATGGTGCTCATGTTTCTTTATTTCTTTTTTTTTTGAAAGCTTAGTTATCCATTTCCTCCACGAGTAACAGACAGAAACAGAGAGAGAGGACGTATGCATCCCCAACGGGGTCTTTACGCCACAATCCACCCCCAGCTCCAGTCAACCACAGGTCTTAGGCACACATGCTGGCATGCTCAGGGAGGCCCGGGGACACGAACCTGGACCCTCACATGTGGGTCAGCCCCACAGAGTGTCACATCTTACTGCCGTCCACTATTTGGGTCCTATGTTCCTCTTCGTCTGGATAATTCTCTTTGTGCTCCTTATGTGTTTCCTTGCTCTTTGAATAATTCATTTGCCAGTTACCATTCTCCACCACCAACATTTTTGGGAAATTCTCCACATTGGGAAAGGTGTGTCTCCGGGATTAAGAGGAAGACAGAGTAAAAATCAGCCTGTTCCATGCAGGCCTGTGGAGGCCAGAGCCAGCCTTTCTCCTAGACTGCAGAGCGCGCCAGAGGGTGCAGTAAGTGGGCAGGTGGGTAAGCTCCCCTGTTGTGTCACTGCAAGGAGACTTACCAGTGCGGCCCTCTGTCGGGCAGGGTCCAGGTGTCTCTCCGGGCTGTTATCACCTTTCTTTCTTTCTTTTTTTTTTTTGGAGAGGATTTTGCTATAGGGCGCGTGCGCTCACCAGAAAGACAGAGCGAGACAGAGAGACAGAAAGTGAGAAATCACCCCCCAGGGGGGATGGCCACGCCGCAATCCCTTCTCCTCCATTCTCCTCTCGGGATCTTGGGCACACACGCACATGCGCCCGGTGTGAGTTTAAACCGCCAGGTCCGGACTTGAACTCTGGTTGAATACATGGGAGTCCAGCGACATAGCCAGTACGCCAACTGCTGGTCCTCACAGTTCTTTTGACTTTAACATTCTTGAGGGCCCTTTGTTATACTCTAGATAGATCTTTTTTGTTTCCCTTCTTATGCTACCAAGTAACCTCTCATTAAGGAGAGTTGTAAACACTCAGCTACTGACAGCCTTGGTTGGGGCCTGGCAAGGGCACTGTTGGCCCACAGACTCACTCTGTCCTCCCCACATGCTCCTGTCACTCCCCCTAGCCGCCCGTGAACTGTGCTCCTGGGGCTGGTCCCCGCTGCCCAGTATCCTGCTAAGTCCCAGCGCTCCCTGCCATATCTGGGACTTTGTAACACAACAAGGCTCACTGCAAAACTTCTGCAGTGCTCCGGGCAAAAAGGCTTCCAGGTCAAAGAGGTCACTCCGTGGTTACATTGGAGGTGTCATTTCAGTGCTCCGCCATACTACACCATACTACACCCTTGATAAGAGACGTTTTGTTCTGTCAAAAATAGTATCATTCTGGGGACCAACAGATGGCATAATGGTTTCATTGCTGGACTCCCACATAGTCGACTGTGGTTTAAGTCCCGGGCCTGGCAGCTTAAAACTCATGCTGTGTGTGTGTGTGTGTGTGTGTGTGCGTGTGTGTGCGTGTGTGCGCGTGCCTACCCAAAATCCTGAGAAGAGAATGAAGGGAAGGGATTGTAGTGTTGCCCTGTCCCCTGTGGGGGTGATCTCTCTGTCTCTCCGTCCCTTTCTGTCTCTCTGGTGAGCACAGGCATCCTACAGCAAAGATCTCGCTCTAAAAAAATAAATAAATAAAATAATAATTATAATATCATTCTGTAGGAAGATGCTGATTTACACCGCCTAGGTTCTAGGCCCTGTATGCATCAGATATAGTTTCTACATTCCTGGAGATTTCGTTCTGGGAGGTTCCAGAGGACAGGGCTAGCTAGACTAAGGTTGTTTGTTTGTTTGTTTATTTATTTATTTATGTATTTTTAAAAGGTAATGTATATCTTCTGGGACCAGCATTTGGTGTAGTGGCTATGTCGCTGGACTCCCCTGCAGTCCGAGTCCCAGACCTGGTGGCTTAAACTCACACCAGGCATGTGTGCATGCCCAAGATCCCGAGAGGAGAATGGAGAAGAAGGGATTGCAGCGTGGCCATCCCCCCGGGAGTTATTTCTTGTCTTTTCTCTCTCTGTCTCTATCTTTCTGGTGAGTGCACGCACCCTATAGCAAAAACCTCTCCAAAAAAGGGAAAAAAAGGTAATGTGTATCTTCTTCCTTGAGACAAAAGGAATGTCAGGGAATGGCCCAGGGACATTAATCTTTGCTTTGCTGTGCTGTTACCCACGCCGCAAGGCAGCCTGGTTGGCCCTCTGACCTTGCCCACCTCTATCTGGGATCTCAGAACTCCTAGCTCTTAAGTAACCCAGATTAGGACCTAATTTAGGATTACCGAAGTAAGCTCATTTAAGAAACAAACAAAAAAAAAAAAAAAACAAGCATGCTGAATTACACTAGTATCAGAAACATGTACCTTTTCTTGAGAAATTATTTGAGAAATAATATTATACCGAAAATAATCTTGTTCCTTATTATATCATCTTGTTATATGATTAGGTATGCATTGCATATAATGATGTTCTATTTGAAGTAAAATACCTGCTTTTTCTCTCTTATGTTTTGTTTCATTTTCAAATTGTATTTCAAACTCCTCTGAGATTGCTGGGTAAGATTCCACTCCTTTTGTCAGTATGAGTAACTCTTAAAGGTTGAAAAGTGACAAAGAAGAACGTTAGAAAATACATTTGCAAGTCAAAAAGAATGTCCTATTGTTTTACTGTTGATTATTCACCTTCTCTTTCATTCCATTATTTAAATATAGACAACTTTTATTGTTTCTAACAAAATAGTGGTAAATTGCTAAATTTTCTATTGTTGCAAATTTCCCTTGTTTGTATGTTCTTCTTAAAAGTTATTTCTCTTCACTTGTTATTTTTTTATTTCACCTTGAGTTCCCCACTGCCGCACTCATATTCCTACGTTATGTTTCATGGGTGTCTTACATACACATACACATATCCATGGACGTGATTCTTCACCAAAAATTTAGCGTTTAATTAGACACTTTTCTGTTTCCTTTTTAAAAAAGAATTATTTAAGTTTATTTGTTTTATTTTGACCAGAGGGGGACAGAATGAGAGATAAAGTGAGAGGGAGGTGGAAAGTGTGAAAGCAAGCCTCCAGGTCTGGGACTCAAACTGCAGTCGGCCATGTGGGAGTCCAGTGCCCTTAACTACCACACCACCTGCTAGGCCCCCCATAATACACTTTTCTAAAACATTAGTTTTTGCTCAGCAGCAAAGACATTGTTGGCTCTCATCCCTATTCCTAGCTGGCCCCAACCAAGACTGTAGCACTGGGGGCCAGCAGATGGCCTGGTGATGGGGGCTCTGGATGCCCACGTGGCTGATCGTGATTTGAGTCCTGGACCTGGTGGCTTGCTTTCTCACTTTCCCTCTCTCTCTCTCTCTCTCTCTCTCTCTCTCTCTGTCTCTGTCTCGTGAGTGCATGTGCCCTATAGCAAATTTTTAAAAAATATCAACAGTAATAATAATAAATAAAATGTTTTTAAAAAGACTGTAGCTATGTTACCTTGGAATAAAAGACTGCTTGTCACTGTGTCTCTGCATAATAGACTAAAATTTCGAATCTACTGCAAAGGACTTCTTAAAACACTACTTTAAGAAAATGCTACTATAACCAATTCAAAGATTAACTCTAGCTTTATGTGTAATAGAACTATTTTCTTAATAAATTAAGAAACATTCTAGCCTACATTTAAAAGATAAAAGTTTCTATTTCTGTGGGCTTGTTCTTAACCTTTTCACACCTCCAAAATACATACTGGATTGTGGGAAAAATCTTGACACCGTTTTGCATAGAAAAAATGAAAAATATGTCATGACTTTTCTGATGACCCAATATAAGCTGTTGTTTCACGTTGATTTTTTTATAATCAAATACTAAATTTCCTTATTTAGTTTAACTATTAACTGAAATATTAACTTTCCAACTTTCCTTCCCTCAACGACTTTTAGCACTTAAGTATAGTGTTTAATTTTAATTAACTTTTTAAAAACATTAGTCCTGTATTACGGCTGTAGGAAATTTATACCAAATCATAGAGTAATTTTTCAAACTTTCTATGTTTGACCCCCATAGATTAGTGCCTGAAGGTATGCAGACTAAGCATCTGTCTTCTTATGCCATGCAAAAGTGTAAAGAGAATCATTCCTGATGGTGCAGTAGTGTACCAGGGACGGGCACATCTAAACAGAGCTGGAATGAACACGGGACAACGGGTAGTAACGCTAGATTTTCAATATCCCATTCAAAAAATGGCTTACTAATGTTTCAAACTTCTTGAAAATAGAGGTCTTGGGTGGCAGTGAGCTTTTCTACTATAAGAGCTATTCAAGCAGAGTTCATTCCTGGGGAGCAGGTAGAAAGATAGAATCATTGAGAAAGAAATTGACCTTTAAGTTCTTTTCTAATCCTGGGATTTATTCTGGATTGGTTTTACTTTTTGGTTTCATTTAGCAAATGTTTACTCTGTGTGTGCAGACTGCTGGCTGGGTGCTGTGGAAAACAGGGATGAGTGAGGAGTACATATGCTTGCGTAGAGAAGGACACAGCCGTGAGATAGTGTTAACATTTTAAGCTGTATAATGGCGTCGAATAAACAAGAGAACACCAAAAGCCAGCTCACTTGAGGGGTGCAGGAGAGAGCATGGAATCACCATAGCAGTAGTTGGAAAAGAAGAACAGACAGGGGAGGACAAAGATGAGAAAGAAGGGCATTTGAGGTAGTGGAGCCCTTGGAAAGGCTCAGAGCAAGAACAGGTGCCTGAGTGGATGAGTTTGTATGCGTTGTTTCATCTAAAGAAAGAACCGAAATCGTAAGTGATTACGCGTGCACCCGGGCAAATTTTGAAGAAATTGTATGAAAAATATTCTAGCTGAAAATTCACGGTAAGTTCCAATTTTCATCGTGAGTTTTCCCGTCTTATTCACTATTCCCATGGCAACAACTTCACTTAACATATATTATATAAAAGGAAACATTAATTTAGGTTGTAGCTGCTAATCGGATATCCAGTTCAACTGGAAACTAGTCAAATGTAAACTCTTATAACAGTAATAGTGATGATAGACTAGCTAGCATGTGTCTGCTGATCTCTGTGGGCTTTACTGAGTCCCTTGACACCCCACATTAGGTAGGTGTTACTAACACTCAAGCTTGTCAGTGTGGAGACTGAGGCCGAGAGAGGCCCAAGCTCACGCACAGCCTGTTAGAGACTCAGTATTAAACCAGCCTCGCATAACCAGGGACAGGTCAGAGACATACTTAGGAGTATTTAGTACAGGAAACAATAAATACCTGTATTTAACTATTAACTGAAATAGTAACCGTTCAACTTTGCTTTCTTCAATTACTTTTAGCACTTCTGAAGTATCATGTTTAATTTTATTAGCTTTTTCTTGTTTGTTTGTTTGTTTGTTGACCATAGGGCACATGCACTGACAGGAGAGAAACAGGGAGAAGAAAAGTGAGAAGGCATCCCTGGGGGGAAGGCCATTCTGCTCCTGGGATTTGGGGCATGCACACATGCACACACGCCTGGCTTGATTTTTTTTTTTTTTTGGAGGGGGGAGGTTTTTGCTATAGGGCACATGTGCTCGCCAGAAAGACAGAGAGACAGAGAGACAGAAAGCAAGAAATCCCCCTCCCAAAGGAGGATGGCCATGCCCCAATCTCTTCTCCATTCTCCTCTCAGGATCTTGGGCACACACGCACACGCGCCAGGCATGAGTTTAAGCCACTGGATCCGGGACTCAAACCGCGGTAGGCTACATGGGAGTCCAGCGACATAGTTATTACACCAACTGCTGGTCCTGAAATTTTCTTAATAATTTGAAGTGTATATAATTCTTCATGAGTTTTGTTTTTTTACATTCTCTTTTTAAATTATTTCAGCATGCTTATAAAACAAGTAGAAATATTATTGCCTCTTTACAATAGGTGAGGACTAATTGAGTCTAGCAGGTTTTAATCAATTAGCAAAACTAGAACTAAAATTTCCCCACCACAGGTAACTTCTCAAATATCTCTGCTTTCCATATGAAAGTTATTTCTTCATGTAAACAGTCATTTTGAAGCAATTTTTTTTCCTTTTTTTTTTTTTTTTTCAGTTTTGTATAGGGTATGTGTGTTTGCTGGAGACAGAAAGAGGGAGAGAGAGAGAGAAATCACCCCTGCCGGGGGGCATAGTCATACCACAATCCTTTCTCCTTTAGTTTCCTTTCAGGACTTGGGGCACACATGCATTTGTTCCCAGCATGATTCTCAAACTACCAGGTCTGGGACTTGAACCACACAGCCAACCACATGGGATCCAGCACCTTAACCTCCACGCCCCCCATGGCTTTAACCCAATGTTTAAAAAGTTTTTTTCTTCCATGAGTCAGAAACAGAGAGAGAGAGAGACAGTCATTCCCAACACAACCCCAGCTTCAGCCAGGCCTAGGCCATGGTCAGATATGCCCAGCAAACTCAGGGAGAACGCTCAGCTCGAACCCAGAACCTACCCATGCGGCCCAGATTCACAGAGCATTGCATTACCGCCAAACCATCATTGGTACCCTAAACCAGATTTAGACAGTGCTGAGGAGATAATTTCATAGTTTCTGTAAAGGACAGGTATTTCTTTCTTCTTTTTTTTAATCAATCTCAAAAATGTAGCAGCTGTTCTTTTCTTAAATTCCTTTAGTGAACCTGAAGTCAGTAGTTCTCAGGCATCAGTGTTATCATTGGCTCCAGTTGCCCATTAACTTTCTTCTTGTTGGAGAGCGTCTCCAAGAATGTGCTCTGAAAAGCCAAAATTGAATCTGTCTTCAGTGTGGCTTTGTACTCTGCCTCCTCTGTTCTCAGAAGCTTTAGTGCTCCCCGTTTTTTGAGATATTATAAAAAGTAGAAGCAAAGAAGGGAGAAGAAACCTAAAAGCTGCATCCCTCCCTTTAAAATATATATATATATATTTGTGTATTTATTTCTTCCGGCAGAGAAAGAGGCAGAGAGAGAAGAGACAGGCATCCTCAACAGGGTCTTCATTCCATGATTCACCTCAGTCTAGGCCGCTAGGATCCTGGGCACACTTACGCGTGTCTGGTTTGCCCAGACAGATCCAGGACATGAACCTGGGACCTTCGCGATGTGCGTCCAGTTGAGTTACCACTGTGCCGGCACCTGGACCTGTCTCTTCCGTCTTAAAGTCTCCAACCATGACTTTACTATTCCAAGTGCTTTCCTGTGATTTTGCCTTCTCTTTGATCTAATTTTGTCCTCCCCAGCTGATATTTGACTAAACTCTACTTCACTATTTACTGGTTAATTAGCCTACTTAAGACACTTGACATCTGATTTATTTTGAAGAAAAACAAACACAGAAACAAACCGAACATCTGCCAAGTTCCCCATTAGAAAGTGATAATAACACTCAAAACACAATGCCAATTAAACATTAAAATAATTTATTTTATTGTATGCTATTACTGATGAGACTCCCATCTTTCCATCACTCACATTGATAGGGTTAAGTTTCTCCAGTGATCTTTCCCTTTTTATTTATTAAGCAGGCTTCTTTAAATCAAGAACAACTTTCTTTTATATAGTTTTTTTGTTGAGTTTATTTTATATAGGAAAGGCAGGAATAATATATGATTGTTTCCCTTCGTTTATCAGTTTTCAAAATATTGGTTTGCATCATCATCCACAGAAAAACAGTAAGAAATGGATGCTGTTTAATTATCATTTTTAAATTTAACAATCTATTGCAATTATTATTTTTTCTTATTGATAGCAAATTGTCCTGTGTTTGGTAGAGGAAGCTTCTTTAAATTGATCCTTCTTTTTTTTTTTTTTTTTTTTTTTAGAGGTTTTTGCTATAGGGCGCGTGTGCTCACCAGACAGACAGAGAGAGACACAAAGACAGAAAGCAAGAAATCACCTCCCGGGGGATGGACATGCCACAATCCCTTCTCCTCCATTCTCCTCTTGGGATCTTGGGCAAGCACACATGCACACGTGCCTGGCATGAGTATAAGCCACCGGGTCCAGGATTCCAACCGTGATCGACTACATGGGAGTTCAGAGACATAGCCATTACACTAACTGCTGGTCCCTATTCTTGTGTCCTTTTGACATGGAGCCATTATATCAACACATACAGGCTTATCTTATACCCTTTGTATTAGTAATGATATCTCCCAGCATTCTGACGCACTCTGATTCTTTTGAGCAAATTTTTCTAAGTCTATGCTGCACTGAATCTTAAATCACTGTATTTCCTGCCTTTTATTCTTCCAGCTTAAAACCTATTATATTCCTCATCATAGATCCAAACTTCCCATTACAACTCACCATAACTCAGCCCCATCTGGGGGTTCTTTGTTTGTTCAGTGTTTTGCTTTGTTATAAATTTGGCAAAAGGGTATGTGTGCTTGCCAGAGGGACAGTGAAATAGTGAGGTTGAGAAAGCCTTCTCCAACAGCCATAGTTACAGTGCAGTCCCTTCTCCTTCGTTTCTACATCCTGTTGGGATTGTAGGCATGTATGCACACGCGCCTAGTGTGTTTTTCAAGCTGCCAGGGCTGGGGATTACAACTATGTGATCAACTATGTGGGATCCAGCTACATTAACCACCAGGCCATAGAGTCATTCACACAGTCCTTCACACAAGCATCCTCATTCATGGATCCCCAGTACAACTACAAATTTCTTATGTTAAAAAAATTACATCTCTTGGGACCAGCAGTTGGCATAATGGCTATGTTGCTGGACTCCCATGTAGTCGACCGCGGTTCCAGTCCCGGACCTGGTGACTTGAAACTCACGCTGGGCACGTGTGCGTGTGTGCCCACCCAAGATCCTGAGAGGAGAATGGAGGAGAGGGGATTGTGGCGTGGCCATCCCCACCGGGGGGTGATTTCTCGCTTTCTGTCTCTCTGTCTCTCTCCATCTGTCTGGTAAGTGCACACACCCTATAGTGAAAAACCTCTCAAAAAAAATTATATCTCTTAACCTACAGCCACATTTTGGCTTTTGGAGAAGTTAGGTGGGAGACTTGAGAAAAGGAACTACTTTTATATTTTAGCTAGTTCATAAATTTTCTAGGTATTATCTTCTGATTTTATCTCAAATTTTCTATATTTTTGAGTAAATTTTATTGTATATCTTTAAGGTTTATAGCATGATGTTATGGTATACATAGAGCTAGTACAGTAGTTACTATAGTAAAGCAAATTAACACACCTATAATCTTACATAGTTACTTTTTCATATGAATGTTAGATTTGAACTTCTAAAATTTACTTACTTAACAAAATCCCTGAGTTAGTTTATTAATTTTATAACAAATAAATCTTACGTTGTTCATTAGATCTCTAGACGTTTTCATTCTGTGTATCTTATATTTTGTATCCTTTGACCTACCTTAGCATAAAGTTCTACATGTGCATTCATTTTGTGGCAAGTGGCACAATCTTTTTTTCTAAGGTTGAATAATAGTCCATTATTATTCCACTTTATATATGTGTGTGTGTGTGTGTGTGTGCGTGTGTGTGTTTATCTGTATGTATGCCACAGTTTTTTAATCTGTTTATTTATTGATGGACACTGAAGTTGTTTCCATATCTTGGCTATTGTGAATAATGCTCCAGTAAACATGTCAGTGTAGATATCTTTTCAAAGTGATGATTTTATTTACTTTGAATATATACTCAAAAAAATAAAAACAATCAATCAACAAAATGAAAAGACAACCTATAGACTGGGAGAAAAAATTAGAAACTACGTATCTGATAAATGGTAGCATGAAAACAAATAACCCAATTAAAAAGTGGGCAAAGGACTTGCACAGGCACTTCTCCAAAGAAGACATAAAAATTGCCAACAGGCATGTGAAAAGGTGCTTAATTGCACTAATCAGAGAAATGTGAATTGTAACCGCAGTGAGGTATCACCTCACATCTGTTACTATGGTTATTATCCAAAATACATGAGATGTTTGGGAAAAGTGGAGAAAAGAGAACCCTGATATACTGTTGGAAGGAATTTAGATTGATACATCCATTGTCAAAAACAGTGTGAACGCTCATATGTATATTAAAAATAGAATTATTCTATTATCCTGCGTTTGTATTATTAGGTAAGTATTGAAATTGGGCTTCTCAGACTCAGCTACTTGGAAATAAGTAGGAAAGCATTCAAATTGTTATGTACTACATATTCTCAGGGGCTTTCAAATGTTTTTTGTCTTACAGTGAGAAATAACATTTTTTAAAATTGAAAGTATTTAACTCTCACTGAATTAATCTCATCATTTACAAGGACAACCAACAGGTTGGAAAACGCTGCTGTAGCTCAGCTTCTCCCTTTATGAATAGATTACATAAGAGCTAGACCTATCAGGAATGGTGTGCTCAAGGGTAGAAAAGTAGCGGCTTTCCTAGATACAAAGTGGGCACTGTTTTTGTTGAGGTGGAAGGTGCTGACCTTCCCAAGCTCATCAAATCTCATGTGTTGATCTTAGTATCTATTTACTCAGGGGTTTATATTCCTTCCATCTCAGATCTTTGGGAATAAGAGACCCAGACAGATTCCATTGGTAATTCCACTGTAGAATAGATATTAAGTAGAACTTTCTCCTGAGGCAAAAAGGCAGTTTTGTTCATTTAATTTCCTAATTAAGTAAATTAAGCTTACTTTTAACTTAAATATTAAACTTTTAATTTTAACCCTAAACCTAAAACATTCCCTCGGTTTTGTGAGACTCAGTCACCTAGAATTTATCTGTCAGATGTGCTTCTTTTCTTGGGTTTATCTGCATGACATTAAATAAATAGTTTGAACTTTTCAACTTTTTAAACAATTGTGTTGAGTTGACATGGCTGATCCAGCCTCTGTGCCTGTGTGTAGTGTGCCAAATGCCTGAAAGAGACTTGGCTTTCACTGACAATGACTAAGCGTGGGCAAAGAAAAGGGGCTTTAAAAATATAAAAATAAACAAGAGAAAATTTACTCTGTCTTCAGGGGAAGTTACGGTACTTTCCATATATGTGTGTGTGTGTGTATGTATATATATATATATATATATATATACATACACACACACACACATATATGGAAAGTACCGTAACTTCCCCTGAAGACAGAGTAAATTTTCTCTTGTTTATTTTTATATTTTTAAAGCCCCTTTTCTTTGCCCACGCTTAGTCATTGTCAGTGAAAGCCAAGTCTCTTTCAGGCATTTGGCACACTACACACAGGCACAGAGGCTGGATCAGCCATGTCAACTCAACACAATTGTTTAAAAAGTTGAAAAGTTCAAACTATTTATTTAATGTCATGCAGATAAACCCAAGAAAAGAAGCACATCTGACAGATAAATTCTAGGTGACTGAGTCTCACAAAACCGAGGGAATGTTTTAGGTTTAGGGTTAAAATTAAAAGTTTAATATTTAAGTTAAAAGTAAGCTTAATTTACTTAATTAGGAAATTAAATGAACAAAACTGCCTTTTTGCCTCAGGAGAAAGTTCTACTTAATATCTATTCTACAGTGGAATTACCAATGGAATCTGTCTGGGTCTCTTATTCCCAAAGATCTGAGATGGAAGGAATATAAACCCCTGAGTAAATAGATACTAAGATCAACACATGAGATTTGATGAGCTTGGGAAGGTCAGCACCTTCCACCTCAACAAAAACAGTGCCCACTTTGTATCTAGGAAAGCCGCTACTTTTCTACCCTTGAGCACACCATTCCTGATAGGTCTAGCTCTTATGTAATCTATTCATAAAGGGAGAAGCTGAGCTACAGCAGCGTTTTCCAACCTGTTGGTTGTCCTTGTAAATGATGAGATTAATTCAGTGAGAGTTAAATACTTTCAATTTTAAAAAATGTTATTTCTCACTGTAAGACAAAAAACATTTGAAAGCCCCTGAGAATATGTAGTACATAACATTTAGTTTCTACTATCTCTTTATTCACATATGGCTCTAGGAGCTTCTCCAAAAAAGCAATTTTGCTTTGAAGATAGTTTATTTCCACTCATAAAGGATTCTTCTCTTCTATTAGATTTAAAGTCACAATAATACCTTAATAGGATCCAACCACTTCCCTGCCCTCTGTGTGTTTGGAAATCTCTCCAAAGTCAGCCTTGAAAAGTGGGATTTGGAGGTTTGAAGTCCAGAGATGTGTCTCTGGTGTTCTGAGAACCAGACACTCATTCAGGGAACAGCTCATGACCAAGCTGCTGTCATCCAGAATGACACTTTCTGAGCACGCTCAAGGAGGGTATAGTTAGCATTTTATATTATTTCTATTGAGCAGTAACCAAGTAACTTTTAAATGAATAAGCATAATATATATCTGATAGCAATACATATGTATTATAATAATATACACAAACATCTCCATATATGAAGGGCTTTCAAAAAGGTCATGGAAATGTGTATTATTAGAAAACTATGAATAGATTTCAAAATTTTTGCACCAAGATAAACTTATATTTTAATTCAATTTTTCCATGAAATGTTTGAAGTACCCTTGTATATCAATAATAAATAAGACTTAAGTTGCCAGTCTTGAGCAGCAATATGGATCTTAAAATTTCAGCTCTATGAAATAAATGAAGAATTGGAAATTCAGTCAGTACTATTTTATGTTGAGGCACATGTACTTGGCTTTGGTTGACAATCATACCTCCAGCTCTGGTTTACTTAAGAAACTTTTAGAAACTTTCTAAAGCATTTGTTTTCAACTTTGCCATTATAACACACATTGAAGTAGCAGAAAGAAGGGCAAGCTTATCAAACATGCTGGAATTTTCACGTCATTTGTGGCTTCTCTGTCGTCACAGCTCTGGGCACGCGGCCCTTAATCAGTGTACATCACACTAGTTATTTACATGCTTGTGAGATCCATTCCTGTGAAGTCCAGTTCCCTATTTCCCATATGTATGCTCCTCCCCAGGGTCTGTCACATTCCTTTACTTCTACAATACTTTGGGGCTAAAACCAATTTAGAGACGCTCAGGAACATGTGCTGCGCGTGTCAGTATTGCCAATCACATTCATCTTTCTGTGGAGGAGCACTGAGTCTGGAGCTGAGGCCCCTTGAGGGCAAGCGGGCACCAAACCGTTCAGATCTGAAGAAGGGCCCCTCCACACACACTCAGGAATTATGTGGAAAGGGGCAGCCTTCCTGTAATTAAACTGCTTTTCTCAGGGAGCTTTGTGTGTTCTCTTTTTTGCTAGACTATTGGTTTGAAATCTGTTTTACATGTTCAGATTTACAAAAGTGTAATTTAAAATTTTTGTATCTAAGAAAGTGGTTTTATTTTTAATAGCCTACATACCATATACTTTTAAATGAATTATTTTAAGAGACAGCATTTAAATTAGAAAGCTACTATAATCTCTCAAGGTTTCCTGATATATGGCAAGGCTCTTTAAAATGTCTTTTTAAATGTACAGCCTCTACAAATATTTACTTCTTTTTTCTTTTTTTTTTTTTTTTTTTTTTTTTATTTTAGGAAAACTCATGAAAATTGTGGAATTAGATTTTGGAACTATGTGGTATATTTTTGGACTATTACAAATCTATCTGAATCTACAACCTGCTAGGAAAGATCGAATCTCTTCCAGTGTGTGATTGCAGTATACGATAGGTGTGGACTTGAGTCTGTGTCACAAATATGTTTAGGATTCTCTGAACTGAGCGTCCGTTCTGGGCCAGGCAGGTTTCTAACTGTGTGTGTTCAGGCCACTGATTGACTGACCAAGAGTCAATTTATTCTCCCTAACACATACTCAATTCCCAACTCCTACAGAAAAGATGGGCTCCAGGGCCAAAATTGAACCCTCGCTAACAAAGCTTGCTTTCCACTAGTAGTAACACTTACACAGTGAATGAAAATTCAGTGACCTATATTCTTCCATTTAAATCCTTAAAAATTTAAATTAAAACTTTGTCAACAGTAATTCTAACCATACTGAGGCAAAAAAGAGCGTTCCCTGCAATCTGGCAGCTCGAAATATAATTCATAACTATCAAAAATCCGTTTTCTCTGCATAACTTTTAAGAACGCTCCTGATGTCTTGAAAATTCCATGCAATTTTCTTTAAAAGTTGGTTTGGAATGCCACTGTGCATCTTGAAGCCCACATACAGTGAGTTAAATTACAGCAATAGCATATTTCTCAAGCACCATATAGTTGCAAATCCTTTATCCTGAAGTACATAGTAAAGGATTTTCTCCTTGAACAGTGAAGAAAGTTGAACTTTGGGGCTGTTTCAATTTAACACATGATGTGCTGCACACTTAAAGCTATGTTTTGCCTTTCCTGCTACTTCTTCTTTATTCATCCCTGCTTTCCATGAAAGGAATTAAAAGTGTAATACTGATTATAAAACTGAATTCATATTATCACAGTTTTCAAAGCCTCACTCCCCTGCCCTGGCTACGTGAGCACTTCTTTCTAGTAGGTTCATCTCAATGCAGCGCCGAAGGCTGTTTATGCTCACCACCGTTTCTGTCACCCCTTCATAGCTCCTGCTGGGTTTCCCTACTCAGGAAGCATATCACTGTTTATCTCGTTATTTGGCCAAAATTCAGGTGTCCCTGCTGTCTCACTTTTCTTCAGACCTTTCTTATCACATTCGTTAAAAAAACAAGCCAGGGTCGCTAGGTGGCGTGGAGGTTAAGGGCGCTGGACTCCCACATGGCTAACACAGTTCAAATGCCAGACGTGGCAACTTGCTTTCTCACTTTCCTTCTCTCGCTCTCTCTCTCTGTTCCTCTTTGGTAAAATTAAAATAATTAAATAAATAAATAAAATTTAGAAAGCTAAATAAAATAATTGTTTTTTTTAAAGTCAACCCTCTTCTCCAAATATGTATTAAAGTTTATTTTTCTATGAGAGAGAGACACCCCAATAGGACCCTGACTCTGTGATCTGTCTCCAGCCTCAACCACCCCCAGACTGTGGGCACAACATACTCAGAGAGGTTTCTGGACACAAATCCAGAAGCTGCCCATGTCAGTCAGCCTTGCAGAGCACACATTTTACCACTGAGCCTCAGTCCAGCCCCTCCAAATAGGCTTTACTTTTGTATTTATTTTTAGAGGGTGCATGGATTTCTTTGAAAGAGAGACACAGGAAGAATGCACCCTCCACTGGGGTGTGGTCACACTGTAGTCCTTTTTCCTCCATTTCTCCGTCCACTCACAATTCGGGGCACACATGCACACTTGCCCTGCAGTTTTTCAAGCTGCCAGGCCTGGATTTTGAACTATGGTCATTCATGTGGAATCTGACTTTTTATGTACAGGGCTTAACCACGGTGCTACCGGGCTATCCCCCCATTGTGTTTGCTTGTCTCCCCCCCCATATGTATGCGTGTATGTGTGCGCCTGTGTGTGTATGTATGAAGTTGTCGGAAAAGTCGTGACGTATATTGTACTTTGCCAGAGACACAGAGAAAGGGACAGGAAGAAAGCCCCCCGTCCCGTGGAGAGTGGTCATGGTGCAATCCCTTCTGCCCTATTGGTCTCCCCTTGTAGGGTTATGGGCACGTGTACTCATGCCTCATGTGCTTGTTAAGCCGCTGGGTCCCGGACTGAGCCTCGTAGTGACCTGTGTGGGATCTAGCTGCCGGAACCACCAGGCCACAGCTGGTCCCCAGTGTTTTTAAACAGAGCCGGGTCCCTGCTAACTGTGCTAACCATTAGCTAAACTTCTTGTGTATCTTCTTTCTACCTTACGGTCTATTTAAAATAGCACAGAGCACCTGCAATAAACTTTCTAAAATATTTTTGAGTGAACAAATAAATTAAAAGATTACTTTAGACATTATTTTTATCATGGCTTTAGCCATATGTTGTTTATCCTAAGATGAAAAAAAAATTAAATATTGAACATTAGAAATATCAAAAACTGAGCATTCCAGGGCCTTGCTTATCACTGGACTTTGTTGGGCTCAGCTAACCATTCAGATATTAATCACGTAGGTTACCCCGAAACAGTGCACTCCAGGGATGAAGGATGGGCGCCTCTGGTTGCGGAGGGTGGTGTCAGGCTGCTCACCTGGGGAGACTTGGCAGCAGCCCATGCCGCTGCGTACCCTGCAGCCCCAGGGGTTACTCCTCTCACCAGGAGGCGAGATCCACACAGCATGGGCGCAGGTGGTGTCCTGCTGGGAATTTCCGATCCCCGGGACCGATCAGTGGGCACAGCTTCTAGCACCTCTGCGAGGTACAAGCCCAGTACAAGAATGGCCGCACTCGGGGCCTCTCAGCAGTGGTGCCATGTAGTTCTCAGACCAGTGCTGTCTGCCAGCCCGGCGGCTTTGTTCCAGTACGCAGCGCTGCCTAATGACATGGGAGACGTGCCATTTTAGAGTTACCAGGGGAACAGGTCTGGGAAGTTAACCGAAGGTCAGATTCTCATTCAGAAGGAGGAAAGGTTTGTGAGTTCTTTCCATGCTGTAGAAATCAGCCTCAGATTTTAACTTCAGTGTTAAAGTGGGGGCCAGATGGTGCCCCCGTAATGGAGCAGGATCCACATGGCAAAGGTCCTGGGCCACGTGGACGGGCACGTGCTTGCCTCTTTCCCCAACTGGGCCCCCAATAGCTGGGGATGGGTAAGGCCTTAACAGGCCTGTGGAGGTGTCTGTCTGTCTGTCTGTCTCTCATGGAGCAGATCAATGAGTAAACTCTCTTAGAATGCTGAGATGATTCTGTACTTACCCGAGGGCAGGTAGTTCACTGTGATCCGTGCTGCAGTCCCTGCTCCCCGTGCCCTGCACACTTTTATCTAAGAGCCAGACCTTGACTCTAAACTTGAGGCGGGAGGTAGGCCGTGCGGCAGGACAGAGCTGCTGTCTCTGAGCCCCTCTGCTCCACCTCTGAACCAGACGGGACTCGCTGACCCTGCTCTCCCCCGACGCCGATACCTTACATACACCGGACTCAGCCAGTGTAAGGAGCACCTTGACATTAACGTGGTGATTTTGCATAGGGAGAAAAACCTAGCTAACACCAGGCAGCAGACTCACCAAGAAAATTGCTTGTGCCTATTACGTCAGTCTGGTCTGCAAATGACCCAAGAACATGCTCATGCTGCATTTCTTGTTGCTTCATGCTTTATGTTACCCTTTGCTCTAATAGATGCTAACTTTAGATCTGTCTTCTTCTTTATTCACTTTTTCCTCAGCTCTGTCGAGTTTGCTCTGTAAGCTGGTTGTAGCCTATTTAATGCGAGTGATTGATCATTTCTAAAATTTGTTTCTTTTTCACACATCTACTTTGACTTTTTTTGGTACCTTATTATTCACTCATGTTCTCAATTCTCTTTTTATTTTAGTTTGGATATATTTTTATTACATTTATGTTCAGTAATCTAAAATTTGAGGTCCCTTGGGAATTTCACTTTTTTTTTTTTTTGGTAGGCTCTCACTTGTATTGGCTCATGTGTTTGTGTGTTTTGTTTTGATTTGTTTTTAATTGTGAGTCCCTGTTTGGGCTTTGTCTGTAGAAACCAACAGGACCTGGGTTTATGTATATGCCCCCGAAGATCTGTGTTTGCTTACACCAGGTACTCTGGGGCACTACACTTCTGGACATACTTTTGGTTTATTTCTTGGCTGGGGGTTTCTAAGAGAAGAAGAGTAGGGTAACTCAGACTCCACATTTATGTGGGTATTGGCCTATGGCATTAATTTTAACAGGTGGCATTTTTTTTCCCCTCTTTATTACATGTCCATTAAACCCAGATCATAAAAGTTAGCAAGTCTCCACTTAAGGTAGCTGCAGCATTTCTACTAAATTTGGGGGTTCTTAATTTTTGTTACCTTCCTTTTTAAAAATACCTTATTTATATAGTGTAAAACTCACAGATTTTAGGTGGACAATTCAATTATTTTTGGTGAATTTTCGGACTTATGTGACCATCACCGCAATCTAGTTTTAGAACATTTCTGTCTCCCCAAGAAGATTCTCTCGTCTGCTAGGTTTAATCCGTTTGTCTACATTCAACCCCAGAAAACCAGTAATCTACTATATATCCAAATAGAATGTGTTTTCTGGGTATTTCATATAAACGGAGTCATTCAAGATGCGCTCTTCAGTGTTTGCCCTCTTCCTCTTAGCAGAATGTTTCTGAGATTCATCTGTGTTATGGCATCTATCAGCATTTTGTCTCATTTCTGTTACCGAATAGTATTTTATATATTTTATTGATCTATTCACCAGTCATTGGCCATTTGGGTTGTTTCTGCTTTTTCACTATTATGACTAATATGGTATCACTTGGAACATTCTTATTGCAAGTCTTTATGGGGACATGTGTTTTCATTTATCTTGGGGTTATATGGTAATTCTTGATTTATTTTCTTACGAGCTCAACTAGGTATTTCAAAGAGCAGTTATTGTATTTTGTTCAGCATTTCTTGCTAAGTTGTATGAAAAGAATTTTTGGTAAATCTGGAGCACAGTTTTTTACCTGAGGAATCTGTAAGTTAAAAAATTTGTGTCATTTGAGTAGGTTCATTTGGAAGGTAGTGTCCGTATTCATGCATCTCACTTTTAGTAGTGTCATCAAGGGCCTCTTATAGCACAGGAGGAAAAAACAAAAACAAAACAGAACAAAAAAATTGGACATTTAAAGTATTAGCCAAGGATCTTTCTGTTTAATTCTCTAACACAGGAGAACTAACCCTAAGAAACTAATTTCCTGGGACCAGCAGATGGTATGCTGGTTAAGGTGCTGGGCACTCCCACATGGCTGACCATGGTTCGAGTCCTGGACCTGGTGGCTTGCTTTCTCACTTTCTCTCTCTCTCTCTCTCTCTCTGTCTGTCTGGTCAAGTTAAAAAATAAAAGAATGAATCAATAAATTAAAAAATTAAAAAAAAACTAATTTCCCTTTTGCACTTTCTTCTATTGGGTTGAAAGAAATACATTTTAAATTTATTCAAGCATTCAAATCCAGACTATAAATTCTACATTTTTTTTTGAAATAATGAGAATTAACTTTAACAATTAGAAGAAAAATGGGGAGAAAAAGCAGTAATGGGACAAAAAAAGGTGCAAATTTCTGTTGAAGATATACTATAGTTTAGTCAACTAGACAAGGGAGAAATGTTCACCTGTTAAAATATTCACTTTGTAAACTAAATAATGGGATTGACCATATAAAAGAAAATAAAATTAGAAATAAAGAAAAAAAATTGTCATGATGAAGTCAATTAAGTAGAAATCAGTTTGATTTTTGAGATTGGGATTTTAGTTGTTTTTAGTTCTTGAGGGAGAGCACAGGGAGGGAGAGAAGGAGAAAGCATCCTCAACACGGTCTTGTCATGCCTCAAGCTCCTTCCCCCAATTCTCCACCTCGTCAGGATCTAGGGTACGTGCACACACGCTCGGCGTGCTCCAGGCAGACCGAGCCTGAGAGTCTGGCTGGGGTGTGTGTCCCAGCACTGCAGCTCAGCACAGCGCCTGCCGCACCAGCAGGCCGGGCTGGTCATGGTGTCATTAAAACATACACCCAGCCACACATGCCATCTTCATTTTTCTTCCGGGGTTCTTCTTCTCTAAATTGGATCACATCTAGTAAATAGTTACAGTCGTTATAAACAGATATAAAAAAAAGATACTGCAAAACTAGGAAAGTCTATTATTACGTGAAGGAAAATTTATCTTCCTTCTGCCCGTAGATTATTTCAGGCCTTGGGGTCAACATTAATAATGGTAGTCGCTTTGAGGTTTTATATTTACAGGTCAGTTTAATGAATATGTGCAGGGCCACTTTATGATTTCGGGTGCCATGAGATTGGCAGGAGCACAGGTGTGTGGAAGTGGTGGCCCACCACTCTGAGCACTTGTAACTCGAGGGCCCGGGCTGCGTTATACTTCACTAGCCAAGTGCATTAGAATAATTTATTGAGCGATATTTGTCTTTTTCTTCACCACAAAATCATTTTTGCAAGACCTTCTTAAATGGATGTTGTTTTCATTTGTGGAAAATTTCAAGAACAGAAGGTTGATTTAAATGCTTTTAACCAATCACTTAACATTAATGCGCTGAGTCATCATGGAGATGCTGAAAGCAATCCTGGGCTCTGGCTTTTGAGACTCTCTAGTGAGATGTGATTGTCTTGAGATTCTGGCAGATCTATCTTAATAGAAAGTTGAAGATAGAATTTTTATTCAGTGTATGGATTACATTAGTATAGGATGTTAGGAGATTCACTTTCCCATCAAGTATATGTATTAAATTTTAGAGTAATCAGATATCCATTGTCATTTATAAAATATTGTTATTACTTCTGAGTGTGCCATCTAAAGAAGAGATTTGATTATCTTTGGTAGGTCTCTGAAACAAACTAACAAACACACAAGGTGATTAACATGCAGCTGTGACAGAATTCTGTCTTTAGAGTGCTGCTCCAGGGAACCTGTCCTTACCTCCTCCCTGCATGCTTCTCGTTACGGAGCGCCAGGGAACTTCAGAAAGTTTGCAGCAGGCTAGCCCATGGTCTGGTGGTTTAGACAGCTGGATCCCACATGCTGACTTTGCGTTTTGAGACCTGGACCTAGGTGCTTGAAAAACACATTGGGCGTGCATGCACGTGTGTGTGTGTGTGTGTGTGTGTGTGTGTGTGTGTGTGTATGTGGCTAAAATCCCGAAAGGAGGGAGAAATGGTGGAGGAGGGAGTGCAGGATGGGCATGCCCCAGAGTGGATGTTTTCTGGGTTTCCCTGACACTTTCTGGGAAGTGCACACACCCTCTGGCAATTTTTAAAAATCCTTTCATGGAAAATGGAATTAAAGTATGAGCTTATTCGGGTGCAAAAAAAGTTGAAACACATGCAGAATTTTTATTTAATATGCCTTTTCTAAGAACTTTAAGAAGACCTTTGGACAGCTGCTTCTTTCTGTTGCCATCCCAGCCTGGTGAAGCCTAGGCTAAAGTGGTCTGGTTAAGTGGAACGAGAAGCTTCAGGTTGGACAGAAGCCAGCCCACCTTCAGGGTTGCCAAATGATGTTATTTTTGTTATTATTCATATGTGCATTCACAATACTAATGAAGCAGCTTCCAGTAATATAGCATACTGCACACACTGAATCTGGAAAGGAACATTATTCCCATTTTCCAGATCAGAAAACTGAGATCCAAGCATATTAGGTAACTTGCCCAAGATTATTCAGGTAGGATACAAATTCCGATCTATCTTATTCTGAAACTCATATGGGCTCTGTTACCAGGTTGTCCTGAGTCTTTGATTGAGGAGGATTTCCTGGTTTCTGCTCGCTTTGTTTTCTATTATCTCCTTCCACTGGCTTTTTTATTTTTAAATTACTATAGGGCACATGCACTCACCAGAGGGAGGCACAGAGAGAGAGAGAGAGAGAGTGAGACGAAAGGTGAGAAAACAAACCACCAGGCCTGGGACTTGAACTGCTGTTGGCCACATAAGAGTCAAGTTCCTTAACCACCATACCAACTGCTGACTACCTTCCACTTGTTTTTAATTATCAGATTATATTATTTATTTGCCTTGACTGATATACGGATGTATCGCTCCTTCAGACTGTTGAACGGTTCACACTCAAGCACCAAGAGCATGCAGATTTACTTTTCCATTCATTTAGCCAACGAGTGTTTTGGGCGTATCTGGTAGGTATAAAGTCTTCTGTGAGATATTCTAGGGAGTATGAAGACAGAGATAGATTTTCCTTCTTTTGTACATATCCTCCTTGAGAACAAGTCTTCAGGGGGGTGTGTGTGTGTGTCTGTGTGTACATGTACACTGTTTAGAAACATGAGAATGGGAGGAGGGGGGAAGAAACTTAAAAAAAAAAGGCTAAAAATGGCCCAAGTGGTTGCCTTGAGTAGGGTTGGGGAATGGGGCATGCAGAATGAGACTACAGGTTGTCGTATTGACTTTTCCATAAACAGTGTGCACACTCTATTCTCATAGAAGGAAAAACAAAAGTAGACTAAGAAGGAAAGCTTTCCAGGTGGTGGCAGAACAATGTGGATATGAGGCAGGTGAAGGAAAATGCTGGATGCTTCAGAGACACGGGAGTCACGCTTGACCAGTGTCTCAGCTGTAAACGGGGCGGAGGGCTGGCGGGTGGCTTAGTGGTTAAGACTCCCACATGGCCTACCACAGTCTAAGTCCCAGACCTGGTGGCTTGTTTTCTTACTTGTTCTGTGTCTGTGTCTCTGTCTCTCTGGTGAGTACACACGCCCTGTGGCAAAATTTAAAAAATAATTATAATAAATTAGATTAAATAATTCTTGAAAAACAAAGATGTAAAGGGGGAAAGCATACTTCTTCCAATCAATAAATGTTTGTTGAAGGCCTAGTATGTTCCTCTCTCTGTGCTAGAGATCAGGGACACAAAGGCAAAATATCATTGTTCTTATTTCATCTTCTCTCTCCCTGACTGATCTTGGGCAGGTGTCCCGACCTGTGCAATATAATATGATGAATGGGGTGTATGATGATAGTCACCTACCAGACACCTGGCGAATATAAAGCAGGACATCCCAGGTCTCTGTGGGTGTCACTGAGGGCAGGGAGACATCACCAGCAGACTTGGAGGTGGGCAGGGCAGCAGAGCCCTGAGCATGCTTGGCCTGGTGGGAGGGCGAGGCCCTGGCCTGCAGTGCACAGAGCATGCAGCACACCAGCAGGGAGGTGGCAGGGAGGTGTTGGCAAGCTTTGCCTCTGGGAGGTTATTTAGGCTTAATGCTACAGATGGGCGTTGTGAGAGGACACAGCCACAAGTCAATTTATCTTCCAAAGACAGAACTCCAGCAGGGAGTGGAGCATGGGTCGCACTAGGAAGAGATTGTTGAATAAAGAAAGAAAGAGAGAGAGAGAACGAGAGAGAGAGGGAGGAGTGGAGGGAGAGAGAGAGGAAGGAAGGAAGGAGATGTTGGAGTAGCTTAGGAAAGAGAGATCAAATTTCAGGTTTCTCAGTTTTCACTTTCAAACTTTCTGACTTCAAAAATATGACATACATGCTGAACTCTGGTATCGTAGTCAGACCTTAGCAATGTCACTGTCTATGTTTAGAATTTGCACTAGGATTTGTATTTAGAATATGTTATACACACACACACACACATATGTATACACCTACATACATACATACCTATACTGTGTGTGTGTGTGTGCCTGTGTGTGTATTTAGAATCTTTTTTTTTCTTTAAAAGAGAGAGGATGGTGAGAAAAAGAAAAGAGATGAAACTAAAGGGAGAGTGGTAGAAATAGGCATTTTGACAGGTCTTGCCTTTGACCGTCCTGCCCCAGCCTCGGCACTAACCAGGACTATGGGCACACCCAGCCACAGCCTGCTGCTGGACTGGCCCAGGGACAAGAACCAGGCCTCCCCCTGGGCCTCCAGCCTCCCAGCAGTGGCGCCATGAATGTGCCACCATGACTGAGCCTAGATTAAGTTAGGTCTTAGCTTTCCAGATCACAATCTTTAAGTTTCTTTCTTTCTTTCTTCCATGAGAGACAGAGACAGACAGAAACATCGGCGATCCACCCCCAGCCCCTGGCAGCTCAGAGCACAGGCAAGCACCCGTGTCCAGCATGTACAGAGAGGCCTTGGGATGCGAGCCCAGGGCTATCCCCCGTGGGTCCAGCATTGCAGAGGTTGTGTTGTGGCCACCCACCAGCTCACCCAGTCATAGCCTTAAAGAGCAAAGACATGTCAGAGAGCCCCATGACGTGCTAAATGCCCTGTGTAGTGTCATGCGAACATCCGTGACTCCAAAATCTGTTTTTTCATGGGATTCTTACTGAAGTTTAACTCCTCTTGTCCGAATTAAAGATGGTCATTGTTATGTATGATTACTTGCCAAAAATGTCTTTAATTCTTTTCATAGGGCTAGCACTGTCCAATAAAAATGTTATGCAAGCCACAAATACGTAATATAACTTTTTCTAGTAAGTTTATTGAAAGTAGTGACATGAAACTGGTGACGTTTCATTAACTTAGTATGTTTTATTTAATACAGTATGATCAAAATAAGATTATCTCAGCATGTACTCAATTAGAAATATTACTAACAATTCTTTTTTATGTTCAGTCTCTGAAATCTGGTATGTATTGCGTATTTACAGCACATCCCAGCTCAGACTGTGTTTCAGACGTATCATAGCTACATTGCCCAGCAGTTACTGAATGGAACAGTGGAGCTTTAGATTAACCAAGCAAGTGGTGTGGTGGTGTGGTGGTGTGGTGGTTAAGGCGCTGGACTCCCACACAGCTGACTACTGTTCAAGTCCTGGGCCTAGAGGCTTAAAATTCATGCTGGGCACATGTGCATGTGTGCCCAAAATCCTGAGAGGAGAATGGAGGAGAAGGGATTGTGGTGTGCTCATTCTCCCTGGGGGTGATGTCTCACTTTTCCTCTCACTGTCTTTCTGTCTCTCTCCAGTGATTGCACATGCCTTATGGCAAAAACCTAAAAAAGAAAGAAAGAAAGAATAAAGATTAACCAGCGTTAGTGTAAAACTCCATTTCCAGATTCAGTCTAAATTTAGTAAAACGTAAGAAAATGGATGTCACTGCGAATCTCTTGTTTCTTTGCAGCAAATACGTAAGCAGTCAGTAACATGGATTGTATTTATTCCATTGCCTTGTTGACTCGGAGCACTAACTCATTAACCTAGTTAATAGAGTGTACATTTGCCTCCTAGATCATCCTTCTGAGGGTGTTTGGCTCTTTTTATAATCTCATCCTTTTGTTCCCAGCTGGAATATCACTTGTACATAAAGCAGACTGTTGTTTGACACGCTGGAGGTCAGGCAGCAATCAATCCGACAGAAACAGAAGCAGCCCTCTCCTTCGTAACTCCCTGCCCTCTTGTAAAAACCTGTATTATTTGATATGATGATGAATTCTTGACATGTCTTCAGGATGCTGTGTCTTTAACACTGGTGCATAATAGCCAGCAAAGGGCCCCGTTCCCTCGCCGGGGTGCCTGAGGGGGTCAGGCCCAGGCCGAGCAGATCCAGTGCAGGGGACGTGCATCTGTTTTGTGGGCCTGGGTTTATGACACACTCTTGTGAATGATGAAGTGTCACTATATCAGCATCTTTAATATTACATATAACTCAGAAGGGGTGGCAAGACACGCTCCGAGTGTTCTCATACGCCGCACCCCTCCTTGGCCCGCGCTGTGCCTTCCCAGAGTGCAGTCATTTGAGGGAGGGGCCACGTTCACACAGCCTCCATCAGAGAGTGCTGGGATTGCTCCGCGTATCAGTACTTACTCTTACCAGCCTCTACTGTGCCTGCTTTTAAAACTGAACTGACTTTATCCCAGGTGTGTGAGAAGAGCATAGTATGTGTGGGATCCCTTATTTTTTTAAAAGAATTATTTGATTTAATTTTATTTATTTTAATTTGACCAGAGAGGGACAGAGAGAGAGAGAAAGTGAGAAAGCAAGCCACCAGGTCCAGGACTCGAACCACGGTCAGCCATGTGAGAGTCCAGCGCCCTTAATCACCACACCACCTGCTGGCCCCATATCTATATTGCTGTTGCTGTACCGATAAAGATCTATGCCCAGAGTAGTTGCCTCTTGCGCCTAAGGATACAAAGTACCTGGTAGAAACAGGATTTAGGGCCAGGTCTCTACCCTTCTCACTCCACCATGCTGCCTGTCTGGATGCCACCCCTCGTCCCTGGACACGGCACTGTGAGTGTTCAAGAAGGCTTGGTGCAAAGGACCCAGGAGACAGTTTGAGGTCCTCGCCCTGGAACTAGCTGGGCCCATACACATGCTTGAGTTCCTTTCTTCCCTCTAATATTTTACATCCAAATTATTTAGTCTGTCTGAATCCCAATTTCCTTATCTGTAAATCAAACAGTTGTAGAAATTTAATAAGAGGGCCAGCAGGTGGTGTGGTGGCTAAGGTGATGGGTCCCACATGGCCAACTCCGCAGATTTGAGTCCTGGACCTGGAGGCTAGAAAAACACACTGGGTACCTGTGCCTGCGTGCCCAAAATCCCGGGAGGAGAATGGAGAAGGGACTGCAGCATGGCTGTTCTTTTCTTTTTCCATTGGAAAAAATGAGAGATTTACTCATAAAAATTTTGTTTTCTTTCTTTTTATCAGCCAGAGGTTGCATGTGTGCACTAGAGAGAGAGAGAGAGTTAAGATCGTGGGCACCCTTGCGGATGCTCCCCGCAGGTTTCTCAGCCACCAGGAGAACTGTACCTGTGGTCAGCTGGGAGGGAGCTGGCTCTGTCTGCAAGTTGCTACCCACTGCCCCAGGGCCCGCCCAGACATTGCTCACAGACGTCCTTGGTGTCTAGGAGTTCAGAGGAGGGGAAGGATTGCTGACAGCTGGGGTGTGAGGACGGGATACTTCAGAGAGAACGAAGATGCCAGGCTGGTGCAGGAAGGAAGGAAGGATCTGGGTGGGAAACGTCACAAAGCAGAGGGCAGTGTAGGAGCAAGGTGAAGTCAGGCCTGGCCCGTGCGTGCCGGCATCCGGCATCTGTCATGGTTTAGGGGCATCTGGACGGGATCCAGGCTATCGAGGTTTGGGTTGTGAGGTAACCCTAGAAGTAAGTCGTTGCTTCTGCCTGAGCACCGTAAGGGCAGCTGCAAGGATGTGTCTGCGGGGCGCTGTCTCTCAGACTTACCCTGCCCCGCTCCTCACCCTCCCCACATTCTAGGTCTTGGCCCCTTCAAAGTCTCATTTTTCTATTCTCCACATTTTTTGTCCTGAGCCTTCACCTTCTTTTAGAATAGTAGTTTTATGCTTTTTATTAGGTTTCACAGAACTAATTTAAATGCTTATTGATTTAATACTATTTATTCAATTTATTTAATATTATTTATTTTTATTTGATAATATTATTAGATTAAACTTTAAATGAGTTCATTCTACTTGAGTTTCTTCATATACATATTATATTATTTTCAAAAATAAGTATTTTAAAGGTCTTGAATAATTTATAAAAGCCTTTAGAAATTTAAGCAACTTTTGGTTACATTCACACACACACACACACACACACACACACACAAATTTTCTGGGGACACTAGATTTTTCATTTTTTTTCTTAAAAGTAAGAGTAATTTTGTCTGCTCTACAATGAGGCCTACTTAGAATTGAAAGGGAATATATCCTTCTGTTTCTATTCTTTTGATTCACTTATTAGAAATAGTTTAAGTGTCGGGACCAGCAGTTAGTGTAATGGCTATGTCGCTGGACTCCCATGTAGTCGACCACAGTTCGCGTCCCAGATCCGGTGGCTTAAACTCCCACCAGGCGCATGTGTGCGTGACCAAGATCCCGAGAGGAGGAATGAAGAGAAGGGATTGCGGTGTGGCCATCCCCTCTGGGGGGTGATTTCTCGCTTTCTGTCTCTCTATCTCTCTCTGTCTTTCTGGTGAGCGCACGCACCCTATAGCAAAAACCTCTCCAAAACGGAAAAAAAAAAAAAAAAAAAAAAGTTTGAGTGTCTATTGGAAAGAGTTCATTTAGGCATACTTGCTCTCAGTGGAGGCTAAGTCACATGTAAGATTATTTCAAGTTCTTCAAAGGTACATGTGTTTAAATAAATCAGATTAAGTAGAAAATAATTGGCCTTGTATAGCATTGAAATAGGAAAAGCTACTCCTATATTTATATGTATTCATGAATGCGGAAATATTTTACTAATATATAAAAATTCAGGAATAGAATGCGCTGATACGGTAGGAAAATGCTGTAATGCTATCTGAATATTTTACTAATATATAAAAATTCACGAATAGAATGCGCTAAGTGATACGGTAGGAAAATGCTGTAATGCTATCTCAGTGTTGTTTCTGCTTTTCAGAAAGCTTTTTGTTCACATGTAATATACATAGGGAAATGCACTTAGGTCATAACTACACAGCTCAGTGAGTCTTGTCTCCTTCTTTACTTCAAAAACATTTTTATTTAAACATTTGGTACATTAAAAATATTTATTGCTCTTTATGTTTCATGTTTGAAAATATGTCATTTTAATACTATCTTTGGCGCAAAGAATAACCATTTTATTCATTACTTACCTGTGGCATCAAAAGGAGAGGCTGATGGACACACACCCAATATTTCACAAATTCTTCTGACTGAAAACTATACAAGGGAAAGAAGGAACACTACTTTACTGATTTTTAGTAACATTTAGGGTTATTTGACATACATTTGGAGGATTTTCTTTTCTTTTCTTTCTTTCTGAAAACCTGAAAAGGTTTTTTACCAGAGAGCATGTGTGCTCGCTGGAGAGTGACAGAGAAGAGAAAGTGAAAAATCACTCCCCGGGGGTTGCCCATGCCTCGGTTTCTTCTCCTCCATTCTCGTCCTGGGATTTTAGGCACACATGCACACATGCCCAGCAAGAGTTTCAAGTGCCAGATCCAAGACTCAAAATGTGGTCAGCCATGCAAGAGTCCAATGCCTTAACCACCATGCCACCTGCTGGCCCCCAGAGGATTTTCTTCTCAATAACAGTTTTTGTGGTAACAGATCAGTAGCCATTAGTGGAAATAATTGTGAAACTTTCTCAAATCATCAGAGGAAATAATCTGGCTTTATGAATCATCGTATATTCCGTCTTTTCCAAGCCTTCTTAATAATGAGACATAATGTTTACTTTGAAAATTTATTTTTTAAATATGCAGAATGAACCATAATTATAATTTCAGTAAGATTTTGCCCAACTTTGAAAACGTGGGAGGGGCGTGTGTACTCTTGAGAGCAGGATGTTAATCCAAGGTGAACTTGAGCTGTAGAAAGATCGTACTGCAAAACCGGCCAGCGAGCCGGCCAGATCCAGACTGTGGTTTACTGCAGCATTTGGCTTTGGCATCGCCATGACTTGATCATTTGGGATAGCATTGTGATACCAAGGGGTATGATGTGACAGGCGAGTTCCTGAAAAATGATAACAAAACCTGATTTAAACATTATTATATTGCAGCATGAACATGTTTAAAGAGACACTACATATAAAACAGGAGGCTAAATATTTTGAGGAAACTGTAAGAGAGTTTGCTTGTTCAGGCTCTGGCCCTGAGGTCCGTGCAAAAGCACAGGCCTGGACTGCTATGTTTAGTTCACGGGACGGTAAAGTGGAAGCCTCGCTGACACTGAACTTTCTCAAGAGATTGCCATGTCAGAAAAGCTGTGTGTATGCAAAGAGGGGGTTAATAAATCTCCAACTCTGATTCTTAACTGATACTCCATTTAACGGAGTCGCGAATTACACGTCAGAAACACATGTGGATACAGTCCAAGCAGTCATCATTTCCATGTCAGTCTAAGGGCATTTTTTTTTTTCCTGGAAGGCTTAACAAAGCATTAAGATGTGAAAGAAAAAAATGAGAAACGAGAAACGTAGGAGAGGCGTGCCTTAGAAAAGAAAAAATGTAATTCTTCGTATGCCAAGTAATGACGTAACGAAGTGCCCCTGCACAGTGATATGGTATGCTGGGCAGCAGTGGCTTTAGAATAAAAGCCAGGGGCAGGAGCCGCGAGAGGAGCCACTTCTGTATCTCACGTGCATTTAGGAATGCGCCCAGGAGGGTGGGGTAGAGGACGGGTGTATGTGAAGTGAGTTTGGCTGCGGGCTCATGGTTGAAGTTAGGTGACGATACATGCAAGTTTGTATACTATTGTTTTGATTTGTTTTGTTACTTTTGAATGTGTTTGAAACTTTCTATTTAGAAATGTTTGGAAATTTGCGCCCCAAAGCACACTTAGAACTGATGTGAACAGTTCTTCCTGTTTCAATCACACATGTGGCATGTTACCCTTTTGTGCATGGAAAAGGACAAAAGGGAACATCTATTTGGTAATGGCAGTGAGAGAAGGGGAGGAGCCGTCGCCTGGTTCCAGGGCCTTCATCAGCACCCTCCGTTCTCTGATTCTAGTTCATCTGAAGGAGAGGAAGCATTCCCTACTGAGGTGCCAGGTTAGAATATGTTGCTCTGCTCTTTATTGGATGGTGTGCGTTTCATGTTCGTGCAGGGTGTTTGGTTAGGGACATGTTGCCCTTCCATTAGAGAAAGTTGGTTCAGTCCCATTCATTAAGCGGTGTAGAGGGAGGCAGTTTGTACCTGGTTTGTGTTTGTCATGAGGACAGCCCGGGATTAGATGGCCCTCCAACTCCCCCAACTTCCTATTTCATGTAGACGTAGATATTTTTTACATATCATAAATGCATATTACATATATATGAAGAGATTTCAAAAGTTTACCAAAAAATAGGAGTAAAGTATGAGTTTATTTTGGTGCAGAAAAATTGAAATCCACAGTTTTTTCATAGTATACATTTTCCATGGACATTTTGAAGACCCCCCTGCACACACAATGACACACATGCATGGGTGAATGTAATTTTCATCTCAGTATTCTTAGATGCAAATACCCATATTCTATCTTTCCTCTCAGTTTCTTTTAAAGAAATTCTGATATTCTGGTTTAATCACTGTTTGTTTTTTAAGTTTTGCCATAGAATGTGTGTGCTTGCCAGAGAGAGACAGAGAGAGAGAAGGTGAGAAATCATTCCCCCGGAGGGATGGCCACGTCACAATCCTTTCTCTTCCATTCTTCTCTTGGGATCTTAGGCACACATGCACATGCTCCCAGTGTGATTTTCATTCTGCCAGAGCTGGGACTCGAACCATGGTCAACCATGTGGTAGTCTAGCACCTTATCCACCATGCCACCTGCTAGCCCCAATCATTTCTTTTTATTTCATTAAATATCATGACTCTATCTCCCTGCCTTAAACAATGGAATGAAATCCTTAGATATATTAAAGTGTGTTATATACAGGGTATACCTGAAAATAAATCATAGTGATACCTTGTTTTGCAAGCTGATAAAATATTATAAAATAGTATAACCAGAAACAATTGTTTTGTTTCTCATATATTTTCTTAGCATGAGAAGTATCTAGCTAGCAAGGACAGTCAGAAAATCATAAAAGAACAAACTTAGATCTGAAAGAGCAAGTTATTTCTGGGGGAAAGGAGGGATAAATACAGTCAGCCAACAAACTAGTGGCCACATTCTCTCTCTTCTGAAGCCCTGCCTGGACCAGAACGCAGTAATTTACTTGCAAGGCCAACAACAGAGTCTTCCTTCCTGACACTCCCGAACCAATGTCATCTCTAAATGCATCAGAAGGGAAACAGGATCAACTGAGAAAGAGAGCTGAATAAAGCAATAGAGAAATCCTCCCTACAACTATGGCCCCAGATACCGATCTTAGAATGAGTAGCCCTATTGTAATAAAAAACGTGCCCATCTGCACACGTTAGACCTTTGCTCCCTGGGGGAGTAGCTGCTGTTCTGTCTGCCCACACTGAAGGAAATAGTCTAGCACCTTATCCACCATGCCACCTGCTAGCCCCAATCATTTCTTTTTATTTCATTAAATATCATGACTCTATCTCCCTGCCTTAAACAATGGAATGAAATCCTTAGATATATTAAAGTGTGTTATATACAGGGTATACCTGAAAATAAATCATAGTGATACCTTGTTTTGCAAGCTGATAAAATATTATAAAATAGTATAACCAGAAACAATTGTTTTGTTTCTCATATATTTTCTTAGCATGAGAAGTATCTAGCTAGCAAGGACAGTCAGAAAATCATAAAAGAACAAACTTAGATCTGAAAGAGCAAGTTATTTCTGGGGGAAAGGAGGGATAAATACAGTCAGCCAACAAACTAGTGGCCACATTCTCTCTCTTCTGAAGCCCTGCCTGGACCAGAACGCAGTAATTTACTTGCAAGGCCAACAACAGAGTCTTCCTTCCTGACACTCCCGAACCAATGTCATCTCTAAATGCATCAGAAGGGAAACAGGATCAACTGAGAAAGAGAGCTGAATAAAGCAATAGAGAAATCCTCCCTACAACTATGGCCCCAGATACCGATCTTAGAATGAGTAGCCCTATTGTAATAAAAAACGTGCCCATCTGCACACGTTAGACCTTTGCTCCCTGGGGGAGTAGCTGCTGTTCTGTCTGCCCACACTGAAGGAAAAGGGGTGCAGGGAGAGTGCAGAGAGGGGCTTCAGCTTTCCCTAGAGACCCTCCTCTCAGAGGAAGACCCAGCACAGTGGGCTAAGAAGTTTTCTCCCTAGAACACGTTGCTCAGTTTGCGTTCTGGACTCCAGTTCTAGGTCCGAATTCCTCCTCCCCAGAGAGAAGTGAAAAGAGTTTTGGAGAGCAGCAGAGAGATCTTCATTGCTTTCCCTAGAGCCCAGGGCAGGGGCCTTTTAGAGCGGCAATTTGGGAACAGTTTCAACAGAGGAAACTGGTGAAGAAATTAACCAGTATTACATTCCTGTTCATTCAGGAAGTCATAGTGTCTTTATTGTTTAGAAATATTACAAACTCCACACACACTCTTATTAAGATGCTCTGATGAAAATGCTCCCATGGGCGGAGACGTGATGTGAGACTAAGTAGCCATTTGGGAGTGCCCTCTCCTTTATCTGCTGTACTCGAGGATTGACTCCCTTGCACGAGATTCTTTCTGGGCCAGATTGAATTGCCTTGGAGTTCCAGGGTGGGCCGTTGCCTGCACTAAGCTAAATAAAACACCACATCATCAAGTTATTTCTCACTTTTATTTTTAATAATGGCTCCAGAATTCCAGTACAGTACCCTATCTGGATAATTTCATTCTTTTAAACCACTTGAACAAGGTATTTTGTATTTGAAAACTAAACATTAAGTTTGACCCGTTATCTACAGAACCCATTATGTGGGCACTTGATGCCACTCATTCACATGCACTAAATAATTTTTTTATTTAAATGCATGGCCCTCATTTTTACGAAATAATTTACTTGGTTGTCTGCAAGAATACTATTTCTAAAACTAAACAACTACTAGAGGCTACTGCTACTTCTCATAGCGGCCTCATAGTGACACGTTCCACTCACGTCAGTTTTGAGTGATCTCACCATGTTGGGGGGCTTGCGAAAGTGCTAACACCCTGTGTAACATCTCAAAGAGAAAATGATGGAAAACATTTATTTTTAATTGCGAAAGTGGAGGGAAAGTGTTGACCAGGAAGATTGTATTCTATTTCTGCGGTAGAAAACCTTGGTAGTGAGTTGAAAGGTGCTATCTTGCTAGACCCCTGTGTATAGAATTACTTGGTTTCAGACTGATTGCAGAATTAGGCATGTTGTAACTTTCTTACATATGGGATAGATTATAAAGAAAACTTTTGAATATTTTGTCTTTTGATCCTTGTCATTTATTCATTGATTTTATGACAGAGAGAGAGAGAGAAGGGAGTCTTTGGCAGTCTCCCACCGTAATCCCCAGCCCGGCCTCCAGCTAGCCAGGACTGCAGGCTTGTGGCACCACACACAGCTTGCTCAGGTTGGTCTGCGGTCCGAACCCAGGCCTCCCTTAGGGGACCAGACTCACACAGTTGTGCCTTTCTGCTTATACCATGTCAAGTGGGCCAATCCTTATTTTTTTAATTTTTTAAATATTAAAATTGGGGGTT
>NW_006159626.1:1042004-1057744 GCF_000334495.1 Tupaia belangeri chinensis
AATGGTCACCTTATTTTAAGTAGATCAGTTCAAAGTCCCTTCTGTAGTAATTTGAGGATCATGCCAGGTGCGTGTGTGTGTGCGTGCCCAATATCTCAAGAAGAGAATGGAAGAGAAGGGGTTGCAGCGTGGCCAGCCCCATGGGGGGGGGGGTGATTTCTTACTTTCCCTCTCAGTTTCTCTCTTTGTCTCTGTCTGGCGAGTGCATGTACCCTAAGGCAAAAATCTTAAATTGGCCCAGTATACTAAAGAAAGCCTGATGATATTTTTTTTCTTTGTTGTTGGTTTTAAATTAATAGTTGGAAGATTTTGTGTGCTTATTTTCAAACATATATGTGAAAAATCAAATTAATTCCAAGAGTATTCTTTCTTAACCAATATGTAGACAAAAGAATCTAATTAATTTACAGAATAATTTTCTCAGCTAAAAGCATCAGTTCAGTTCACCTAATATGTTCTGCGATGAATTAAACATTATCAAAGTAAAGTACTGTCTTTTACTATTAGAGTGGATAAGGCCATTGCCTGGCCTGACCAGAGCTTCTCAGTCCTGAGGACACGGCAGACCTGTTTTCCAGTTCTCTCGCATCCAGCACAGCATCTATTCAGCATGTGCTACATTATCCTGAACTTTGTGGGTCTAAATATGGTGTAAACATTGGTTAAAAAAAAAAAAATTGCCCGCCAAAGGAAAGTCTTGTTTCCTGGGCACGTAATATACAAAGATCATGATGAGCAGGTTCAGACCACGCCAGTGCACCCATCTTACTAGAAACTTCTGCTGACCATGGAAAATTTGTATAGTTTTAAAATTAGGAAAATAATATTGCTCAATCAAATACAAGTTGTTGTACCACATTTGATCTTGCAGGTTAAAATTGCATTTGTTGGGGGCCAGCAGGTGGCGTGGCCATTAAGGGTGCTGGACTCCCACATGGCCGACTGCAGTTCATGTCCCGGACCAAGCAGCTTACCTTCTCGCTTTTCCTTTCTCTCCTTCTCTGGTCAGATAATAAATAAATAAATAAATAAATAAATAATTCTTTTTTTTTAAAAATTGCATTTGTTGTTAGATCGTTCCACTTTCAAATACAATTCTTGGAATATATATATATATATTTAATTTCAGTAATTACAATTTTTCAAAATTACCATTATAAACAGGGCTTATTTGTGAATGTTTCACTCACTAGAAAGTTGTAGTGTTTAACATACAACATGCTTTACTTTTTAAAGCATGAGAATATTAAATTATTATCAAAATAATTCAATACAGTATAATTTAAATGACTATTCGCCTTTCACTTGCTCTTAGCCAGGAGACGGAGCGGTGGTGAGAATGTTCCGCTTTACCCTTCCATGGGAAGTGATGTGACTTCGGTGTGTTAAACAGATGACTTGATTTCAGTGTCTATCCCTGTCACATGCAAGGGACTGTCGAGATATGACATCTCGGGATTCGAATCTTTAGTGTAAGTGGAGATACTTGCAATCTTATTCACATTGCAAATAAAATGATAAGCATCTAAATTGCTGTTCGATTTCTGCTATGTTGCTCTAACATTTTACAAAATTGATTTTTTCTTTGTGCTTAATCTTATAATTTTTCTTAGCCTTAAAAGGGCGTTCTTTTGAGAGTATTGACATAATTCGTGATTAGAAGTCAGATGTGCCAACAACAGAAATGTCTATTAGAATAATCATTTAGTTCAAGCTTTCTTAACATTATTCTTGCTATGGTTGATTGGACAAGGCAAGAAGCTTATCAATATAAAAAACATGTATCTGTAATATTTACTGCAGCTCCAGATATGTTTTATCATATAAATTTATTGTGGTTACTATATAGAGTAGATACAATACTGATGAGTCAATAGATTATATTTCCAATCATAAAACTAATTTTTTTTTTGTTTGCATTTTTGTTTTGCATTAAGGAGCATGCACTCAACCAGAGAGAGAGAGAGAAAATGAGAAACCACACCTCAGGGAGATGGCCACACCATGATCCCTTTTCCTCCATTCTCCTCTTGTGATTTTGGACATGCACATACATGTGCCTGGCATGTTTTTCAAGCTGCTGGGTCCAGGACTCAGCCAAGTGGGACGCAGCTACCTTGACTACCACACCATCAGCTGCCACCGCCAACCCCCCCAAATTTTTATTTTATTTTAAATTTATTAAAATTTATTTTAATTACATTAGATATTATTATAGCATTCTAAAATTGCTAGGTTTTTTGTTTTGAAAATATTTGTATCATGGAAGCTCTTAAACATTAACAGAAGGCTCTACAGGACTGTATCGAAGCTGCTAGAAACCAGGAGACAGCTGACCTGTCTCACCTCTACTGTCCCTTTCTTTACTTTCTTGCTACACACTGGATTATTCTGAAGCCAGTCCACAAGAGATTATGACGTGCTTCAGATTAGCAACCTAAATGGTATTTAGTCATTAATGGGCAGCATTTGGGGCTGTGTTTAATGTTGCCCTTTTATGGCGAGGTGCGATTCGTTCACCTCTTGCGTGGTGTTACTGTTTTCAGACAAATGGAAAACATGAAGAGTCCCACTGCGATGGGTTTCCCAGTTTAACATGAGACCATTCGATGTGTAGAAATCACTGGAAAAGTGGAACAAGATAGAAGGGTATAGAGGGCCTGATGAAAACGCCAGCTTGGGTTTCTCCGCAGTGTGGCAGAAGTGAAGGAAACAAAGCCCAGTCCGAGAAGGTCCACTCAGGGCAGCTGAGGCCACACGTCCAGGCACAGAGAGAACAGACAGCAGGCTCTGGCAGGCTTTCCCACGAGAGCCGGAGTACTCTCAGAGGTGATCCTGGAAGAGCTGCACCATCTGCACCACCTCCCCTGAACTGGGAGCCTTCTCTGGAGACACCTGGCAGCTCGCCACGTCAGCCCGATGCCCCAGCACAAGGACTAATCACCCTTCGACGTGGCGTGCTCCGAAGGTGCATCCGATTCTTTCAAACCCCGCCATCGGGTCGCAAGGCAGACGCATCTATTTCCAATTAATTTGGTCACAGGAGTTTATCTGTCATCTCTGCTCTGTCACAGCCGCTTGTGCTGGACCTGCTTCACGTGGGTTATCAAATATTAAGAACAGTGGGTTGCAGACTTTTCCCCCCAGTCAATTCCCGTTTTGTCACTTTTGGTTTAAAGTAGATGAAACTAGCCATGGGTTTAAAAGTGAACTTGACATTTTCAAACTTCCATGAAAAGGAATTGGTCAAACTCCTGGCATGATGACATAGTCAGTTACTGTGTAAACCATGCTAATTCATTCTGATTTTCTGAAAAAGGTTAGTCTAAAGTTTTCATTCTAGGAAAGTATACTCAACTTCAACAACAAAAGCGCTTTCTTCCTTTTGTCCAGAAAAGTCTAGGTGAGGATTCTACACACAATATCCTGATTGTGTGCTAAAATAAATAAGCACTTTATGAATGTTTTAGATATCTCTTATTCAGCTTAAAAACGTAAGGCTAACGTTATTTTTCCCTCTGTGGTCCTGTAACTCCAGTGCCAAACAGGTAGGAGTGTAGATGGCAAGGTAACCATCTTAAATCTTAGTCTGACGTTCAGGCGACTGTTCCAGCTCTGGGGGGGAAAGAAAGAAAGCCCTGCTTGAACAGAACCATGCAGTGCGTGGTGTAGCGAGTGGGCACCAGGAGCTCTCGGCGCCTGAGAACTGCAGTTCCACGCTGGCTTCCTGTACCCCGGCACGAGACCCAGAGTGGCTTTGGGGAGGGGCTTCATCAGGATGAGGGGCGAGGTCCTCGTCGGTATCACCATTCCAAGGCCAGCTGGTGGCGTGGGCTTCAGGTGGCTGGAACCCATATGGCCAACCCCATGGTTCAAGTATCAGACCTAGTGACCTAAGAAGCACGCCGGGCGCGTGTGCATGCACACCCCAAATCCCAACAGGAGGGAGAAATGGAGGAGAAGGGAGTACGGTGTGACTGTCCCCCATGGAGTGTGCTTTGGCACTTTCCGTCTCTCTCTGTCTGTCTCTCTCTGGCAAACACCCGTGCCCTTTTGGCAAAAATTTTAAAAAGTAAATATGTGTTCACTTTTGATAGTGAACTAGAGACTACGTATGGATTTTGTAAAAGTAAGAATTAAGCACAACATTTACATTATCCATTTATGACACGTAATAGGTTGAAAGTTTAGGGAGAGCAGAAATGGGACTGTGACTCCCTGAGAGGTGTTCTAGGTGTCAGCGCTTTACCCTGAACCGTGGAAGCTCATATTACTGTCGCCATGTAACTGGTCCAGGCTGAGGCAGCCAGCCAGCTCCTCAGGAGAGGCTGAGAATCAAAGACCGATCTGAGCAAACCACCGAGTCTGCGCTTCTCGTGAGACTGTCTGCCTGTGATGGAAACAGCAGGACTGATAAAACTCCCCTGGGCTCGAGGGGCAAAGGTGGGACCCCATTTCTTGTCCTTTGAACTTGATTCTTTTTGTTCACTCTCAGCCAAGGTAAAGCAACCCCGAGTGCCCCTCTCACCCTGTTCCTCAAGGTGGTCTTTTCTTCTTCCTGGCTCTGTCTCTCTTCCTGTTCCTGCTATCCCGGTCTGTCCATTTCCGCTTCTGGGTATTGCTGTACATCAATGCAGGCGGGGCATCTTGCATCCATGCAGAATAACTTGGGGAACCCAGCAAGGTGCCAGTTTCTGGTCCAGCCTGAGCTCTGCCCACCCCTCCTGGCTTAGGTGTTCTAGTGTTTTTATGGTTAAAGCACGCTTCTGAGATGGACTCCAGGGGCCCAGGTCTTATCCTTGGAACTTTCTAGAAAATCTATGTCTGTTTTGTGGAAAGTGAGGCTCCCTGTCAACCACAACCTCCACTCCCTTTGCTGTCTTAGTATTGGTTGTTTATGAAGTTTATCACTATTATTCTAGAGACGGGAACTCCCACAGCCTGCCCAAGACGCAGGGGAAACAGCAGGGCCACAGCCATGGCTTGGTGGGAAATGGTGTCAAAGGAAGGTCATCAGAGCCACCCAGAGGGAAGAGGGGAGGACTCGTACCCAAGGATAAAAAGAGGAGACGCAGAGGCCGACAGGACGAAGAAAATGAGGAAAAGAAAGGAAACGACTTGGTGGAAATGTATAGCTAACAAGCACGTGGTCGACTTCCCAGACTGCTGGTCTGAGAGAGCCCACAGGTGTGTCCCATGGCCCGGCATAGCCCGGTGCTCAGACCGGAGCATGGAGCACTCCTCTAATTCCTCCCCGAGCCTTGGTAATACTGGAGAAGCTGCCAGAGCCTTAATTATGAAAGTACAACAGGCCATTAGTATAATTCATCACCTGGTAGGAAGAGCACTCGTGGGCTGTTTACTGGAGAGCTGTTAAATATGACATGAAGACAGATTGCACCCCATCCCGTAACGTGACATTATAATCAGGATGCGTGCTCAGTAGAAGGGTTTATAGAACCCTTGTCTTGTGTCCTATCCATTAACCCAAACCCTGCCTGCATGAAGGCTAGCCAGGCAGCACCTTCAGCAGATGCATGCGTTTTTCTCTGGTTCTCAGCAGAGGAGGGTTTAATTCTGAAATATCAGTATTGTTTTTATGGCAAGTTCATTGCCATGTATTATACTCGTCAAAGCACTGAGCGAGAGGATTATAAAGCACTTCATAGTTGTGGTACAGAATGTTGAAAGGTTTGTTTTTGTATGAGCCCGGCACGTTTCCTTGACATCCTAATAGAAAAGTCTGTTGTATAGGTAAGGGCGATATTGATGGCCCGCACTAGAATCCTGTAAAGTATGCCCTGACGAACCTTAAAGTACAAATATCCTTTTAAGCTTTCAGTTTACAAGTGAAAGAAAATTCATTTGTCTATTTTCTACATAGCAGACTCTCTGACTTTAAGCGGAGAGTGCTGTATATTCACATGTATTTTATCTTCGTGCTCGAGGTTCATCTTTGCCCTTTTTTTTTAAACCTATATTATGTGAAACTTTCCTCATTAAGTTATCATTATAGTTATGTCTCCACTCTCTGCCACTCTGTATTATATTAGAAATGTTGCCCAGGGAACACGCAATCAGGTGTAACACTTTTTTTACAATCAGCCTTGGTTCAAATCTCCTAGTACATTTTCTCTTACAAAGTTATTTTCAAATACAGTATTCTCCATAGGGGGGTATTTTGTTTGCGACCGTAATGAAGGGAAGAGTAAACCAGCGTGGTGAGGTGAACTGGGTGTGGCTCTAGATAAGCGTTAGTTTTACTTGCTCTGTCATCCATCCGTTTTCCTCCCCTTCACAGGCTGACAAGAGCGTCAAGGAGAATGTTTTCCTTGTATAATATTCCTTGTCCTTGTGCCACAATTTGGTAGGCTTTAAAACAAGCTGCAGGGGACCAGCAGGAGGAGTAGCCAGCATGGAGGTTAAGGCACTAGATCCCACTCGGCCAACCCTGCAGCTCAAGTCCTGGACCCAGCAGCTGTGCATGTGTGCATATGTTCCCATAACTCAGGGGAGAGAGCAGAGGAGAGGAGATTGCAGCATGGCCATCACCCCTGGGTGGGGGGGGATTTCTCACTTTCTCTCTCTCTCTCTCTCTCTCTCTCTGTCTCTCTCTCTCTGGCAAGAGCACACACCCTATAGGGAAACACACACACACGCAGAAACCACGACTGCCAACTGAGATGCCTTTACAGAGAGCGTGCCTTCTCCTGGGCAGAGCAGAGAAGGGGTCTGTTAGACCAGAGACAGAACCGAGTGGGATGAGGGAGAAGATCTCCTTCGTCCTTGCTGCACTAACCAAACAGCTTCCCACTCCTCATCGCTCTGCTCCCCAGCAGAGGGCTCCTCCTCTAGCAAACGCTACATCCTGCGAAGGTGGAGAAGAGCGCTGACCCACAGTCAGGACCACTCCTTTGAACACCCCGAGGGACAGCGGGACCAGCACTGGTGTGCACAGCAGGGGAGAGAAAATGTGAGGTTGCTGCCAGGGTTCTGCCCGAGGATGCCTTTGGCTATGAACAGGATTCCTGTTCGTCCCACCTCTCCTTTCATTTATCCTCATCTCTCACCTCTCTTTAGCCTTGAACTCAGGCCAAGCACAGGTTCTTGTCCTGCTCTGTTAATGCCCCCCCACTCCAGCCTCTGTGACCTTGGCCATGCCTCAGTTCCCCTCCTGAAGGTGTCTCACCCCCCCCACACAGTTTGTAAGTTCCCTAAGGACAGCCAGGCTCTTACATTTGTTTTCGTCTGTGAATGTACAGGATACTGTGCCAAGGAGACAGAGTAAGCATCTGTTACATTAGAATATTTTATTAAGTAAATCCGTGTGTAGTTTTACATGTATGAGACCTTTAGAATTAACTGAAGAGTTGTGATGGCCGTTCAGACCAGAAGGTAATTATTTTATCCCCTCCGAATCTTCTCTCTCCCAGGCCTCCACGCCCTTTGCTCATTTTCTTTCCCCCAATAAGACGTCCACGGTGTAAGGGGCCTTCACACTCTACTTTGGCTGTGGCTTTCGGGTCCAGCTGCTACAGTATACAACTGGAACCTCCTCTTTTAAAGATCTCTGATAATGCAGTGTAAGACTTAGTTCACTGTAGAGCCGCATCTCACTGTCCACGCTCACTGGGCTTCTGCCCCTTGGTCTATTTCAAACAGGCAACTATTTCTCCCCACCAAATTAAGAAAAAGAAAAAGATTAAAGATTTGTCAGAGCATGCACTTACATTTAAAACTGCTTTTGTGAGAAATTCTTTATTTTCAAATCTCTTTTCCTTTTTTTTTGGGGGGGGGTACATCTTGCTGTAAGGAAACAGGATATGTTTCGCGAAATCTAAAAGCATGAAAACCAGCCTTTCAGAGTGTCCTGATGTGTCACGTGCCTCCGAAATCCAAGTTCTCTGATGAACAGCTCGGGGTTCATGATGAATACTTGTTAAAATACACAGTGAGAGTCCTAGTTAGCTGTAAGCCCCAAAATAGAAATGGTCATTATCAATAATCAAATCCCTACAATAGATTCTTACTCTTTGAGAGGAGACCACAAATGGCCTTTGCTGCCTCATTTCCAGAAGGAGCTCACGGGGGAGTGAGGCCTGAAGCCACAGCTGTGGGACTCTGGAGTCTCAGTAAGGATGCTGGGTTGGAAAACCAGCTTTCCAAAGGGTCAAGGAAGCAGAAACTGATTTCTCACACACCATTACACAGTTTAACTAACGTAACAAATGCCAAGTAATCGCTGGCACTAATGGGTAGGTGGATGTTTGCTGTGTCGTTACCATGGATTCCTTGAACGCGGATGGGCCTGCTGTGATTGAAATGCTGGAAATTTAAGGAAATAGTAATGATATGATTAGCTCAACTCAGTAATTTAGAAAGGGTTTATTTATCTGAAAGACGATTAAAACCATATTAAACCCACTTGCTTTGATTTCATTTTTATCCTATCCCTATGGGAATTGTTTCAGCATTGCATAATTCCATTTAATCCGAGGAGATGTGTGTCTATTTTATGTATAGTTTATTGAACTGCTGAGTTTCTTCATTTATGCATGTAGTTGATAGCGCTCTTAATGTGTGTCAGGCATGAAATTAAGCACTTCAAATATAGTATCCCATTTAATCTTCCTACACATAATTATCTCCATTTCATAGATTAGTCAACTGAGGTCGAGAAAAGTTAACTTGTCAATGATCTCACACTCAGTAAGACGCGGACTTCCAAGCCCCCTGGGCCCCAGAGCCTGTGTCTCCGCTCTGCTGTATTCCTTAGCCAGCAGCATCCCTGTTAAACAGAAATGCAAATTCCTAGACCCCTCTGCCCCCCACCTGAGTCAGATATTGCAGGCACAGGCCCAGCAACCTGTTTAAATGAGCCCTCTAAGCGATTCTGATCATGCTAAAGTTTGCTATTCCTGGCCTTCCCCTG
This sequence comes from Tupaia belangeri chinensis, assembly GCF_000334495.1. Taxonomy (NCBI): domain Eukaryota; kingdom Metazoa; phylum Chordata; class Mammalia; order Scandentia; family Tupaiidae; genus Tupaia; species Tupaia belangeri. The sequence goes on from NW_006159626.1 coordinate 1,050,937, forward strand.
CTCCCCTCTCAAGCATCAGTCCCGGCCCGCGGCCACCCAGACCAGCAGCAGCTGTTTTTCAGGTTCTGCTTCCATCCCCAGCCCCTCCTTTAATCGCCTTCCTGCCTCTAGTGAGTCCGACCATACAAGAAACGCTGTTTAGGCTTACTGAGAGAATAAACTATGTGCTAGCCCTCTCTTGACCAAGCACTTTAACCATTATCTGAAGAAAGTGATAAGCCTTCCACCCAGAGAAATGCAGACTGTGCTCATCACGTTCGCCTGGAGCCGTCCACCGACCGTGCGTGGATTCCACGTGACGACTCGGTGCCTTTCAAGAATGCCAAGATTATTTCCCAGATCCATAAGTGCCCCCCACCATAACAATAAGAAGCAGTTGACCTCTGGTCATTAGCATTTTCTTTAAAATAATCTGGTTTGGGGCCAGTAGGATGGCGTGGTAGTAAGGTGGCTGGATCTCACGTGGCCAAGAAAGCGGTTTGAGTCTCAAACCTGGTGGCTTGGAAAATAGGCCGGGCATGTGTGTGGATGTGCCCGAATCCCAGGAGGAGGATGGAGGAGAAGGGATTGCAGCATGGCCATTCCCTCTGGGCATTGCTTTCTCACTTTCCCTTTCTCTCTCTCTCTTGCTCTCTCTCTCTCCCCCTCCCTCTCCCGCCTGCAAGCACACATGCCCTATAGCAAAACCTAGATAATAAATAATCTGGCCTCTGACTTATCTATGTGTGAACTTTAGCAACTCTAATCTTCTCTGCCCCTCAGGTTTTTTTCTCTGTAAGCTAGGCCTGATAATAACTGTGTTACAAGATTGTTGAAAATCTAACCATAATTAATATAAAACTGCTACCATTATAGTAGGGTACTCATTAAACAGTGTATGGGTGTGAATTTTTTTTTTCACTTGAAAAATATAGCAAATTACAAAGAAAATTATTGATAACTCATAAATAAATGATAACAGAGACAACTACAGTTACTTCTCATCTTAAAAACAAATTTGGAAGATGTTCAGTTTTCAAACCCCATTTTTACTAAATCCTTTTGGAAAGAATAATCTCCAGTGAATAGTATAATATATGAATAAGATGCAGGCCCCACCTGCCTCCCTACAACTACATTACATCGGGGTTTTTTGCGTTATAGTAAAGGAAAAGTGCTGTTTAGGTTTTGTTTGGTATTTAGAAAGTAAACAACCTTGATTATTTTCAGTCCCCCTCCAGTCAGTTTCCAAACCATCCCAATAATATATGAGTTTGGAAAGAGGGAAGGGAATGTTACATGAGCCTGGAATAAGGAAAGGAAATGAAGGTGAAAGGGATCTAATTGTCTCTCACGGTCCCAGTGTCGTCCTGCTCTGCATGACCTTTCGGTCAAGCATGGACCACGTGACGTCAGTGGCCCCATAAGAAGTATGTAGGCTGGCCTAAGTGTATCATAAGCCGTGTTTGTGTAACTACACTTTATACTGTTTGTACAACCGTGAAGTCACCTAATGAGGCATTTCTCAGAACATAGCCCCATCATTAAGTGATCCATCACTGGACTCATAATCACCCCAACCCGCTCCCAGGAGGCGAGAATCAGCTGCTTTTATCTCCAGCTGGTATCACTTGAGACTCAGCTTGTACACTATGTATTCACATCGAAGTCTGTTCCATGATATCTTTTATTGTCTCATCCTTTTATTACTTCAGTTCTCTGTCATAGCACGAAATGTCCTGAAAAGCAAGGGAAAATATGTCTTGAAGGCATTTTTTATAAATGAAATTATGTCCTTTTTTTCTGATCCGATCTTATCATCTCACATGGTGGTTTCTTCTTCATTTTCATCTGGAATAGACGTCTTCCAATAGTCCCACTGAGAGCCCAAACTGGACAACCATGGGAAATCAAGGCCAGATGCCTCCTGCCCTCAGGCCTCTGCAACAGTGTCACCACCAGCTAGCCTGAGTTTATGCACCATGTTCCCCAAGAGATAAAGGAGAGGGTCGTCTTCTCTTCATTTTTGTCTACTATCTAGGACTAGACAAAATTACCAGATTTACCTACTAGCTCTTTGTTGACTGAATAATACGTATTAGTTTCAAGTGAGTATAACAATTCACATAATATCTTTTCTCTCTAAATTTCTGACTTTCTTATACCAGATTCAGTAATTTGGGGTTTGACAGAAATCTAGCAATGGAAAAGAAAAATTGCAGATTGAAAATCCTAGCTTCTTCTGCTTTCTTAATACTCAAAATGTTCTTTATACTTCTTGTAACCAGTGGAGATGAGATAGACTTTTAAAATAAAGTCATGATTCTTCCAAGGCAGTATATCAGCCCTGAGAGAAGTCAGCATGCATCAGATATAACATCCAGAGATTTATGAATCCTCAGAGGATGTAGCAGAAACCTTCCAGTCTTCTCAGAATTCAATTTGGCTTTTAAACTTGTTTATATTAACAGCTTTTGATCTGTCCGTAAAAGTGGTATCTATTCATTGTCTAATACTAGAAAGATACAGAAATGATAGATTTTAAAAATCACCAGCATTTAAACATATAAACACAACCCTTCTTCTTGTTGAATTTCTTGCTATCATAACCCCCTTTATTGAATGTTATAAAACCAGATGTTAAGTAAACTATGGATAGTATTCACATTCATTTTGATATCATATAACCATTTGACACCATGGCCACTGTTGGCATAATTATCTTCGTCTTGGGGTATTAAAGATTTTCCTCATAAAACTTCATATTACTTATATTAGGTCAGCTCTGTATAGGTTTTTTGGTTTTCTGGGGGTTTTTTTTCTGTATTTTTTTTCCTTAAAAATCAGATTTATCTAAGCCAGGGAAATCAAAGAAGTCTAGTAAGAGCAAGACTCCTCATTGAACTTACAAATGAAATCTTTGATATTATTTATAAGCTTATTATTTCAAAAACTCCAATTATCATTATAATAAAAGTGAACTGTCAAATTTACATCAAGATTGATTCAGATTCCATGCTTCCTTTTTTCTTTTGCCTTTTAGAATTCTTTGTGTCTTACTGAAAGAAACAGTAAATTCATCTTGCCCATTTCAATTTAGAAGTCAAATTCTACTAATGCTAATACCATTACAGTGAAAACCATTTTGTAATAAAATGTGTCCAAGTCCCAGGCAATGACTCATTTATTTCAAGTGAGAAATATAATAGATTGAGTATAATAGACTTTGCCAAAATAAATTTTTTAAAAAATATACCCACTTTACAAGGTTTTTACCTCCATCTTTAACCTTGAATTCTATATTGGATAAAAAGTAAATATCAGGTAGTATTTAGCAGGAATTCATTATAATCTGATGTACAATAGAATTGAAAATAGTATATTTTCCTATGTAACCTGCTCACTTGACCTTGAACTAACTCTTATTAAACATAGTTTAAGACTTACAATGTAAAATAAGACGACTGTAGGGAAGCAAATTTGCCAGTTTTTGCCAAGTCTTCTAAATTCGCGCTTTGCATCACCCAGCCTGTCTTGTCCTGGATATGCAAATGAGCAGTCAAAGCCAATACATGAAGGAGGAAGAGAAATATTTGTGCATATTTATAGACCGTTCATAGATCAATGACTCCACACCGCGAATCTAAGGATTGATTTTATAAAATCGTGTATTTCAAGAAGGAGAACTTCCTGAAATTTTTATTTCCAGGACGAGATTGTAATCTTACTATATTTTCAAGACTGTTGTCTAGGGAAAGCTTTTGATATAAATAAATGATGCGTTAACATTATATGCAGACAGAAGTGTATATGCCAGCCGAAAACTAAGTGGGGAAGAATTGGATGTTTAGACAGTACCATTCCAAGGTCAGTCCACTAACTCTTTGCTAAACATCACAGCTCTGATACTTTTTCTTCTTTTGATAGATTTTTTTTTTCTTTTGGCTTACTTCCCTTTATCAAATATTCCATAAATCTGAATCTAGTGAAATTTTGTTTGTAATTCTCCTTTGACCCGTTTCGGTGTAGTTTTGTAAACATCTAACAAGCAGTTGTTCAAAACAACCTAATAGTCTGATATTGTTAAACCAGGCACTAAATAAAATTAGCAAATTAAATTTTTTTTTTGATTAAACATTATTCTTTAAGGACATTACTATTAACGTTAGTTGCCTCTCGGTTTGCTGTTTATGTCTTTTAGAGAACGTGGCGACTGTGACAGAAATGTTGTCTGGTGCGAACTGCTCTGGGTCAGATGTTTTTGAGTGGAAATTCAATTTATTTATCGAGTTAAAAATTACCAATGAAGAAAGACATTGCAACTATTAAGGCATTGATTGCCTCACTCTACTTTGTCTGTATAATAGGGCATCTAGTTTGAAGTTTAGAAGGCAAAGGAATCTTTCTAGCTGAACTTAGCTTTAAAGCTACTCTTTGCTAGTCTGCGCCTCCCTATACGGTAGGGATTTTGTTGAATCCTTCAGCAGCTGAGTCCCATGACAGTACCACCATCACAGTCACCAAGATTGATCAGATGCTTGTCTTTAACTTCCGTTTTGTTTGTTTGGGTTGTGTTATTCTTTTTGCTATAAGGCGTGTGCACTCGCCAGAGACAAAGAGGAAGAGAAAATGAGAAAGCACCCCACTAAGGGGTGGGGAGAGATGGTCACACCATTCTCCTCGCGGGATTTTGAGCACACGTGTACACGCACCTGGGAATCAAACTTTGAGGTCGAGCCACCTTAACCACCATGCCACAGGCTGGCCCCTGTCTTTAACTTTGTATGTTTTAAAAGTTCCATAGTGACAATAACCAGTGTTGTATAGATCTCACCTTTGAGACCTCTTGGTCATCATTTTATCTTTCTGTTTTGCAAATAGCAGATCTACCCAAAGTGGTATGATTTTTTTCTTCTATAATGAAATATTAACCCACACAGGCCAAAGAAAAGCAATGAAGAGAGTCATTTACAATTTAGTATCACCTCCATTGCTTCCCTTTATCACTAAGTAAGATTTTTGTCTAACTGCATCCATCACACGTAGGTAAATTTGCTTCCTCGGCCCCACCAGCAGCAGATTAAATCCCCTGATGTCCCTTCCTTAGCCATGGTGGCCTGTTGACTGGAGAGTTTTGGGATTCGGTCCTGGTGCCCATGCTAGGTTCATTCTGTACTTTCATTACTCCGTGGGTGGCAGAATGGAGGGCGTTCTGGTTAAGTTTGGGAACCCTACTAGGCTAATGAGCTACAAACACGTAGAAAGCTAGAACTCCAGTTCAAAATGATTTTCAATCAATTACACAAGTCACATTTCAAAATTATGGAATAAATGCACGGTTATGTCCTGAGTGAGAAAAACAACTGTACTGTACTGTCAGGAGGGAGGGGAGATATCTGAGCACAGATGAGATGAGAACCGTGCTCTGGAGGCAAATCTGCACAGTGGCACCCTCTCCAAGACTGCCAAAGCCAGCTTTGCTCTTTGAAAGACACATTGAGCTCATTTGTGGCCAGTGCTACAGAAACTTAAAATGAGGCAGCTCAAAAAACCCTAAAAACCCCTAGCTCAGCGAGCGAGTGAGAATAGCCCAAGCGTGTCGCATGCAGCCCAGGTGCCTTTGAATCAAGCTGTCCATACCAAGCCTGCGGGGGCCACACACTCTTCCGACATCACACACAGCGCGTGAGGACCGCAGGCCCGAAGAGGTGCTCAAAGCTTGTTGGCTCACAACAAAGCATCCTATAAAACTCATGTGACACTGGGAGTTAGAAAACAGTCCTTTGTTATATGTGGTATCGTATACGCTTTTATTAAACTACTTTGTTGACTTTAGTTTACACATTGTAAAAGGATATGTGAAAATTAGGGAAGGCCTCTAAAAGAACAACAAAAAAGCTTATGGGATGTAAAATACATCATGCAGGGGAGGATTAGAGGAGTTAGGTTGCATAGTGAGGAAAAGAAAAAGCGAAGACATGACTTAATAATGTTTTATAGTGTACAGAAGCTTATCCTCAGAATGCTGACCGCTTCTTCACCCCCAGAGGTGAAAGAGCAAATAATCAACTTAAAGCAGCAAAGGAGAGCTGGATTTCCAATTGGAAATTCTTGATTGTGAAATATTAGTAAGCATTGTCTAAGAGTACCAACAGGAATCATGGTTGAAGATATTTAAAGTGAAATGAATACCCACCTGGTTGAGAGGCTTAGGAGTGGAACTGCTTGATGGTGGGACTGAACTCGATGACCTCCTGTGGAATTTAACAATTCTACTTTTGTTAGAAAATGTCATGATCATCTTCCCATCTCATTCACCTATAAAGAAAAACTTACATTATTTATAATGCAAAAGGCTTTATTGGATAATTTGGAAAGATAGCGTTGCTTACTGTTTTCTACCTTTAAGTAAGTGCAGTTTTCGTTTTCTATTTTCTCTTCTTTTTTTTTTCTATTCAGCAAGTGCCTATTGAATGCCTGCTCTGTGCAGAGCGTTGTGCTCAAAGCTGCAAGCACAAAGAAAACTGAACGTTCTTTTATTCAGACTCCAAAAACTTTGCACAGCACCTCCCCTAAGCCAGGCACACTGCTCTAGGCTCAGAATCCAGATACGTGTGTAAAGATGTCCCTAAAGAGCTCACAGTCTAGTGAATGAGAGTAGTGAGTGAACAGAGAATTACGGCAGGGTGTGATGAGACCTGTGCCAAAGGTCTGAGCAGGTAGCTCCAAAACACATGGGACCCAGTGGATGTATCTAATGCAGACTGAGGGAATGGTGGGGTGGAAGATGGGGAGGTTTGCTGGAGGAGGTGATAGCTGAGCTAAGTTG
>NW_006159626.1:1057756-1067959 GCF_000334495.1 Tupaia belangeri chinensis
TTAAATGCCATGAGTCACAAACCAGTTGTTTCTGCCCAGCAAGGTGCATACTAGCAGTAAATATAAAATGTAAAATGACTAGCAGTCATTTTATCAACTAAAATGTGACCCTGTCTTCTGCCGTTTCTTCGACTTGTCATTACAAAGTAAAATCTGGGTGACAGTCAGCTCTGTCATAGGCGACATACGTGTTTCTCAACCTCATTCCGCTACAAACAAAATCGTGGTTTAGGGGCAAATAGGCTTGGGGCAACAGTCCAAAACTTCATCAGGGACACATAAACATTTTTAAAGATGAAGACCTGGTGAAAAATAGCAGCATGATTTTACACGTGTGAAATGGTGGAGAAATACACACCAACACTGCAGAACTGCTGCAGTAATGTTGCCATAAATGTGGCAGTGTACCCTCAGAAAGACCTGAAGTTCACCTGCTGACGCCGGCATCGGAAGGGCAAGTGGTGGGAAAGGGTGCTCTGAGACCACAACGGAGAGACGGAGAGACGCAGCAGTGATGGTGGTGATGAGGCGATGACTGCGGCACCCCGGAGGCGGAACGAGGGAGCTGGGAGACGGTTGAGATGTGCGAGTGTGCGGGTGTGTGTACATGCACGCACACTTTGTGAATTTCTCCCGAGCTCGATTCTAGAGGGTGCAGTGTTCGTTTTTCACCATGTGGTTTCAGCAAAGCAATTGGCGTACGCAAAGCTTTGTGAATTTCTCCCGAGCCTGATTCTAGAGGGTGCAGTGTTCGTTGTTCACCTCGTGGTTTCAGCAAAGCAATTGGCGTACGCAAATGCAAAACTCTGCATTCTGCTCAGATTGTTGTGTAATATTTTGGAACAGATCTGTGATGTCAGAACAAGCCCTGTAGGAGAACTGGCTATACCCTGCTGCCAAGTCAGTTCTTGATATGTTTTCTACTTTATCTCCTGAAAAGTTTAGCAACTGTATCTAGATTCTGTTGTAAGTCCAGTTTCCTACTTACCTAGCGCTCATATAAATCTTCCGTTTTTCACAGAGCAACATTTTCCTCTGGGCCTCTCTAGCAGGGGAGTCCCTGCAAGTAACATCACAAAATAGGGGAAGGCCCTGTGCGTGCTGTTCTCTGCAGTCAGAGCCTCCGTATCTACAGCAATCCTTAGGAGATAGGATAACAGGGCTGCAGGTCTTTTTTCTCCCTGGCAAGATGAATGGCCAGAGCCGCTGAGGAAGAATCATGGGAGACTGGGGCTTTGGCCATGAATCAGCCTCTACCACCGGCTCACAGAGGGATCCAAGGTGCTGCCTCTTAGTGGGGAGTCGGTAGGTCCAAGGAACTGCTCTGTTCTTCCTGCTTTACCCTTTTTGCCTGTGGTGATGCATTCTTGCCAAAGTGGAAGAGGAAATTAACGTCGAGGGAAGAAGTAGCAGCATTTCGGGAATCTGGTTGGGCGGTTCCCCTCACTGAGCTCCTGTCCTTTGGAAATATTGCCCTCACAGAAAGTATAAAAGGGATGTTTTGCGACCTATGCAATGTGGTGGTCATTCAAGTGTCCATGAAAGAAAGGCAGCTCTCCGTTATGTTATCTAAGGTAGGAAAAAGAGTTTGGATCGGGTTCAGAGCAGAGTCATCACCGGCCCTTCAAGGTATGTTCTTGAAGTGGCCTGAACTCTGTGGTTTGGCTAAGCCCTGGAGTGTCCAGCCCAGAAAAAGAGGGGAAGGTTCCCCCTTCCCAATGCCCAGCTTAGACAGTCTCTGCAGAAAAATTGGGAGCCAAGGGGTTAAATTGCACCAGATGATAAAATCCTCACATAGCCTCAAGCAAACATTCAGCTGACAAAAATGTTATTGTATGTTCCCTCTTGAAAGCCTTAAGATATGCTTGGGTTAATTAGATTTCCAAATATGCAAATATGCCCTAGTGAGGCTTTTCTGAAATGCACCATTTTAAAATTATGTAGCATGGCATTAGTGTTCAAAATACCGAATTGTAAGACTATGCCTGAATAGCTTACTAACATATCATATAAATTCATAATTGATCAAACCCATTTATTCCCCACTGTCCACATTATACTGTTCAAATTGGGTTAGAAAGTTTTATGGAAATTAGGTTCTCTAGCATGCTTTGGGGGAAGATCAAGGAGTAGTTTAAATTACAGCAGTAGTTCTTCAAAAATGCCAATTCACTTGTCTGATATCAGTGTTTCCAATGCACTCAACTTAGGAAACACGAGACTTCTACAGCCCGGAGACTGGATCAGCTGCGGATATTAGAACACAAACTCTGATCTGGGGGAGGGGGTTACTTTAGCAAGGGCGTCTGAAATGATTTGATTTTGTTTACCTGCTGTGCCAGTGACTAATTTTAGGTTTATAAACTTCTAATAGATTTTTTTTTTTGAAATTATAGAGAAAAACATGTCATTTACTTGAGTTCTCTAGAAAGGGGTTTCTGGTTAATGCAAATGTTTACACTCCAAACCCATCACTCTGTTTCAGTTAAAAAAATGATCACTTCTCTTAAACCTTTTTTTCTAAAATGCTTTACGTTTCAATGCTTTATTAAGCAGTGTATACCAAAGCATGGGAAACGTAAGCGGACGATTTCTAGATGATTCAGGTATGCCATACCTGCTCGACCCAGTGAGGTATGGAAAGCTGTTTGACCGTGCTCTCAGTGAGCTACCGTGGGTTAGAGACTTGTCTGTGAAGGACCAGATAGTAAATACTGTAAGCTTTGCAGGCCACCTGGTCTCTGTGGCCATCACTCGACTGCTGTTGCACTGGGAAAGCGGCCATGGACCGTGCACAGACAGATGAATGAACATGGCTGATTCCCAGTCAAACTTTACCCTTGAGCAGGCAGTGTGTCGCATTTGCCCTGTAGACAATCTCTGATATGCTACATTCTTTCTTGAACCATTTTTTTGGACTCATGGTCACCCTGGATGCTTTGATGTCCTTGCATTCCTACTTTTAGCAGTATCTCACCCATTCCTGGTTTCTGTTCTTGATGTGTTTATCTTTTCAGAATTGTACCTGAAGTAAATCTAATTGTACCTAAAATAAAAGTCACGAGATTCCATGGTAGGGTCAAAGGCTCTCCAGTGAAGAGAGTGCATGGTGTGTTCACTCTGGCTTTCTTCTGCTTGCTCAGAGGCCATCTTAATTTATTTATGGGTTCTTGGTCAAAATGTTGGCGTATCAGATAAGTTTTTTGTTAGAAGTGTGTTGTGGTTCAGTGGGTTTTTGTAATGATTCATCACATTCACTTAAAAGTAAGAACAAATTTTTCCAACAACATTTTCATGGGCATAGTTTTCTGTGTCTCGTCCAGTGTTTTCCATATTTATGAATAGTTTATCAAGAGTAACAGATGTGTCTTCTCTATAAGAAGAGACTAAATTGCCTTTCTAAATGAGAAGAAACTGCCCTGCCCTCACCATGATCAGTGTACTGTAATATTTTATGCTTACTCTTAGGTTTACTTTACTCACACAAGTAAACTTTGTTTTTGAGTTTTCAGGAACTTTTTGCTCTGCACACAAGCTTGGTTGTTGAGAGTACTGGCTCTGGGTTCAAATCCTTGCTCTCTCACTTACAGGCGTGTGATATCAGGCACATTATCTAACCGTTCTGAGCCTCAACTCTGCCATCTGTTACAGGGGGGCCCCCTCCCAGCATCATCATTCCACTTCGAGGTTGTTGCCCTCCTCCTTTTTTCCCTCCAGGGATTCTCAAGTCAATTATAGATTTAAAACTTAATATGTAATTAAAATATCGTATTGTATATCTTAAACATTTACAAGTGTTATTTGTTGATTATACCTCTAAGTCCTGAGTTCATGTCTGGAGGCCTCCCTGAGTATTTTGGGCACGTATGTGGCCATAATCTGGGGCTGGCTGAAGCTGGGGCTAGATTACAACATTGAGAGCTTTTGGGGTGCTCTCGCTCTCTGTATCGCTCATGGAAGACATATTTTTTTAAAAAAAGAAAAAGGATACTACTGCTAAATCTTTCAATGTATTACAAAACAAACAAACAACAAAAAAACCTTTTTAACTTATACCTGAATATAACTGGGAAATTATTTTTTAATCTCAAAAAATAAAAAATAGAACTTAATGTGCTATTTAAGTTATACCATCTTGTCAAAGCCCTTTGGTAGTTTGTCATTGAAGTAGAGAATACTTGGGATGTGATAAGATCATTTCTCTCACCTTAAAATAGATGACCACAGTGACATGTGGGACACAGACTGTTAGGTGTTATAACATAAAATCTACAGCCATTTACAGTAGATGTTACTTTATTCTTTACGCCACTGCAGTATTGGATATTTAAGGTTTTATTTATATCTAATTTAAGGTCTATGGTAAGTAAAATATTGAAAATGATGTATTGAACATGTCCTAAAATGTATTCTGTCAGGTCCTAGCCTTCGACATTAGTCAGCAAGTTCTTGCATGCCCGTATATCCAAGAAGCTCTAGAGGTTTAATTCTATTCTTCAGTTCCCTAGTTACTGTCACCACAAGGATTTAGGAAGTCTTGATTTCCAATCAGCACCTGTTCAACAGTTAGTGTTCTTAAGAGTATCTACAGAAGCATCCTCCTCAATCTCTTCAGTATACACAATGTAAACTGTTTACAAATAACCGTAATGATAAGAAGAAGAAGATTTAAACTGATGAAGACCCCAATGATATGAATAGTATAGGGCATGGAAAATGGCCTTGGTGATTAGGCAAACTGGGTTCTAATCTTGCCGTTCCATTAAATCGCATTGGTGCAGAACAAGTTGCTTAACTATTCTGAGCTCAGTTATCCCATCTTAAAAAGTGAAGATAGAACTTTAGTTTTATGATCACAGAATAAAGACATTCCTGGATTCTTCTCTTGAAAATTACCCCTAAACAAGGAAAAAAGAGAGTTCAGCTGTGATTAAAACCAGAGATCACTGTAGCCCCAAGACATAGTTGTAAATCTGGAAAGCAAATGAAAGCAAGATAAATGAATGATTGGTGACGTGGAAGTATCTGTTTCCGTAGGAAGGAGATATTGGGCAGTAGAGAGAAGTACTGACTATCTGTTGGGAAATGGATAATGGTGACAGCTGTATGACAATGCGAATGTAATTGATGCTGTGAACCATGCACTAAAAAATAGCAAAAATGGCAAATTTTATTATATTTTAACACAAAATTTTTTAAAAGAATTATTTAATTTATTTATTTATCCACTTTAACTTGACCAGAGAGGAACAGAATGAGAGCAAGAGTTAGAACGAGAGAGAGAGAGAGAGAAAGTCTCCAGGTCCGGGATTCAAACTGCAGTCGGCATGTGGGAGTCTAGCGTACTTAACCACCATGTCACCTGCTGGCCCCCCCAATTTTTTTTTTTTTTAAATGGTTAATGTTTAGTAGAGAGTTGTTAGGTTAAACAAAAACGCTTTCAATTTTTAGAATACTGAGCAGCCAGCCAACTTGCTTTCCGGAAAGTTCTAAGAAAAGGAGGTCATGTGGTAATAGGGGGGAGAGTCGTGAAGACAGGAATTGCCTGAAAGCGTGTTCAGGTTGCAGCTAGACCTCCTGACCTTCCCCTTCCTCAGTACCCTATTATCAGGTGGCCTCACCACTTGCATTGTGGCAGGAGATGATGTTGGGAGACCGTATCAGGGAGTCTCAGGACTTGGAGACGGCCAGGACCTAAGAGGATAGGGGACCAAACTGAAAACAAGGTGCAAGTCTGGTACTCTGTGTACAGCCCAGCCCCTTCCCGGATGAACTCCAAACAGCAGACAGTCGGGGCTGTCCCCCTGAGCTGTTGCACTAGACGAGTCTCAGCTGACTCGTGGTGTGGGCTGGCTCTGGGGCACCGTGTAATGCTCTTACTCAAGAGCTGCCAGGTCCTCTGTGGCAACTACCTGGCAAGGTCACTCTGAAGCACACGGGGCGCAGTCTCAAGTGCCCAAAGCCCATGGGCTGGGGGACTGGAGGAGGGGGATCACAGTGTGACCAGGCCCTGCTGAGGGGCTCCTCTCCTCTGATTCGCCTGCGTGTGTACATGCACTCTATCACAAATAAAGAAAAACTAAATAAAAATATGGGGTGAAGAACCCAAGCAATGGTTGAAAGTAATGTCCCCCCAATTTTAAATTGACTTTTTATTATTGTTTAGCTTTTAAACCTTATGTATGTAACATTTTGGCTTTAAAATGATTCAAATAAATTTAAAAAAAAAAAACATAAAATGAGCGAAAATTTCTCAGAGCCCATGCTACCTTTTGTCTGTTTTAGTATATCCAGTTCCTGATTCTGGATTTTTTTTCCTAAGTGAAAAAAATAATCACCAAAATAGTTCTAAGGAGTGCGAATTGATGTCATTGTATTTTATGTGTAATTTATGTTCGTATTTAAATACTTATTTTTCCCTCTGGTAACTATATGTCTGTACATAGCTTATATGTACGTCAAGATCACTAAATTGATCCTAATTCAGAATGTCTAACAGTATAACCTGGACCGGACCTCGCTCCACTCCTAAACTTTTCTGCACAGAGAGCATTTACTAAGTAACTGAATGGGGTCTGTTTAAAACATTTGAGGGAGAAATGTTCTCTCTAACACCCAGCTGCTTTGCATCTGCATGGAAACTGCATGCTAATTTCAAAGGGTCTTATCTATACCTTAGAGAAGGGCTGGGACTTTTATATTGCATCATCTTATTTCCATATAGAGACATTACATTGACCTACTCACTCATTGGCCTATATTTTAACTCATTTTTCTGACTCTAAATGAGTTGATGTAGCAGACATTGTTGTCATAGGTATTTTTCAGCAGACTTCTGCAGTCGCTTTCTGCAGTTCTTTATGTCTGTTCCCATGAAAAGACCATTTTCATCTTTTGTTTTTATTTTCCAAACATACAAGGGTCACTAAACTCTTTAGAAACTGCTTTTGAATAGTCATTCTTTGTGTAGAAAAACTACAGTATATTCCTTAAGTGAAATTCAATCAACTGCTTTTATGGTAACCGGGCTTAAAAGACATCGGTGAAAATACCCACACAAGCTCTTAAGATCAAGGCATTTGTTTCAGCTGACTTTAGTATGTACTTACCCATTGTGCATCAAATGATGAGCAAAATAGCCAGACTTCTAATAAGCAAGTACAATATAGACAAAAGAGAACACTGATTTAAGGTCCTCGTGTCAAATGCGGTAAAACATTCTGTTTATAGCAGGTCAGACTTGGGTTTACAATTAGCACTAATTACTGAGAAAAAAATCAAAACCGCAGCTTTAAGGAAGGGCACTTTTCACTGCGAGATCAAAGCCAGTCTCTGCAGAATAGGGAAGCCTCTACCACTTAATTGCACTGAAGTGCTAATTGGATTGTAAGGTACTTTCATGAGTTCTTCCAATTAGCCAGCCATCCCTGACGAAACCCAAAAGGAGAAGATTATGAGTGCTCAGAGCTTTTGTCTATATGGTTGTGATTTGTATACCTGAGTGAATGGAGTCGGCCTTTTTTTTTCTTTTTTTTTTTTTTAATGTAAAGTGAGGTCTTTGGGGTCTCAGTGATTAGCTTCCTATAAATAGCCTTGATGGTAGAGCAATCCATTCTATAAAAAGTTTTAACTGTGTACTAATGGTAATGGACAACATTTAATGGGAATGATCATTTTTATGAAGGTTCTTAATTTAAGATACGAGAGTTGGGTGCAGCTTCTTAGCTCAGGGGTGTCACACTGTATGTACTTCTGATCCAGTTAGGATATTTATATTACATTGAATATTTGCAACACATTTTGTTACTCTTCACTTAGGGTGATTTTTTTTTAAAGGAACACATCATCAGTAACTTCATGGCGTTTATTCTCGAGGTAATCATTTTTATCCTTGATAATAATTCGTAGCTGTAGTTGTGCTTGGCCCATACGCTGTGTCCCTGTGATTTCCATTGCTGTGGCTTGATCCTGTAAGGCAGCAGCGTTCCTGCCAGCTCACCACACGAAAGCTCGTGTGACAAAGTGATCTCTCTGGGCACAGTTCTCCGTGTGGATAGGGGAAATGAGAGCCCTCGCTCAGCACCAGTTTGTCCCTACACAAGTGAAGTCAAGGTCGGCAGCTGTGCAGTGGATTCACATCTGTGTTAGACTAGAAACCTCATCGATCTGAAAAAGCTCTCATGGACAAAAATTCTTCTTTTAGGTTCGCATTCCTCAAACTTTGTTCAGACGTTGGCCTGAGTGATTCAGGTCTCCTGTGCCAGGTCTCCTTTGCACTGATACAGGAAGACAAACTCCAGAATTTTTAAAGATTTTTAGGTGGTCTGAATTCTCTGATGATTATCCTCATTAATTAGAAGAGAATCTGCTCCCCACAATTTACCTTCTGTTATGTGAACTGGAGAATGTGCATGCGTGCCCAGGATCCCGAGAGGAGAATGGAGGAGAACGGATTGTGATTGCAGCGTGGCCAGCTCCCCGGGGGTGGGGGTGGGGGGTGATTTCTCGCTTTCTATCTCTCTGTCTCTCTCTCTGTCTTTCTGGCAAGCACACACACCCTATAGCAAAAACCTCTCCAAGACAAAAAAAAGAAAAGAATGCTTTTCCAAACAATAAAAGTGTTGATTTGTATGACACAGAATGTCACAGGGAAGCAATGCGATTTTCCACGCTCACGGGGTTGGGTGTGCTCATTCTCTACTTCTGTGTTTCATAGTAAATGGAGGTATTAGGATAATAATGGCACCTCCTGTGGGTGTAATTTATAGTAGGAGGCAGTTTTACATACTTCATCTCCAAGTCTTACAACCCTCAAAGAAAAAGTAGTAATGTCCTCGTTTCACAGGAAAGAAAATGGAAGCTTAGACAGATTCAGTGGCACCGCCAGTAAGTAACAGCTACTGAGAGAAGGAGCTAGGATGAAAACTCACTTTTTTCTGGCTTCAAAGCTTATGCTCTCGGCTCATTAAAATTAGTGGCAAATTAGATCCCTCCCCTAGGTTTAGTCTTAGCACCTACTTGTACATTTCTAGGACTTCTTGTAATTGTGTGTGTGTGGACATAGTTTTTGTTTAATTTTTCGTGTCCCATTTTGGGAGTAGAGGCCATGTCTTGGGCACTGTGCTTGCGTGCCTGCCCACAGCGCCTAGCCTGCGGCAGGCCCTCAGTGCCAGAGCTGCAGGCTTCTCACTCCTGGGCTGCCTTCTGGTTTAACGTCCTGCTCTAGTTCGGGAAATTCTAAAATACGGGTATTTTAGTGAACAGTCGAGAGTCTAGACTCTAGAAATCAGAACAAGAAAACATTTTATTCTCTGATAGGGTGAGATTAACTCTTCCAAATATTTTTAGTATTTTTTTTTCTCTTCACCATGAACTTTCAGATTCAAATGAAAACCTTCCCTAGAGGAAAATAGGTTTCGTACCATGAAAATTATTCAGATAGCTTTATAAAATTAGATTTGGGTGGCATGCATTGTCTAAAACAACAGTCTTCTCTATAAAATGTTAAGAGTTTTACCAAATTCAGGCACATCTATAAGGATTCCTGTATGACCTTGAAATAACAAGTCATTAACAGAAATTTATCAAGCTATGTGGATTTATTGATATCCACTTCTCGGTTCTCATTTATGAAGAAAGTAATTAGCTTTTGATAAATACATTTCCTTCAAATAAAATCAAAGATGTTTATTAAAATTTATTTCTTTCATATTTTTAGTTTTTGCTGTAGGGTGTTTGCACTTGATGAGAGACAGAGTGGCAGAGAGAGGGAAAGTGAGGAATAGCGCCCCAGTGGGGATGGCCACACTGCAGTCCCTTTTCCCTCATTCTTCTTTTCAGATTTTGGATTCCCATGCACATGCATTTGGCATGTTTTTCAAGCCGCCAGGTCCAGGACTCAAATCATGCAGTTAGCCATATGGAATCCAGCCATCTAAATGTCTACATCATCTACTGGTCCCTCATTTAAAAGTTTTTAAATGAAATTTTAACCCTTGCCCTAGTATTTATTTTCCAAGAAACTATCCCATCAATATCCTTGAAAATGCATTTACTGATGTAAGATTTCTTACAATAACAACAAAATTCTGTTTCGCATTCAGGGTGGTAGCAATGTTTTGTAAAGGTCTTTTAAGTTTTGCATATAAGTTATATTGTCTATGCTAACAGCGTATATCCCTCAGATCTTAACTGAGGATAACA
>NW_006159626.1:1067976-1082269 GCF_000334495.1 Tupaia belangeri chinensis
GTGCTGCTGGTCCGACACAGAATAGATGGTCAGTAATTGGTAACGTTTTATATCGCGGAAGGCCAATAGTCACAGTGAAAGTGTGAATTAGCACGGCTTTGTTCCACACTTGGGCCGGACAGTGGTCCAGTGGTGAAAGGCAATAAATAAAGCAGGCTGAGGCACACGGGGAGGGTCTGAGTCCGAGTGATCCAAGGCTGGCAGATGCTGGGAGTGGATCACGGCATCAGGGGCCTCATGGCGTACTGCTGTGTGCTCGCTCTGTGTGTGTGTGTGTGTGTGTGTGTGTGTCTGTCTGTCTGTCTCTCTCTTGTTCATGGAGGAAGTAAAATGAATAAGCTTTAAAATTTTTGTTTTATTAGGCTCTCAAGAAAGTCATGAGATATTTTTCTGTGCAAAAATGTGTCATGACTTTTCTGATGACTGTATAAATCGTGGCTTTATATTATTTATATACATTTATCATTTTTGGTTTGGCATAATATAAGTAACAAAAAAATCACCATTTAAATTGTTTTATCCGGTTTTTGCTATAGGGCATGTGCACTCACCAGAGAGAAACAGAGAGGGACGGAAAGTGAGAAATCACCCCCCTGAGGGGATGGCCATGCTGCAGCTCCTTCTTCTCCATTCTCCTCTTGGGATCTTAGGCACCTACGCACATGTGTCCCACATATTTCCCAAGCTCCTGAGTCCGGGACTCAAACCACAGAGTTGGCCTTGTTGGATCCAGCACCGTAACCACCACAACACTTGCTGGCCCCTATTTTAGCCCTTTGTAAGTGCACAACTTAGTGACAGTAAGTACATTCACAATTTTGTGCCACCATCACAACTATCTCCAGAACTTTGTCATCATCTCATACAGAAACTGTGTATCGTTTTTATTTTTAACTTCAAAATGATTATCCCTAGGTTGCCCCTGTAGCCTGGTGATTAAGGGAGTCAGGTCCCAAATGACAGGCCACAGTTTAAATCCCAGTCCTTTAAGATTGAAAAATATGCTGGGAGTGTGCATTGGCATCATCAAAATGCCAAGAGGGTGGAGAAGTTGGGGTGAAGGGATTATAGTGTGATCATGCCTATTGGGGTGGTCTTCTTCTCTCTGTGTCCAGCATATGCACCCTCTGGTAATGTACTTATTTCTTTGTGTGTATATATAATATATATATATATGTAAAACAAAAGTGTGGGCCAGCCCTGTGGCTCGGTGGTTAATGGAGCCAGATTCCATATGGCTGACCCCAGTATGAATTATGACCCCTGCAGCTTGAAAAACACACAGGGACCACGTGTGAACGTGCCCTCAGGCCCCAAGCAGGATGGAGAGAGGAGAGAAGGGATTGTGGTGTGATCACACTCCATTGGGGGTGTTTTCTCCTCTTTCGCTCTCACTGGGTTCCACATATGCCCTCTGGGAATTCAAGAAAATGTTTATTTAACAGGTCTGTCGTGAACACAATGCTGTGTTTACATTTATGATTCCAAAGGCAGTTCACTGTCTTATCAGTCACATTTACTATAATAAATAAACAAAATTATCCTTATAAAAAAGGTTGATTTTTTCTTTCCCAAACCTAAGAGTCCACCTCCTGACCTTTGTTCCCTCCAACTCATCCCATAATCATCTGAAATTTTAAAAAAACTTTAGCTGAGAAAGCTGTGCAAGTATAAAATAGACTTTTTCACATTCAAATGCAAAGATTCTTTATCCACATATTTAAAAAAAAAAAAAATTACCAGGCCAGCCATTGTCTGTGCATTTCATTCTATCCACATCCCACCAGATTTGGACTCACTTGCTTTAGCCAGGAGTCTGAATCATCCCTGGCCACCTCCCCTGCCCGTGCTCCACTCTGCTACCTGATCCCCTCTCCCATCCCATCCCTGGGCTGATCCCAAGTTCCTGTGCCCAGGCCTCTTGTGTGCATTGCTTTTTCTGCCCTGAGCGTTCTCCCAGCCTAGACCTCCAGTCCCCTGTGCCAGGAGCGAGTGCTCTCACCAGCTCCTCGTGTTCTGCCTACAGTACCTTCCCCAGGGCACCTTTGCTGCTACCAGCCCGCTGGCTTCTGTGTGCGCCACAGGCCCTGGCGCACACCTGCCAGTAACTTCCACCCTACCTTACTGCGAGATGGACTGCTTTCTCTCTGATCTGGAATTCTCTACGGTTTGGCTGGGACCCCCTCTTTATGTCCCATCTCCTAGCACAGCGCCAGGCACAGAGAAGGCAGTCACTAAACGGCCCACACATAAACACATAACGTTTGTATTGTCTAGCGTAGTCGCCCGTCAGATGAGGTGCAAGGGATTGCTAAATTCGTATTTTCTGTTTACCCCGAAACCGTTAAGCAGCTGTGTATATCGGGAGGTTCAGCAATGACAAGTCGTGCCCCAGAACCAGGGAGCGATGCGCGGGCTCTGGCCCACACGACAGGCAAGGCGTCCAGAGGAGAAAAGGTAAAGGGGAGTTGAGAGCTAACGGGAACCACAGAGTTCCACGTTTGCCTCTGTCCATGTCAGTCCTGTTCTTGATTAATCCGAATATCAGTTTCCGCAGCAGAATAAGGCTGTAGGACTTGTGTGTCCCGTGGGGAGGAAGGCACACAGATTAATTTTGGTCATTGGGAACAGATCTGCTGAAACATTCCCTGCAGGAAGTATGGATTTTATTATAAAGTGCTGAATAAACCTCCCCAAGCCTTTCTTGCTTTCGTGAGGCCATGTTAGTTCCAAAGAAGAGAAAACAAAGCATAAAAGAGACAGGGAACTCAGAGGCATTGCTAGCCCCCACTCCAGCTAGCCACTTGAAGGTCTGCTCAGCCTCAGTCAAGACCAGGTTGGAAGGGACCTGAGAATGGTAATGTTTTCAGGAACAATGTTTTCAGTGCCCGTATGGTGAGAACCATATAGCAGGACTGTGTACGCTGCCCAGGGGAACGTTTCTGCACAGTAAAAGCCACTCCATGGTGTGTGTGTGTGTGTGTGTGTGTGTGTGTGTACATGTAATGTATATACACTTATTTACTTATGCATGTGTATATATGTGTGTGCGCAGTTTTATGTAAACGTATGATGCAATCGTCTCACAGTGTGGCCATTGAAAGGTGCCAAGCGAATGTACTAGAGCATGTGCTGAGTGAGCGGAGGGGACAAGCCATGGATTAGAGCAGGCAGGAGCAGGTAAGGCCGTCAGGAACTATGCACAGACCTAAGTGTTTTCTCCATGACAGAGTTTTGCCTCTGAGTGTGTGAGCGTGTGAGTGAGTGTGTGTGTATGTGTGTGAAAAAAGAGAGAGAGCTTTTCAAAGAGGTGATATAGCAGCCTTCTGGGTTAAATAAGGATCTGGATTCAAAACACCGTCGTTTTCTGTGCCACTAACTGAAATCATTTGAAAATATATGAGGTGGGGGACCAGCAGTTAGCGTAATGGCTATATCGCTAGACTCCCACGTAGTCGACCACAGTTCGCGTCCCGGACCTGGTGGCTTAAAAACTCACGCCGGGCGCGTGTGCATGCGTGCCCAAGATCCCGAGAGGAGAATGGAGGAGAAGGGATTGCGGCGTGGCCATTCTCCCTGGGGGGTGATTTCTCGCTTTCTATCTCTCTGTCTCTCTCTGTCTGGCGAGTGTGCATGCCCTATAGCAAAAACCTCTTCAAAAAAAAAAAAAATACATGAGGTGAGCCATCTGGTGATGCAGTGACCGAGGCGGTGCGATCCCTCATGGCCGTGTGCATTGTTTGAGTCCTAGACCTGGTGGCTTAAAAAGCACTCTGGTCCCATGTGTGCACACATGCCCAAAATCCTGAGAGGAAAATGGAGAAGACGGGGTTGCAGCATGGCCATCCGCCCTAAGGTATGATTCTTTACTTTCCATCTCTTTCTCTGTCTCTCTCCCTATAGCAAAACTGGAGGTGGGGGGAAGGGAACAAAGACAGAAAGAAAGCAAATACGAGAGGTATTCAGAATCATCCCCAAATATTGTCACCTGTCAGCACCCCTAAACCGAGGCTGCTGGCCAGCCCTGAAAGCAGTGCCTCACCGTGAGGGGCCCAAGTCCCCAGCCAGCTTCTCATCAGAAACAGCATGGCTTGGGACCAGCACATGGTGAAATGCTTTCATTGCTGGACTCTCATATATTCAACGGCAGTTCGAGTCCGAAACCCAGTGGCTTAAAACTCATGCTGGCCGTGTGTGTGCGTGCCCAAAACTCTGAGAGGAGAATGGAGGAGAGGGGATTGTGGCGTGGCCCTCCTCCCTGGGGGGTGATTTCTCTCCTTCTGTCTCTCTGGAGAGTGAACGTGCCCTATAGCAAAAACCTCCCCCAAAGAAAAAGGAATAGCGTGGTGTATGGTGCATGTAAGAGAAGGCCCTTTGATGTAAGCGCCAAGGCCGTTACCATGGAGACCACATGATTCAAGTCACTTCCTGATGCTGAAGCACCTGATCTTCATGTCTCCACTAATTTCCACAGAACCTTGACCGTACTTGACATTTTAAACTCCAATATGCCAGGTTTATTTTAAGAAAACGAGTGATCTCCCCATCATTCATAAACTAAACGTGCAAAACTTTGAGAGATGGGCAACAGTCCACACAAATGTAGAGCATGAAAAGATTTTCCTCCACTTTCGTATTTCTTACCGTTATGACAGGATGATTTGCCATTTTATTTTGAACGTTGTTCTTTTCACTTAGATATCTCTGAGAAAGCACAGGCCTGCTTACCGTAAGGCACATGGGTCACAGGGCGTTAGCTGGCATCATGTTATCTGGGGAAAGACCAGAACTGGAAGACCAGGCTGTGTTCGGGGCGTGCCAGGAGCACCGAGGCAGGGATCCACGTTAGAGTCCTTGCCCTGTTCCTTAAAGAAGTGAGTCTGAAGGCCAGATGGACGTGGAATAGCTTTCTGCAGATGAAACAGACATGTCGTTTGTGTTTTGCTGCTTTGTAAGAAGAGGTTAACTCCTGACTGGCACAACTAGAGAAGGAAAGATCATTTAAGCTCTTCTTCCTTTGCAAAAGAAGGTAGGAAAACCTAAATGAGATGTCCATTCTTACATTTTGTGTCTTGAAGCAGTGCATATCGCTCTGAGGCCCCTACAGTGCATTCTTAGTTCTGAGGGTGCACACTGTATTACTGGGATCAGCAAGCGGTGTGATAGCTAAGGCCTTGGATTCCCACATGGCTGACCATGGTTCAAGTCCCAGACTCAGCGGCTTAGAAAATCACTCTGGGAATGGGTGTGTGTGTGTGTGTGTGTGTGTGTGTGTGTGTGTGTGCCCCAAGTCCCAAGGAGAAAGTGGAAGAGAAGGGATTGCAGTGTGGCCATCTCCCCTGGGAGTTGAGGTCTCACTTTCCCTCTCTCTGTCTCTCTCCGGCAAGTGCACACACCCTATGGCAAAAATCTGAAGAAAAGAAAGAAAAGGAATTTATTATGTGGATGTAGGGCCTGGCCCCTATAGAAGACGCTTCGGTTTGCAAACCCCAGTTTAAGGAGGCAGACCACACGTTGGTGTGTTTGACCCCGCAGGAGAGACTGGGTCATCTTAAAACTGGTCCGTGAAGATGGAAAGCAGAGAGTCACTGTTTTTTAATAAACCCATACTTTAATTCCATTTGTTCACTAACTTTTGATAAAGTTTGTTCCTTTATCTTCCCCATGAGCTAGAGAGACAGAGACACAAGAGAGAGAGCCAGCA
The DNA here is from genome assembly GCF_000334495.1 of Tupaia belangeri chinensis. Classification (NCBI taxonomy): domain Eukaryota; kingdom Metazoa; phylum Chordata; class Mammalia; order Scandentia; family Tupaiidae; genus Tupaia; species Tupaia belangeri. Next base: position 1,073,681 of record NW_006159626.1, read on the forward strand.
ATCCCAACAAGGTCTTGACATTGTGTCCCGCCTCAGCCAACCCTGGAGGAGGTCTGCGTTGTCCAGCTGCCCAGGGAGGTCTTCTGTCATGACCCCAGGGCCTTCTCATGGTTCAGCCTCACCACGCGTTGTGTTTGGCCACTGCTCCACCGTCAGACCGTCAGACCTCTGGGGTTCATTTCTGAACAGTTTTGTTTTCTTCTCAATCCAGCTGACGACATAGGCAGCTTCTGGCACGCCTGCATCTCCAACATACACAGACAATGTTGTGTGCAGCCAAACACCCCGGGAAGTGCTTGCTTTCGTGACGTGTGTACACCGGCGTGTGCTGACGCAGTGTTGGGGCCCACGGGCAGCCAGGCCGCCGGGGGGCAACGGGCAGAGGGCTACACGGACATGTCAGGTGGAACGAATCGGCTGTCGCCAGGAAGCTGAGTCTGGGCGATCTCTCCATGCTGGCCCACGGCGCTCGCTTCACTCACGGCAGTTTTAAATCTCGCGCTTTTTAGGTAATATATTTGAGCATTCTAAATAAGAATTAAGGCCTCTCTTCTTCGTCAGTGGTTTCTTTGTAATTTGGCCTAAAGCCAGTTTTCCTTTTTTTCTTAACTCATAAAAAAGCTCGTTTCCTTTTTCTCCACCCGGGCGTGAGGGCTGTTTATTAGCCTGTTACTTCCTGAGCCACTAATTGGCCGAGGGCAGCGAGCAGACAGGCGGGAGGGCCAGATGTTTGCACCCACACCTCTGGTCTGCACCCCATCGTCCTCCCCTGGCTCACTTAGAAGGCCGTGGCCCTTTGTCTTCTTAGCTATGCACGTCTCTGCGAGGAACCGTAATCAGGGACGCTGGAGCTCGGGGAAAGCACCGCGGAAAGAAAAGAATAATCAAGAAGTGCCTCTATTAAGAAAGCAGCGAAACCGTGTAAATTTACAATGAGAGGGCCCGGTCTCACAGTCTTGAAGGTGGCAAATTATATCCTCATTTGAAATGTGAAGTCTATGCAAATTCACTTGCCACCTTCTCAACACTGTCAGTGTCTCCAGGGAGCACTGCAGAAACCCAAAATTTACTTTCGCTGTGGAACCAGTTCTTTCCAGCATTTGTCTTATTTTTTCCCCCCTAAATTGTTCGGTAATCTGTTTCTCTTCTGCCCATCCCTACAAATTTAACTTGGTGGGGGATTAGCTATAATCCTCAGGGTTTCATCAAGTCTCCTTGTTTGGGGGAGTTAAGAGCACACCACCCCAGAAGAGCTGGGCCCTTCTCTTGGCCCCTGGTTTGAGGTACATTCTGTGGACCAGCTGTAGGACAAGCTAGTTGTCACAACGGGGCCTGAACTCATTACACCATCTTGGAGAACCTCCTGTGGGCCCGGCTCGTAACGTAAGTTTTCTTTAATCCCTAACACACGTCTGTGAGGCGTTAAGGTCCTTATGTTCGGATGAGGACCCCAAATCTTAAAGTTTAAATAACTTGCCCAAAGTTCAACTGCGAAGGGCAGACCCAGAATTGGAGCCCTGGGCCTATCTGACCCCGACCCCGACCCCTTACGCCTCTGGGATGGAAGATGGGCCGTTTCCAGCACTGCCCTGGACACAGGTGACATGGCCAGGCCCGCTCTTCTACGGCGACGATTCTGAAACCTTACGGAGGGGGAGAAGCACCTGGGGAGGATAGGAAAATGACAGATTCCTTGCCATAGCTGCAGGTTCGGGAATTAAATTTTTAATAAGTACCTCAGGTAACTCTGAGGCGTATTTTCACTCTGAGAATAGCTTTCCGGAGGTATTAATGAAGTTCTGTGTACGTGCTTAGCCGCTCACCTGTCCATCTGCCATGTGTGTAGAGAATCATTTTTACCGCGGGGGAAATACATTGACCTCTCTTACCACACATGATGGTTATGGTTTGCATAGTTTAATGTCAGCCCCTTTACCGTTTATGGCCCCGCCTCTGTTCATTTTTTTTTTCTCCAAGAAAGTTGAAGGGTTGGTTTTGCTTTCTTCAGATTAATTCCAGGGGTCATTGATTTTTGAGTGAAGTCATTTCAAGTATTGCTAAAGACGTTTTTGTTTTGGTGGTATCAGAATTTAAGATTGATATCTGTGTGTGTTTCGAGGAACCTTTCTGTAGACACTTTTAGCCACAGACATTGATTTTAATTAGCAGACACAACTTATTTTAAAAGATCTTGGAGAGGCGGCCTATTCTGCAACCAGCTATAAAAGCTGTCTACCTCAAGAATCTCTGTCTCTGAAGTAATAATGAATTGGAGAAAAATAGGTGTAGCAACACTTTTTTTGTTGTTGAGACAAATTTCTAATTCACAAAATTAGTTTTTCCATAAGCCAGTACATTTTTCATGGAGAAGGGCTGTTGGTGACACTTACCGAAGTGCTGCAACATTTTGCTAATTTAAAAAAGGTCTGCTTCGAATCGATTGCGACCTTATCAATAGCCTGATCTCATTCATCTCCTTTGGAGACCCTTGTCACGGTGAGCCGCAGTGCCTCCGAGCCGCCTCTGCTGGGTCGAGGAGTCCACATTAAAGAGGGCTGTGGAATCATTTTGTGGCCAAGTGGAGCATCTTTGTGATCTTTCCTGGTAATTTGTTTTGAAAATATCACAAACTCATGCAACTGATATCACTCACTCTAACTATTTTGTTTTTGGTTTGTGTTTTGTCTAAAGACCAAGAGTTGTTTGGGTGAAAAGGAGTGTTGCGTTTATGTTTCTTTTGCCAGTATTTCCTCCTACTTAGCACATTAATTTTATTTGTATAAATTATTCTATGGTTCGTTACAAACAATGTTCAGGAAATATAATAAGGACAGAGCTTCTCATAGTTTAAAGCATTTACTTTGTCTAAGGAATTGTTTTATAATTAAACAAACCAATTTTATGTCCTTGAAGTTGGGTAAAACTTAAGAGAATGAACTTTCAAAATGCATTACACGTTCCGTACTAAACATATCTAAGCTCTGTCAGTAAATTCACGAGGCCAAATTTCCTGTGTGGCTTTGAGACTGTATCACTGGCTTTAAGTCACTGTTTTTTATCAGAGCATAAAATGTGCAATCTATTGTTGTGAAACCTAATTTTACTGCTAATAAGGACAATGAGACAGCCAGTTCCCCTATAATAAACCTTCTTCCTTTCCTGCTTTTCATGTATATTAATTTCGTCCGAACCATTTTAGTTTTCTAATAGTAGTTTACCTCAGCTTTCTCTCACTTCTAGTAGTCTGTGATCAAACCATTCTCTCTCCTTCAGCTATCTTTTCACTCATCTCTCCTCTCAAAGTCTGTTTCCTCTCCTGTAGACTCATCAATATGCCATGGTATGTCAACTTTGACTAATCAGGAGAGGAAAAAGATTTCTCCACTTTAGAGATCGTCCTTCTCCCGGTGCGTACCGGTCTGAGCAATTAAAGTCAGCTGCCTTGGCCTACTAACGATCCCCCACATTAAATGTAAGAAGTTGAAATAGTGTGTTTTCCTTTTGAGAACCCCTGTACTCTGGAACAGGGGTCCCTTCGTCCACCTACTGGCCCACTGACCAGTTCAGTGCGCCATTCAGTCTACTTTCTGAACTGATTTTCCTAATGAGAGCCCTCACTGCTTAACGCTATTGCTATTTTAAATTACATTTGTGTAAGTCAAGTATGTCAGGAAGAGTATTTATTTCAATGGCTCTGTGTTGGGTCGTGTACATAGTATCTGGTAGTCATTTTATATCCATTTTATTTTGTGCATAACTATTACTAACCTTTCTTTTTAACCCAGGAATCATATATTAAGTAAAATGAAGTTTTCTAGGAGGAATATTTGTTCAGAACTCAATTTCTTTGTTTCTAATATTGGGACCTATCAAAAATACTTGTAAGTATCTTGCGTTTTATAGATATGCCCACTTGTAGCAGCAAGTTACAAGGACATGTAATTCAACACAATGAGAATTTATTGCGTACTTATGGCATGTGTAACTTTTCTAAGTTTTAAGAGGACTAAAAAATAATTAAGAGTTTGGTCATTAGTGACACAGTAAGACATATGATTATCAAAATAATTGGTGGAATTTTCAATGCTCTACGATTTCAGAGTAAAGAGAAATCAATACGAATTAATTACTTTGGAGCGTTTCATTGAAGAGCTGGTATTTGTACTTGTCCTTGAAAGATGGGTATAATGTCAGTATACTCTCTATACCAAAGACCTTCTGTTGATATATTTAGAAGGGAAAAAAGAATGAGTCAAAGATGATTTTAAGATTTCATGCAATGATAACCTGGAGAGCGAATGACATTAGCGGAGAAAGATGTCGTAGGAGCTGGCTTGAGAGAGGAGGTGACAAATCTAGTTTTGCCCTTTCAAGTGTAATTTTCAATAAAAAGAGAGTGATACGAGAGGCCACACCAGGCCCCAGGCCTAGAAATGGCAGCAGTGTTGTATAAGAGAGCGCAGACAACTGGCGTTTGGAAAACCATGTTCTGGTTCTCTCGCTGATGCCAACGAGGTGGATAAATTTAGTCAAGCGACTTCACGTCTTCCAACTTTCATTTCCTTGAGTATAAAAACAAAAGAGTGCTGCAGCTCCTTGCGTCTTTAACATTCCATAACGCAGCGTCTCCACGTCCCCCGCACGTGGCAGTTGTTGAGTTCGTGAAAGTACATGTGACTCCTTGCGTCTTTAACATTCCATAAAGCAGCGTTTCCACGTCCCCCGCACATGGCAGTTGTTGAGTTCGTGAAAGTACATGTGACCCCTGGGGAAGAGTATTTAGTGGGAACGAAAGAGGAAGCCGAGCCTTGAGTGGTTTGAAACTACAAGACGACGAAGTAGGGGGAGATAATAAGTTTTAGGAAGCGATAACCAGCATGAAAGGTGACTGAGAGCTCAAGCGGAGAAAGCAAGGGGAGTGGCTAGAGGAGTGACAGTGCGTCTCCTGACTGCCCCCCAGTCTTGTGTCCAGGAGTGAACTATTACGCTGGAGCACCAGACAGAGTTCCTCAGAAGGTTGTAATCAAAATAGCAGTCTATATATGTTACTAGGGGGAGTAACAATATATGGAGATATATGTGGATTTCAGCCAGTTATTGGCATTGAAGAATCATTTATTATGCATAAGCAAAGTCAGATTGACTTACCGACTGTTATAAGAAAAGCTGGACTTCCCTAGGCCAAATCCTATTCACATACACAGTATAGTGTAGTCAGAATGTGTGAATATTTTAATATACTGTTGATGCCGTGTAAGTAGTTCTAATAACCTTGCTTTAATCTCGGATTACTTATGTCAGCCCTACATTTTGGAAACCTGCCAATATTTAAACAGAACCATTGGAAAACAGCATTTGGCTATCGAAGCTATGTGGTGGTACATTAATAGCACGATCACATTTGTAAGCCCCAAATTTAATGCGCATCGGAAAACTTGTCATTCAAAGAGGTTCAACGAGGTCATCAAAGGCCTAATAGTATGTTCACATTTATCTCGTTAATAAGAAATAATTATATTAAAACACCTCTAGTTTTCAACCAATTATGACTAGGTCTACAAATAGCAAGTAAGGTTTAACCCCAGAGATGATGTTGAGTTTCAGTGATGTCCGGGATAGATAGGAGAACTGTCAACACTTAAATCAGCCATTTTCATTTCAAGGCTATGAGCACTTCAAGAAACAATCCAGGTTTTATCCTGCGAGAGAAAGCCAGAGAAAGATCCTTGTGGAAAAGTGCGTAGAGTAGATGTAAACATGTATGCGAGGACACGTTGATTATTTTATGTTTCTGTAGTTAACTGTCATGTATGTTCACATTTATATCAATGACCAAAGAAATTGTTTCTTAATGTGTATAAATTCCTATCCTTGAGGTTCTACAAGTCTTGAAATAGTCAAACTTTTCAGACACTTGTTGAGACAAAATGAGGCAAGAACTATCCATTCCAATGAGTATTTGTTTGGTTTGGGACAGATTTTTTTCTTTCTTTTTTTTTTGACTGTTATAAGAAATAGTGTTAAAAAGCTTATTAGATTGCTCTTCCCCTCTTTTGTATTATTTGCCAGAGAGCATGTATACCTGCCAGAAAGACAGAGAGATTGAGAGAGAGAAGGAAGATTGAGAGATTGAGAGAGAGAATGAGAAGGAGAGAGGGAGAGAGGGAGAGAGGGAGAGCACCCCCAGTGGGACATGGTCCTAACGCAGTCCCTTCTCTATTTCTCCATCCTGTCAGGACTTGGAGCGTACAATCACATGTGCGTGGCATGTTTTTCAAGCTTCTGGGCCCAGAATTCAAACCACAGACAGCCCATGTGGGATCCAGCTCCCTTAATCACAAGGCCCAATTTTTCTTTTTTAAAAACATCAGTTGTAGGGCCAGTAAGTGGTGTGATGTTTCAAGCGCTGGACTCCCACATGCCAACTGGAGATCATGTCCTGGACCTGGCAGCTTGCTTTCTCACTTTTTCTCTCTCTTGCTCTGGTGAGCATATGTACCTGATAGCAGATTTTAAAATAATAATAAATAAAATTAAAATATATAATTATTTGGAAAAAAAAAAAACTAGTTGAATACAAGTAAAGTTGCTTGCACCCATCTCTCATTGGTTGCTATGCAGAAAACTTTGTGTTGCTACCCACTCATCTGTGAAAAATGACTATCCTGAGCTTTTTCTTTAGTTTCCCTTTTACGCTGTATTTCTTAAGCAGCTTTCATCATTAAAATGTATTTGATGCCCATAAGCTGCCATTTTCTTTAGCACAACTGTCTACTACATGCTTTAGTACATTATTTAATTTAAGGCTCAAAAGAACGTTGGTCACTTTTGCAGAGAGAAATTGAGACTTAGAGAGTCGAAGTAAGTTCCTCGGGGTTGCAGGCTAGTAAAGGGCAGAGCAGAGTCCACGCCTGTTTTCTGAAGGCTCTCAGACAGATCACCTGCTCAGGTCATCATCTCAGTGCTAGAGATTTAGAGATGCGTGACCTCTTTTTAATTGTTAGGTTTATTCATTTCTTCTTCCGAGAAGAGAGGTAGAGAGAGACACAACACCAGACGGGGTCTCAGTGCACGATCCACCCCAACCTTAGCCAGCTCTAGGTGCTGGGCAAAGGCTGATGTCTGATATACTCGGGAAGACCTCTGAATGTAAATCTAGAACGCAAGTTCCTCTTAGACTGTCAAATTTTACTACTTTTTCCAGCCCCAAGAAAAGAAAGCATCATTCTTCCTGATCCCAGGGCACTCAGTCTGGCAGGGCATAGGCGTTGCCCCTCCTTGTGTGGCGCCCCCGGCAGTACCAGGCTGGTCTGTGGGTGCTTTCCCAGGCACCAAGTGACACTGGCCAGCATGACTGTTGCTGAGAGCAAGTTATGCACATTTATAAGATGTTTTCATTGTTGCAACACTACCACGCACTTTTTAAGTCTTCTGGTATTTTGTTCAGCAAAGAAGGGAAGAAATATTGCATAAGACCCAAATTAAGTAGGAATGTTACCCATAAGCATTGAAAACGTGTTCCCGCAGTGGGAATCAAAATTCTCAGGCACGCCAAGCCCTGAGCCCGCGCCAATAATGAGGCTGCCTCTTCGCCAGCACCCTGAGCCCCGCCTGCCGGCCAGTCCATTATAACCACGGTAGCAGCCACTGTGCTGAGCTCACCGCATGGCGACAGCCTTTCTTGTACGCGCCTGCCATTTATTAGGACATTCGTGGCCGGCCACCCTCCAGACGCCCAGCCGTGACTGTCACACAAAGAGAACATTCACTTTCTTGGGTATTGCTATTATAATTCGAAAATTGGTTTTGCCTTCATGCTGCATCACGTTTGGAATCTCCCTTTGATGTTACTAGCTGGAGCTCGTGGTGTCCATGATAACTGTCACGCGTTGATCACGTCCATCATGGGATGCTTAATTTGCTCCATTATGACAAATGGGTTTAGAGACAAACTTGCAATTACCTATTTTGAGGTTAATAGCAGATTTGGGGTTGTAATTGGTTCCCACATATTCAATTTAGGGAAATTATTTTTCACCCAGCTCTAAAACATGCTCTAAATGAGCAAATTGTATTTTTTATTATCGCTGCAAAATTGTGCCAGATGAGACCATAGGAGATATCTGGGTGCTCATACACCCCACATTTTCCTGATGAAAACAGAATGTCTGTGCATTCTGCAGGGTGTCCAGCTTTTTTGCCATTAACTCATTTTTTTCTGCCACATTCTTGTCTGGGTCTCAAATGATTCCAGAGCATTTTACTTTATAACTTTTACTTTATGGGGAATATGGTATAGTGGTTATTCTATTTTCAGAATAGAAGTAGCAGTCTCACTAACTTCCTGCGGCTACACTTTTTGAATCCAATGGCGAGAGGAAGGTATCTGTGAGGGCTGTTGTCGGTTCTGATTCTGCTTATATCCTTTGTTGATTATTGCATGTTTTATGTGATGGCACATCTATAACAAATTCAGAAGTTTGCTTTTTGACTGAGCAGAGAGGGGTCTCCTGTGGGTCCTTTCTGGTTAGAGTGACTTCTCTCTCTATTTTTTTTTTTCTTTGAGAGTTTTTTTTTTCTCTTTTTTTT
>NW_006159626.1:1082988-1124669 GCF_000334495.1 Tupaia belangeri chinensis
GTTTTTGCTATAGGGTGCGTGTGCTCGCCAGACAGAGACAGAAAGCGAGAAATCACCTCCCCGGGGGGATGGCTACACTGCAATCCCCTCTCCTCCATCCTCCTCTCGAGATCTTGGGCACGCACGCACACGGCATGAGTTTAAGCCACCGGGTCCGGGACATGAAAACTGCGGTCGACTACGTGGAAGTCCAGCGACATAGCCATTACGCTAAGTGCTGGTCCCAGAGTGACTTCTCTCTTATTCTTGGAGAGTTTGCATAGACCGATGTGCCTCTTTTACTACAAGCATCTCCCTTTACATGTAATTCATTTGCATCTCCAGGAAATAGTATATATTCATCTACTCCAGAAACAGATATATGTTAGAAAAGTCATTATTTTTTAAAGCTTATTTGTTTTCTGTTTTGTTTTTGTTTTTTTCTGAGAGACAGGCAAGCACATGGTCTTCATACCGAGATCCACTCCACGCCTCGGCCAGCCTAGGTCACGAGTGCACATGTGCAGCTGGCATGTACAGGAAGGCCTGGGGATGTGAACCGGGGGCCTCCTCATGTGAGTCCAGTCTTGTTACCACTGCACCACCAGCTGGGCACCAGGAATTGTGTTTTTGTTTTGTTTTGTTTTTCTAACAAACTTTAGTAACAGGCATTACGGGCTCATAGGCAGCTTGTCAACAGAGTGACTGCAGAAGTTGTAAGAGATGAAAACCTAGAAACGAGAGGTGGAGAGCATTCAGAAGTCAGCTGGTTTAGACATTGTTTTTACCATGCATGCTACGAGTCCAGCCTTGAGAGTCAAGCTGTCTGGGGTTCACGCCTGCTTCCGCTGCTTCTGTTGGGCAGTGGCCGAGCAGCTTACCCTACTCAGTTTCTCCGTCGGTGAGATGGCAGTGCCTCCCTCGCGGAGGTGCAGTCACTCAAAATTAAATGAGTAATTTTGTAAAATTCTTAGCACATCATTAAGTGCTTAGTAGGTGTCATCTGTGTTCTTGTCAAAAAAAAAAAAGGCAATTCCTTCCATCTGAGTCTTAGACTACTGTCATGCAGCGTACATGTTAAAACTGTTCCTGTGAGGAGTCATTCGTTACTCTCCCGTTACTCTCCCGAGTTCTTTTTCCACCATTTTTGAATAGTTCTAATAATCAGAAGTGAAGTCGTCTTCTTCATGCTGTTATGCTTTAGTCCAGTCCTTCTTATTAGAGCATTCATTGTGTGTTTTCCATAAAAAGGCTTTTCAAATATTAAAGTATCTTTTTTTTTTTTTTTTTAGTTTTTTTTTTGGGGGGGGGTGTATTTTGGCACAGGGTCTCTGTGCTCACCAGAGAGACAGAGGGAAAGTGAGAAATCACTCCCCAGGAAGGATGGCCATGTCACAGTCCTTTCTGCTCCATTCTCCTGGGATTTTGGGCATGCACACGCACACACACACACACACACACACACACACACACACCATGATTTTCAAGCCACCACGTCAGCCATGTGGGATTTCAGCGTCTTAACCACTACGCCACCTGGTGGCCCCTTGAAGTATCTTATCTTTCCTCCCAGATCTTTTCTTCTTAAAGCTGTTTACCCCAGTACCCGTAACTATTTCACATGTAACCTTGTTTTCAGGCTTTTTCCCTTCCTAATTGCTCTAAATTATTGTTGACATATCTATTAAAAGATGGTGCTCAGAATGAAACCAACTATCAGCTGGCTGGTGCAGCAGGTGGCCTATCTTATTTTAGATATAGATAGTTTCATGGCCTGAGATTTCTTTCAGTGTTTTGGTGCGTGAATGCAGGCATGAGGACTCTGTGGAAACCACTGTGTGCTTTGATGCTTGAGTGACCTATGAGTCTTAAGGTCTTTTCACATTAACTTAGACAATGCCCTAGTCTTTGGGGACCAGCAGTCAGCGTAATGGCTATGTCGCTGGACTCCCATGTAGTCCACTGCGGTTCGCGTCCCTGACCCGGTGGCTTAAAACTCACGCCGGGCGCGTGTGCGCGCGTGCCCAAGATCCCAAGAGGAGAATGGAGGAGAAGGGATTGCGGTGTGACCATCCCCCCTGGGGGGTGATTTCTCGCTTTCTGTCTCTATGTCTCTGTCTGTCTGGCGAGCGCATGCGCCCTATAGCGAAAACCTCTCCAAAAAAAAAAAAAAAAAGAAAATGCCCTAGTCTTTTTTGGCCCTGTTACTATTTTATGACAAGTACAAGGCTTTGCATAGTTAAATGCAGCAATCCCTGCTGACGTCATGTGAGGGAGGCTATGTGTTGGTAGGAGTTGTAGAAAGTGTCTGCTGGTTTTTTGAAGTGCCCACCTTAGTGCTATAAATAGAACAGATATCCTGTGCATCTTTATTGATTATTAAATATTCCAATAATCAGCAGTCATTGAGTATTATATACCAAGAACGATCTCTTTTTTTTTTTTTTTAAAGGTTTTGTCATAGGGTATATGTGCTTACTGAAGAGAGACAGAGAAAGGGAAAATGAGAAATCATCCCGAGGGTGGATGGCCACATCACAATCCCTTCTCCTCCATTCTCCTCTCAGGATTTTGGGCACACATGAACATGCACCTGGTGTGAGTTTAAAGCTGCCAGATCCAGGACTTGAACCATGGTTGGCCAACTGAGAGTCCAACGCCTTAACTACCATGTTACCTGCTGGCCCCATGTAAGAACTCTCTTAAACGCTTAATAGGAAGGTTCTACTTCTTAGCTGTGGCTGCATTTTATAGCATAAGCTGTTTAATGTATGGAGAGATCCTATAACTTGTTTTAGTTCACATGATCAGTTAGTGATGGAAAGGTAGACAGGAATAAAATCCTCTATGTCTTGAAGGCTGGGAGAGGAGGGGTGTGGATTTAATTCGAAAACCATTGATGTGACCTTGAAGAGTGGTCCCTGGGGAGTGGCACAGCCAGGTTTATGGTTTAAAAATATAGCTCTGACTACTCTGTGGAGAAGAGATTGGAGAATGGACAGTGAGCCATTATAGGCCATTATAGGCCATTGGAGAGTTCAGCTGGCCGAGGGTTGGGTCAGACAGAAGGCAGCAGGGAAGTGTATGGTTCAAGGTCTACAGTAGATTTGGCATCCTCAAGATTTGATGACTAATTCGTTGCATGGTCAAGGTAAGAGAGGACTCCAAGGTGACTGCAGATATCTAGCTTCAGCCACAAGATGACAATTTGGAATTGAAGATACAAAGAGTTAAGAACTGAATTGCTTATATGATAGTAATAGACTAGTACTCAGAAAATAGTTAAAATGAGTGATTAAATGAACGACAGATATGTGTTAAAGGAAGAGCCTACTTTCAATGGGCATATTTCTCTATTATGTTATATTCTTAAGGAAAGTTATATATGACAACGCCCTTATGAGAAAATGGAGCCTTTTTTATGACCATAGTACCCTGAGAGCCTTTTCTCGGTAGAAGAATGCTTTGTTTCCCATGAGGAAAGTTGGCAGGCAGCAGTTCCCATTTGTTCCTTTATGTTTGCAAGGCTTTATCGTCCTCTCTGATACATTTCTACGAGATTTAGTCATAGGTACATGTGTCTAAACACATCTGTTCTGTTCAGAGTGCATTTTAAATGTTTAGGTGAAAAAGAAGGGATAGAGCTAAAAAGAGGTAGAAGAGAATTTTTTTAAAAAATGGAGAGTCATAGAATTTTAGCTCCATAGGGAACCTTAGAGTGATTGCTACTCAACTGCTCGTTTTAGAGTTGGGGACTTAATGACCAGAGAAGTTGTTCTCTCATCTAACCCGTAACCCTAGAGCCTCAGTTTATGGTTCTCTCAGCTGCTTGGGTTTCCTTGAAGCTATCTTCTAGAACATTGTTCTTCAGGAAAAGCTTAGAAGACAAAACCAAACATAAGTTAGGGAGGAAGCAGCTTCCACCTAATTGATGGAAAATATATACCACTGACAGTTCTGCATTTTAGGAATCAGGAGGTCAGGCAGGGGAGACGAGATCTGAAAGGAGCTTAGCATGGGTACCCCAGTGACAACCAGCAGCACATGGTCAAAGTCATCCAAACTGAAACCTGAACAACGAGAGCCAGGAGGCCCCGGCAGCCCTAGGGTTTCATGTGAGACAAGGTTGTCAAAGGGCCTGTAGGCATAATCTAGACATCCAAGAGAAAGCCGGCACCTCATAGCCCAGGCAAGCCCTGTACCGTGTTACCTGCCAGAGCTTACGGCCCACGGCAGAAAGGAGTAAGCTCCAGATACTTGCACTTGGGAGCTAAAGACAAGATCTTGGTACGCGAGAAGCTGAGCCCTTGAATTTGCAGCCGTGGCAGTGCCAAGGCCACTGTGCTCATATCAGACCCTGAAAGCCAGCCAGTATTTTCTGATTGTCCCGTGAGAGAGGTCACTTAGGTAGGATAAGCTCACATCGGTGTTCACATAGAGGAGCTGGATCACTGCATCTTCTAGGGACTTTCTTTTTTAACCCTTTAGCTTTTGAATAGGTAATATATTTACATAGAACAGATTGGGAAAATGGAAAGGTCTGGAATGAAATATCACCCTTCCAATCCTGTCTAAGGCCGCGTCCAATACCCATCACTTCTGACAGCTAACCACTGTTCTTACTTGTCTGTCATGGGTGTCTTCTGTATATGCAAGCCACATACCCAATTCGGTCTTTTTCAAAGTGGTGGTACATGATAGCCACTGTTCTGCACTGTCTTGTTTTCATCTGATAAATAATTATGAGGACTTTTTCAGTGCAGAATCATCTCAAGTCTGAAATTTACACAGAGGTTTCTGTCTCGACAAGTTTCAAGATCCATGCTTGGGATTCAAAATTAAGTGACACTGATCAAAGTAATATCGGAAGTTGGACAGTGTGCTTAAAATGGCTGTGTGAGATTAACTCCTGTGTCTGTGGTTCAAGCAGATGAGGTTCGAACCCCATCACCTGCCAACCTGACAGCAAGTGACTGAGGCAGTCCATTTGTTTTTCTTATTTGCAAATGGGAGGCAGGCAGGCTGGCCCAGCTTTAGGATATATTCTAACTCAAAAACTGGTAATACTCTATAGTTTAAAATCTCTGTTTTCAAGGACTCAAATATGTCAGGCTATTAGATTATCATTACAGAGGCAAAAATAATTGCCTTCCAAGTGACTGACATTTTAAATTGTGAAAAGTTCAGATAGCCACAAAAGCATAAATATTATACAAACAGCAGTGTACTGTAGCTTAAAAAATAATTTATAAAGACAGTTAAACTCCTTAATTGCGTTCGTCTCTCCCCTCCCAAAGTAACCACCCTTCTATCTTGTATTTCATTCCCAGACACATCTTTCTACTTTTGTTTCACTTGTCTGCATCTCTGTACACTATGTATCATTCCTTTGCAGGTTTTAAAATTTTCTATAAACAGTATGTTATTGTACCCATTCTGCATCCTGATTTTTTTGTTGTCGTTGAGCATTGGGCTTTCGAGACTTATCCACGTTGATCGACATGGTCCTAATTAGTTCCTTTTCATTCTGCATATTACGCCATTAAATAGAGCAGCCCCAACTTCATTTTCAGTCACCTGTTGATGGGCAGTTGTCCCCATGTTTCTGCTCTCATGTTACAAACAGTGCTGCAGGACCCTCGTACACCTATCTCGTTGGATCTAAGAATAGATATAGGAAGGCATCGTCAGCTTTCCTAGATGTAGCCAGCATGTGCTCCGAAGTAAGCTGTGCTCATTTACACCCCCACCGTCAGGTATGAGATTTCGCATTGCTCGGCATCCTTGCCAACACCTGATGTTGCCAGACCTTTTAAGGTTTGCCAATCCTTTTGGTGTGAGATGGTATCTCATTATGGTTCGAATTTATATTTACTTGATTTCTGATGAGGTAGAATATTTTTAGGTATGCTTATTAGACCTTCCATTTTTATTGTATTTTAGATCGCCTATTTGTGTCTTTCTTCTGTTTAGAAGATTAGCTTTTTTTTCTATTGATTTTTCGTCATTCGTAGACGATCCGGATGCTAATCTTGTATAAGTTATATACCTTGCAAATATCTCCACTGAATTTATGGCTTCACTTCTGTTTTCCTGTGCTATCTTCAGGAATCCATTTTTCATTTTTATGTAGTTCAAGTTATCTTTGGCTTTGTTTTGTTCCTTCTCTTTTGCTTTTTTGAGAGTTTCTTTATCCAGAATTTATATAGATCATTCTCTCTGAAAAGTTTGACTTTGCTTTTTATATTTAGATCCTTTATCCACCTGAATCCAATAGTCTTTTTAAAAATATGGATATACACTTATTGAGTAGTCCATTCTTTTTTTAGTGTCCTTTAATTGAATGAACACAAAAAAGGCATCCTGGACCAAGACAGATTCCCATCAAAGTTAATAGCCTAACAGAAGTATATGTCTATTTAAAGATAGATGTCATTGTTCAAAATATTTTTAAAACTTTTTTGTGAAGTTATATTTAAAATCTGCCATAGATTATTTCACAACTGCCACTATTGGTAAACTTTTATCCTTTAAGGGCAGATTCAATTTTTTTGGAAAGGATTAAAACTTCTTTAAATTGAGATTGTTGATAAAGCTAGAGAATAAGTGTTTGGTTTAATTTAAAAGAAGGTAGAACTCTAAACTGTTAAGATGGCTTGCATGAGCACAAAGTGAGTCTCAAAGGAGGCATGTAGGAGAAATTCTCAAACTATTTAAAAACAGTGGTCTCAAAATAATTAAGAGCATATGGGCCAGCAGGTGGCATGGTGGTTAAGGTGCTGGATTCCCACATGACCAACCGAAGTTAGAGTCCCAGACCTAGTGACTTGAAAATCACACTGGGTACATGTGTGAGAATGGAGAAAGAATTGTGGTGCGACCATATCCCCCAGGAGGTGATATCTCACCTTCCCTCTCTGTCTCTCTCCAGCAAACACATGCTCCTTATGGCAAAAACCTTAAAAAAGAAAATAAAAAGACTATATTATATTCATTGAGAAGTTTAATCCTGGTATATTTAGTCCAGGTTATCATGGGTTAGCAAGGCCACCAGATATGTAAATAGATGACTGAATGAAATACTGATTGATATCTGAAGGACACGGGACTAAGGTGTGGAAAGACAGTCTATTGGGAAAAGTCAAGGAAGGCAACATAGTGATGACACGTGAGTTGAACCCGGGAGAATGTATAGGAATTCTTCAGATGGAAGGTATGGAATATTCATTCAAACACACAGCATAGACAGGCCACAGCTCAGAAAGACAGCATCAGCGCCCATAGTCGAGGCACCTGGGAAGCAGGGGTTTATTTAGTGTCACCAGGAATGCTATGTTTGGCAGACAGTTTGGTCCTTTGCCAACAGTTGATGGGTGGCTTTGACTAAGGTAAATAAAGACAGGAAATGTACATAGGCTTTGTTTGTTTGTTTCCCCATTGGGCATAGGGGGAGGGTGCTGTGATGGGAGGATCTCGAAGAACAGAATACATTTTAATTATGGCCTACTAAATTGACCGGGCTCATGGGGTGACTCCGCTTATGGAGTTACTGGCTGTAAAATTTAGGAGAGAGTCTGGGATTCAAGCCATAGAGTTAATTGGAGCCCACAGGGTTAAAGAAGAGGCCACCCAGGAAGAATGCTGTATAAGATCAGAATCTAGAGTTCACCTACATTTAAGTGATATTAAGGCCAAAAGAGAGCAAGAGAGAGGGAATTCCCACAGAGGGCAGGGCAAACACCAGGAGAAAGGGCTGCTTCAGGACGGAGGGGATGATCCACTCTGTCAGGTGTTATAGAAATGTCAATCTACGGGCATAGTTGGAAGGGCCAGCTGCAGGTCAGAGAAAGTTAAGTAAAGGATTAAGTGAGAAAAGTACTGGCCAGAAGTCCAGGGTCTCCCCTTGGAGGTTAGTAAAGGTTAATTTAATGAGCAAGTCTTCATGGTTTAAGTGTTTACGTGGAAGAATTTTATACAACGAAGAGATCAGTAGTGGTCCGTAGATCGGAATTGCAGGTCAAGTTTGATACTACCAAAAAGATCCATTTGTGGAACCAGCAGATGGTGTAATGGCTACCTCGCTGGACACCCACGTTGTCAACCACAGTTCAAATCCTAGACTGGGTAGCTTAAAACTCACACCAGGACATATGTGCGTGCATGCCCAAAATCCTGAGAGGAAAATAGAGAAGAGATTACAACATGGCTATTGCCCCTGGAGGGGTGATTTCTCACTTCCGGTCTGTCTCTGTCTCTCTAGTGAGCGCACACACTCTCTAGCAAAAACAAACAAACAAAGAAAAACAAAACAAAACAAGAAAAAATCTTGAGGAGCCAGCAGGTGACATAGCAGTTAAGGCAGTTAAGGCGTTTCGATACCCACATGACCAACTGCAGTTTAAGCCCTGGGCCCAGCAAATTGAAAAATCGTACTGGGTGTATATATGTGCATGCCCAGAATTTTGAGAGGAGAATGGAAGAGAAGGGGCCGTGGTGTGGCCATTCCCCAGGAGGGTGATTTCTCACTTTCCCTCTCTCCTCTCCGGTGAACGCACACACCCTATGGCAAAAACCTAAATAAAGACCCATTCAATGGCAGTGGAGATTACACTCACAGATGAAAAGTACAGATGTTCAGGAGCAGATGTGGGAGCCGCCTCTGGGAAGGCAGACTGTCACGGTCTCTCTCCTCCGCCTCATCTCTGAACTAAGACGGTCTCTCTCCTCCGCCTCTTCTCTGAACTAAGACGAGAAGGTTTTGTTTTTTTTCTTAAATCCTGTGTGACCTGAGGGCCCTGGTGGTGAGGAGGGACCCAGGGAGGGAATGGGAGACACTTGGAGTCAGTCATGGGGCTCTGTGGACCTGCTGGTGTTGCCTGAGTCCAGCTGGTCTGCACCCAGTCCTGTGCCACAGGTGGAAACTCCACTTGTGCTGTGCCCCCGGCCTTCCTGGGACGGGAGCAGCCTGACACCTCCCAGTCAGCGGCACACAGCACATGCGGTTCGGGCCTCAGCTCTTCGCTAGCCAACGGTCAGCACCTCTAAGGCCAAGGGCCGGTCGTTCAGTATCAGAACTTTCTGGCATGACAGGCACGGAACGAAGCCCACAAAATTCTGCCTCCTCTTCCATCAGGTGAAATAATTCAGCTATATTCTACCATATGAGTTCTACTGGGGGAAGGGAGAAGAGTAAGATTCTGAATTAGGTTCCACTTGAATTCCTCAGTCCTCTGGATGCTGAAAGGTTCTTCTTATCTTTTGAAATGTGAGTGTTAGCTTGAAGACAGGGAAGTTTCTCTTTCTGTATCTCTAACATGGGATCAGGATTATATCCGTCCTCAGCCACTAAGTCTTGTATTAATGGAACTAAAACTCTCTGGGGAAGCATCCCAAGCCCATTGAACACTGCCAGGCAGTAAAGTCTGCATTAGGACTTTCACATCAGCTGAGGTGTCTGGGAAGGTGCTTGCAGCCAGGTCCCCAGGGACTTCACATCCGAAGGAACCATGGGGCACTGTCATTCTACCCGAGGGTTAGAAGAACTCACTGCCACAGATCCTCCCATTATGGGGCGCAGCTGAGAGAACATGCAGTTGTCATGGCAGAATTCAGTCAGGATTCTGTAGAATAGTGCAAATGCCATAGATTGTTCACGGCTGTCACCCGACATGCACTGCTGGAGAATCGTGGAATCTTAGGGGAAGAGGGTCTTTGTGGAATCTTAGTGAAAGAGCGTCTTTAAGAGGAAGGGTTGGTTTTCTTTTAACGGGCCTGGCTTTTCCTTATTTAGCCACGTAATGTGCGACTTACCCCGCAGCACTCCAGCACACATTTTTGCCAGCAAACCTTCACCTTTGGCATGTTATCACAGCAAACGTGTTTTTACATTTTAACTCAATTTAACAAGGATTTTGTTTGGGACATTGTTCAGAATCGTACCTTAGGTGAAATGTTCTGAGTTGGTAGTTTGGTTTTGCTGTTTGTGGCCAGTATTTAATAAATTACCTTTTTTTCATAAATTAGATACCAGAAGCTGAGAAGCTGTGAATCACCTTGGGAGCTTTTCAAAATACTGGTGCCCAGGCCCTCTCTCAGATGGCTTGCATTTGATTCTCTGGGGATGGGCTCAGGGCCCCAGTATTGTTTTAAAAGCTCCCCAGCGGGGGCCAGCAGGTGGCATGGTAGTTAAGAAAATGGACTCCCATATGGCCGACTGCGATTCGAGTCCCAGACCTGGTAGCTTGAATATCACACCAGGCGCACATGTGTGTGTGCCCAGATCCCAGGAGAATGGAGAAGGGACTGCAGTGTGGCCATTCCCCCTGGGAAGAGATTTCTCATTTTCCTTCTCACTATCTCTCTGTCTCTCTCTGGCAAACACACATGCCCTATGGGGGAAAAAATCCCCAGCTGATTCTAATGTGCATCCAAGCTTGAGAGCCCCTGCTTTGTTTTGTTTTTAAAAAAAAGGCAAACCCAATGTGTACTTCTCAATTGGCAGCCCTTCCTCAGCAGAAAGCGGCCTAACTCCTCAGCAAGGCATTTGAGGTCCTGCCCAGAATGGCTCCACCCTCTTCCAGAAGTAGCTCACGCTACCCTCCCATGTACACCCACCCTCCATGACTCTATTTTTTCCCAACAGCTGGTCCTACCTACTACATCCATGTGTTAGCAACCACTTTGGAGAAGAGACCCTCTCCCTGCCCACTCTAGTCTTTCCATTTTCACAGTGTGCCTTCAGCGTCACCACTCACTGGGAGCCACCCCCGGTCCTCCCCAGCACTGACCGAGCCCAACCGCACCCCTTCTCATCTTGCCTGCACTGTGGTATCTCACTCACTGAGAGCCGTCCACGTGTCTCCTCATCCTATAAACTGAGTTTCTTTACTGCTGGGTCCAGGCCTTGCTGTTCTTTGTATTACTTTACAATGCCTAAAGCACGAGTACTCAGTGTCTGAATGAATGAGATGTGTTATAAAAAGTCATGTATGTAGAGCAGTGCTGTGGACCTGGCATCAGACGGCCCGGGTGCAAATAGCAGGTCTCCACTTACAAGGGCTGCGACCCTGTGCTATTCCTGGGCCTCGATGTCGTTATCCGTCCAGTGGGAAGAATATCGCTGCCTACTTCAGAGCCTGTCATTCGTCAGATGGCGAACTCCGCCTGCCACACGGCAAGGGTGAAGGCAGCGTTCCCCACTGTTACTCTCACAGGCTCCTCGTTGGTTTCCAAGTGGACGAAACTGTAGGTCCGTGACAGGGATAGAGCGTGAAGCAGGTGAAACACGGTCCGTGGCGTCTGCGTCCATCTAGCCGAGGTCGGTTGATGCCTCTTGCCCTTTTCTTCCAGGGCCTTATTAGCTGGCCTTGAGGAAGAAATCAGCAGTTACATGAGACTGAGTTGTAGGAGGGCGAGAGAACTGGCTTTTGAAAGGATAGGCTCTAGCAAGAGAGTGAAATAATTCTGATCGTATATGAATAGAAACGCGCTATATAGTTTTACATGATTAGAAATATGAAGTAGTAGAAATAGGATGATCCCTCAAAACTTTCACATGAAATAATGAGAATCTACAAAGGGTAGAGACTGATTCTTAAATTCAAACTGTAAAGCAACTTGAAATTTTTTTTAAAATTGGATACATATTAAATACTTTACGGCCAAAGTCATTTCGCAGCAGATACCCAGAGGCCTTCGTTAAAACCAGCGTAGTCCTCTGTAATCCACGGCCTGAGTCTGCTGAGGTTCTGGTAGTTGGAAGGCAAAAGAAGAAGACTGAGAAAGAAGCAGAGAGCAAGCAGTCAGATTATTTATTTATTCCTTCTCATGTTGCATGCCCTACAAGACCAAGATTGTCAGGTCTCAGGTGTGCAGAATCGCCATCGTGATGATGAGAATTACAGGAAATTCAACCTGAAAAGATCTTAGTCGTAAATATTCTGACTACATTTTTACCTACTTATTACTGGTAGGTAAAATGAAAAATAGCGTATCGTGTCCCGTAGCATAATACGTGGCACACCGTAGGCCCTCAGTAGCTATAAACTGTTGATATCATAAGAATGACGATATTCGTGATGTCTGTTGAGTATCGTGACTCATCAGTAGGATAGAATAGCCAAGAACATTGGTTGGGATGGGCACTGAAATCCATGCTAAATTGTGTTGGATCTGAAGAAGTAACACAGTCTCTTGGTGTCCAACCCTGACAATGTTAGTATTCTAGAAAAGAGTTTCAGAGGTCCTAGAAACACAATGTTATGAATAACTGGGACTGCATTATGCTGATTTAAAATAATTGTTTTCATACTTAATTCCTATAAATATTTCCAAATCCACAGAAGAGGTAACAACCAAAGGACAAAGAACGACCACTATTATTCAGGTATAAAAGTGAAGCATATGGCTGTTTTTCAGAAGATATGTTTATGATAATATAGCATATGGGTAACATATGGAGAAAATCAGGTTGGAAGCCCTCTGGAGATTAGACTAATATATCACTACTAAGCAGATGTAAATTGCAATGCCTCAGTCACCTACTGACTGTCTTAGCAATTAAAGGAGCTTTTCAATAGCTGAAAGCGAAGTTATTTTTAAAGGTAGAAACCATTTAGACCCGTATTTACATACAATGAATTTATTTTTGTCCTTAGTGTTTAAAGAGCTTGCTGCCGGCTCCAGCTACCGCTTGTGAAGACAGATGTAGTTAAGAGACAGACAAGAGCCGAATGACCCTTTTCACCCTAGGTTCATGGAAACTAGCGACGACTTCGATACCTAGAATCGTGCCCCCTCACATAATTTTTCTCAGTATGAGCTGCCCCATCTCTTAATTACTGATAAGCAGATTGATCTCAGCTTCTCTGTTTTCCCAGGACTTTTTTTTTTCCGGACGGCTCGGCTGTATCATTTTGAATGATACTTCACTGGGTTCTTGAAAGCAAAGCAGATTGATCTCAGCTTCTCTGTTTTCCCAGGACTTTTTTTTTTTTCCGGATGGCTCGGCTGTATCATTTTGAATGATACTTCACTGGGTTCTTGAAAGCATTTCTAACACTCATCCGGCTTACGTTAATCCCATTTCAGGTCACCATAAAGCAGTTGTTTTCATGACTAATCGGCAGGTTTGCATGATCCACAAGAAGCCTGCTGTCAAGTGCACTTCCTCGAGCTGGCAGCTGACTGCGTTCTGGGACTGTGTTGTTCGTGCCCCTCTCTCTGTGTACTAATATCTGAAGTATTGCTCTCATGTGATGCTGATGAAATTGTGCAGATAATCAGATGTGGTCAGCTCAGGTCTCCAGCCATGTACTGGGAGGCTGGACATTTGTCACTTTGATCTTGACCTTGTTGCTACAGTGAGCGCACACCCTGTCTGCGGACTCAAAGGTCACGCTGGCCTTCTAGATTTGATTTTCTACTCTGTCAGTCAGCACACCATTAGGCAGGGGTCTGCCGGTGACCCCTGAAGCTCCCTATTGCCGGTGAGAGGTGGGTGGGGCTCTGCTGATAGAGGCAAGTCCGCGATCTCATGCTGTAATCAATCCAACGCGTATTTATTGCACACCTTCCCTTTGCCCAGAAATGCCACAAGATGCCACAAGATAGAAAAGAAGAAAGAGACAGAGAAAGGACGGAAGGAAGGTAGGTAGGAAGATAGGAGGGTGCAGTTTCTACCTTAGGGAGCTTACAGTGTTTCCATTGATTACAAAGCTAGCACCAGGAGGGAGGGCCAGTAAGTTCTGTGGAAGGGCAGAGTAAGCTTATCAAGATTTCAGCCACTGGCCTTACTCTGCAAAGCAGTCTGTAATCACGCCCTGCTTTCTGTGTGTGTTTAGAAAGCTCCCACTTCAGCCTACCACAGCAGTTCTTCAATGACTGTCTCACGGGCTTTTAATGATATTCAGAGCTGTTAAGTGGAGTTTCCCAGAGGACAAAAATCACGGTCTAAGCTGGCTCCTGAGCCCTTTATTCCCCGCGAGAACCGCTGCACACAATAGACTGAATGAGATCCGGCAGACTTGCATTCCCGCCTCACCAGTGGGCCAAGGGCCTCAGCCTGTTTGTGCTCAGGTGATTATTGGGTGTCCTCACACACTGGGTAATATGTTTTTGTCACTAAATTAATTCATGTCCTTTTGTGTTTATAAATGAGAATATGGATTTTTTTAAAATAATAGGACTTATTTGTTACCCAAGTTTTATCTTGACTTTTTTTTAAAGAAACATTTTCTTTTGCTGACATGGGCCATTGTGTTTTTCCTTAGCCATTTTTCTTCTCCACGGTCACTTTCAGTGATGAATTGTTTAATCTAGTCTCGGTTCCTTTTTCCGTTTTATTATACTGGAAGTTAAGCTCCTACTAGACTGCTTAATATAATACAAAAAAAAAAGGCATTAAAGACGAGTTTATGGTAGATAAAGCTGATTGTTTTGTTTCTGTTGTAATTTATCACCCAGAGAGTTTATCATTGTAAATATTTAGAAAAGTGGCTTTACCACCCAGCCTCATGTTTACACATGGGATTTACTGGTCCAATGTTAGGTCAAAAGTCAATATAAAACAGAAATGGAGACTCTGACGTCTTGTCCCTTGGAAATGTTTTCCAAAAATTCCACCAGCAGATCACTTTACTGTGAAAATAATGGGCCACACAGCGCATCTCGGTCCTCACCTACACGGGCCTTTGTGTAGCACATCAGTCATCCTTCTAATGTAGCGTCATCAATAGTTTTGAATTCAAGAAAAGTAGGACAAAAGCATACTTGTTAGATCTGCCACGGTGGTGCAAGGGGAGGAGGAATAGTTAGCCAGAAGGCAAAGTAAAAGCAGCAAACTTGAGAGGATTCTTGGCCCCTGGGGATAATTGCAGAAAAAAATAAGTAGTAAATTAAGTGACTTGTTTACAAGCTTCTTTGACCCTTCCAAAAGTAAAAAAGTAAAAAAAAAAAAAAAGAGTAATCTTGCCACACAAAACAAAACTAAGGAGAAAATTGATACTTTAACTTTTCAGCTATTCAGAATTTGAATGGATTTAAGAGTAAAACAGATGGTTGTATAAACACTGAAAATACACAGTACCTTAATGAGAGGTTATAAAATACTGCATTTGAAAAATCAAGTTCACTTTCAAACTCATCCACTATTGCAATTGAACGCAAACTGAGGAGAAACGATCAGGGCATCTAAGAAAATGCCCACCTGGCCCAGCCACAGTGACACAGCAATAGCTCAACGCTCTGTGAGCCTGGAGGCCATATGGAAGACGGGTTCAGTCCCTGGGTTGACCAGTACGTGCCAGGTGCATGCATGTGCACCTGCCTGTGATCCCGGCTGGCTTGGAAAGAAAGGGGTCGCGTAAGGGTGTCATGGTGCGAGACCCTGTTGAGGATGCTTGTCTTTCTCTTTCTCTCTTTCTTTTCTCTCATGAAAGAAAACGATCTTAAAAAAAAAAAAAAGGAAGAAGAATGAAATTGCTACCATTGTCACTGAAATAACATAAAGAAATACAATTTCCTTGAAACAGATGGCATATGGTCAAGTGGCTGATGTGAACTACAGTCTCTTTCTTTCTTTTCTCTCATGAAAGAAAAAGATCTTAAAAAAAAAAAAAGGAAGAAGAATGAAATTGCTACCATTGTCACTGAAATAACATAAAGAAATACAATTTCCTTGAAACAGATGGCATATGGTCAAGTGGCTGATGTGAACTACAGCATTATTAATGTATGGGAGTTGACAATATGACTGAGCGTTAGGGGTTGAAAAGAGAGTTCTCAATTAAGTTTTTCTATGTACGTGACCCTCCAGCCTCACTCAGATTTGCCAGGATTTCTCAAGCTTGCAAACAGTTCTCCTAATTGATTAGCAGGTGGCATGCAGTTCCCGCCCTTCCTCCACCCTCTCAGGTTGCTATGGTGATGCGCTCTTAGCTTCCCCGCCATTCCCTCCCCGTCTGTCTCCTCTGTAGAATGAGATCTTGGGAACCTATCGGACAAATGGGGCTGGCATTTCTGTTCAGATGCGTTACCTCACATTCCTGACTGGCTTTGAAAATGGAAAATGCCCCTTTATGCCACCTCGCATGTTTACATCTTAAAACTGTAAAAGAAAAGAAAAGGACATAATTCGGTTTTTGGTTACTTCTAAAGTACTAGAGTGTGCAGCGTTTCTCAGGCAACCCTTGAAAGCCTGTTCACCTTCTCTCTGAAACAGTCTTAACTCTCCGTGTGAAGAGCGTTCCGTTGCCACTGACAACACTTTTTTTTTAAAGATGCTAAACACAATATTTTGAGATGAGGCACACACACACTCACTGTATATGCCTCTTTTATTTTGAAGTCATTTGAGAATCGAGAGCATTGTTCATTTGTTTGCTAGGGTTTATTTTTACAGAAAAGCTAAGGCAAGTCAGTCGTACCTGTATACCTTTACCATTGTCTCCTGCCAGTAAAAAAAAAAAGGACAGCAGTCGATTTCAAATCAATTCTTAAGAATCCTTGATTCTCTACGGCTGCTATTCACACATAACACCCAAAGAGTCTAATCTGGGCAAACTTTGCATCTTCAGTAAGGAAATAGACAATTAATACATAAAAGCACCACCTTTTGTTAAACACCACCTATACATGTGTGTACAGAATTATACAAACCCCACAGCTAGCTTGTTGTTGATATTCTGGCTGTTCTTTTCTGTAGAGAAATGACAATAGTAACTTCCTTAGAACAACTCATTTCATAGGACACCCCACTTGACATCCACTTTTTTTTTTTTTTGAGAGGTTTTTGCCATAGGGCATGTGCACTCGACAGAAAGACAGAGAGAGACAGAGAGACAGAAAGTGAGAAATCACCCCCCAGGGGGGATGATCACACCACAATCCCTTCTCCTCCATTCTCCTCTTGGGATCTTCGGCATGCACGCACACGTGCCCAGCGTAATTTTAAGCCACCAGGTCTGGGACTCGAACCACAGTCGACTACATGGGAGTCCAGCGACATAGCCATGACGCTAACTGCTGGTCCTGACATCCACATTTTCAGAACACTGATTCATTTTTTCCAATCATGATCATTCTGTTTTAGGTTAACACTTAATACCTAGGTTTTGTTTGTCAGTTTTAGTTTTTGCTACATGGCACATGCATTCGTCAGAGGAAAACCGGGTGAGAAATCACCACCCCTGGGGCGGGGGGATGGCAGGGAAGTCATGCCACAATCCCTTCTCTTCCATTCTCTTCTCAGGATTTTGGGCAGACATGTGCCCAGCCTGGTTTTTGAAGTTGCCCAGTCTGAGACATAAACCACACAGGTGGGCATGTGAGATCTAGCACCATAACCTCCATGCCACCTGCTGGCCCCAATGCCTAAGTTTTTTAACGTGATTTTGTGTTATTTACAAAGTACATTAAAGTGTGTGAGTAAAGCAAAAGGGGTGGCCATACCTTTCCAGGAAATAAATGTGTAAGAAGAGTCTAGCTCGTGAGCCCTCCTGAAGTCGGAGGCCCGAGACGCCATCACTGGGACTCCCTTTCTTCCTCCCTGCAGCAAGGACCTCACGGCCACTTTCCAGACCTAGTGACAGAGCCAGGAAGCCCAGCAGAGCACCTACTGGGTGACGAGTGACGAGAAGAGGACAGAACCGAGACAACAAAGGAGGAAACAAAGCGAATAAACAACCTTCAAAGTTGGGCGTGTACTCCTAGTTTCAAAATGAAAACATACCTTTGGTGAAGCTATACTGCTTCAGAGAAAGGGATCACGGCTTAAACTGAGCTTCTCGATCATTTTATTATAGCGACAACCACTGAATAGTAGTTTTAAAAATATCACAGTGTCATGTCTATCTCGTAGGTCATGCTGACTATTTGAAATCAAGAAAAAGGTTAATTGATTCAAAATGTTGGTTCACTGCATTGAGTGATGATCAGAAAGGATTTTTAACTAGAATTGTTTTCTTCAGAATCCACTGTGCAATTTGTATATAGTTAAGTATGTCATTTTGGGGGTAGCATTTTTGCTCAGATTTCACTTTTGGATTATTATTATTATTCATAATGAAAATAATTCCTTTCTCAAAGCCTAGATTGGTCATGGAAAGTAGATAGAGCAACTTTAGAGAGACGTATTTCAGTATGGCAGAAGGAGGCAGAGTTTTCAGACCTCACAGCGTAGCACCTGTTTCTTAGGAAGACAGGTAAGACCAGAGAACTCCTTGAGCCTGTGTCGCATGGTAGCACAGGAATGACAGTCCCTTCTGCTTACGGGGACCCATGGTACAGTGCCCCCCTCAGTGCAGGATTTAGATGGCTTCCTTTAAATCCCTGGTCTGGGGCCAGCAGTTACCATGGTGGTTGAGACACTGGATTCCCACATGGCCAACTGCAGTTTGATTCCTGGACCTGGTGACTTGCTTTCTCACTTTCTCTTTCTCTCTTTTTCTCTCTCTCTCTCTCTCTGTGTCTCTGCTGAGCATGAGTGCACTATAGCAAATTTAAAATAATACTAATTGATTGATTAATTCTTTATTTTTTTGAGAGGTTTTTGCTATAGGGCGCGTGCACTCGCCAGACAGACAGAGACAGAGAGATAGAAAATGAGAAATCACCCCCCCCAGGGGGGATGGCCACACCGCAATCGCTTCTCCTCCATTCTCCTCTCGGGATCTTGGGCATGCATGCACATGCGCCTGGCGTGAGTTTAAGCCACCGGGTCCGGGACTCGAACCACAGTCAACTATTTGGGAGTCCAGCGACATAGCCATTATGCTAACTGCTGGTCCCATGATTGATTAATTCTTAAAACAGAAAAATCCCTGCTGCGTTGAGCTGATCACGTGAGGTGTGAGTTCATATCCTTCCTTTCTCCCCCTCATCTCCCATCTTTTTTCTTTTTTCTTTTGAGATTATTAAATGAAAGTAAATGTGGTCACAGTCAAAACAGGGAGAAATAGATCCTGGAATAAATCACAGGTTAATTCCTAACGCTACCTTACACTTTGCAAAGTGTGGAGTAGCAAGTCCAAAATCAAAACCCATAAGCAGAACCAACAGTAACCTGATTAAAAAAAAAAAAGGAACTAGAACCAGATTTGTGTGAGCGACTAACTGTGCAGGTTTACTCCAGGGGCAGGGTATCTACATGTAACGTAAATCCCGTTCATGTTTGGAATAGTTAGGAAGACAAGGAGGGACTTAGATTTCCTACTTCTTTGAGTTCCAATTAACTCTAGATAAGGAATATTGGAGAAAACTTTCATTAATAACTCGCATTGGGACCAGCAGTTGGCGTAATGGCTATGTCTCTGGACTCCCACGTAGTCGACCGCGGTTCGAGTCCCAGACCCAGTGGCTTAAACTCATGCCAAGCGCGTATACGTGCATGCCCAAGATCCTGAGAGGAGAATGGAGGAGAAGGGATTGTGGTGTGGCCATAACCCCTGGGGGGTGATTTCTCACTTCCTATCTCTCTGTCTCTCTCTGTCTTTTTTTATTTTGGAGAGATTTTCGCTATAGGGCGCGTGCGCTCGCCAGACAGATACAGAGAGAGACATAGAGACAGAAAGTGAGAAATCACCCCCCAGGGGGGGATGGTCACACCGCAATCCCTTCTCCTCCATTCTCCTCCCAGGATTTTGGGCACGGACACACATATGTGCCCAGCCACGGGGTCCGGGACTCAAACCGCTGTTGATCATGTGCGAGTCCAGCAACATAATTGCTATGCCATCTACTGGCCCAGTGACTCACACTGTATTAAGTGCAATTTAACTGACAGTTTATGCTTTGTAAATCATAAAATAAAAAAGGTTATTGGGTCAAAATAAAGATAAGTAAATGGAAAATAGTTGGGACACCCTTTCCCAGACTGTGTGAAGTGACCAGACAGGAGGTGCATTTTGAGCAGATTGGTGAAGTTGGATAGAACGTCGAATGTAGTCATCTCCTAAGTTCCATCTCCTTCTTTATCTATTGGCCCTATTTCCATGACTCAGTAATGGTAATCTAATAACAGTGGGCCATCTCTGAGGCACTTTAACTTACTCATGTCCTGGGAATGAACAGATCATTTTGTTCAGGAATGGAGAAGAAAGGATTGCGCATGACCACACCCCATCCTGGGGTACATTCTTTCTCTGTCTCTGTCTCTTTGTTCTGGCAATTTAAAAAAGGAAGAAGAAAAAAAGAAAAGAAAGCCGAGATTTTAAAAAGTGACATGCTAGGGGCCAGCAGGTGACATACTGGTTAAGGGGCTGGACTCGCACATGTCTGACCACCGTTCGAGTCCCAGACTCGGCGGCTTGAAAATCACATCAGGAGCTTGTGAGTGAGTGCCCAAAATCCCAGGTGGAGAATGGAAGAGAAAGGATTGTGGCATGGCCATCCCCCCTACGGGGTAATTTCTTACTTTCCCTCTCACTGTCCCTGTCCTCTCAGGCGAGCACATGTGCCCTATGGCATAAACCTTGAAAAGAAACAAGTGCTCAACATCACATTGCGGGCCCTCACACTTGCAGCTTCTGAATCTAAATCCTCTCTTTTATTGCTGGCTCCTCCTGTCTGCTGATAGCATTCTGTTTCCCCTCCTCAAGCCACTTATATTTTGTGTTTCTGCCGTCAGAATAATCATGACCTACGTCCAATTCTAGATTTCCTAGTTTATTTCCACAGTCGACATTGAACTAGACTTGCTGTGTCTTCCTTGGCAGGCTCATTGCTTTGGGCAATGATAGATTTTTCAAACTTAAAAGTAATTTGGATTCTAAACACTATTTCAGAGATAGTTTACGGGGTTTTCCCCTCTGCTCTTCTTTCCAATATCTCTTTAAACTTATTTGAACAGCTCATTCTTATTTTGAAATAAATCATGTTCAATGCAAATTTTTTAAGATTGCCTTTGACTTTTAAAAATCTTTTCACCATATGCTAAAGAACAAAAAGGACTGTCTAGGTTAGTGATTTGAGATACAATTAGGCTTCTAAAACAGATTAAACTTGTTTATTATGTATATTTGGGATTGAGAGTCCAGTAGACAATGGTCAGCGCTTTATTTCAAGCTGTGTAATGGAATTGCATACAAACTGGGTGGAGCAGTAAAGGCCACTTCCCCGCAGCTCTCAGTAACTCCACCTGCAGCAGCTGCGTGGAGTTCATTAAGATAGCTACATTCGCTGTATTCATAGCATATTTTAAACCCAAACAAGTTCCTTAAGTGTAGCCCTTAAAAACTAGAATCAATTAAATGTGCTATTTCAAGTATGTATCAGACTGAACCCATGGCCTAGTGAGTAGGGCAACTGAATCCCACATGGCCAACCGCATGGTTTGAGATTCAGTGGCTTGAAAACCACATTGGGTGCATGTGCATGTATGCCCAAAACCTCCCCTTGAAACGAGAGAGAGGTGAAGAAGAAGGGATTTCAGTGTGACCACACCCCGTTAAGGAGTGCTTTCTTTCTCTTTCTCTCTCTCTGTCTTTGTCTCTGTCTCTTTCTAATGAACCTAAGTGTCCTCTGGCAAAAAAAAAAAAAAAAGTAATTCCTAAGCCCTGCCCCAAATGTACTGAATTATAATCTATTATAATCTATAGACAGACTCATGAAATCTGCACTTTTAAGAAACCATTCATTGATTCTGAGACTCATTAATTAAATCTGTATAGCAAGAAGACAGATACAAAAAGATACAATAGTCCAATACTCAGTGTTCAGTATCCTAATTGAACTGACATTGATCAATACTTAATTTAAATTTAATTTCTAATGAGTGTGGAATGTGAACATGTGACCTCACACATGGTGTAAGCACATAGGTAAATATTTATGTACGTTTCCACATGTCGGGTGTGCCCTTAAGTTTTCACAGCAATTAAACATTTCTAGAGAAGTAGATCCATCAGAATGAAGTCATAATTTGCCAGGAGTAGGAATAAATCCGCCATGCAAAGAATCCTCTTTAGCATGAGTAGTATCAAAAATGCTTCAGAGACCTTCCAGTCATGGATAATTCCCAGCAGCAGATGGGACATGGCTCTACTGGAGGCAATGCGACAGCCTGGTGGCCTGGATGTGCAGCTGTGGAGAGCAGCTGTCGGGATCAGCAGTTGGCGTAATGGCTATGTCGCTGGACTCCCATGTAGTCGATTGTGGTTCAAGTCCCAGACCTGGTGACCTAAAACTCATGCCATGCACGTGTGTGTGCGTGCCCAAGATCCCGAGAGCAGAATGAAGGAGAAGGGATTGCGGTGTGGCCACCTCCCCGGGGGGTGATTTCTCGCTTTCTGTCTCTCTGTCTCTCTCTGTCTTTCCAGTGAGCGCACGCGCCCTATAGCAAAACACTCTCCAAAAAAAAGAAAAAGTGCCTCGGGCTTCGCTGTCAGCCCAGCCACAGTGGTACTTCCTGTGGCACGAAGGCTACGTGTAGACGGCCCTCAGGAAAACATGGCCGTATTTACTCTGTACCCAGCACTACGAAATGGCTACTAGAACTAGGTTCCAACAGATGCTTGGACCATCAGTAGAAAATGTCAGGGTAGGAAATTCTGACAAAGTAGTATCAGTAAAACTTTTCCCCAACATTGATAGACGGTTCCTATATTTATTAATAAAATACGACTCTCCGTGAATCAGTCACCTTCGTGAAAGCGTGGTGGTAACACGCGGGAGGCCGGGGTAGTTACAGTTACGTGGAAATGTGAAACAGCAAAGGAAGCATGGAAGGACTTGAGAGTGCCGCGAGGCCCTTTCCTCGCTCGTCCTGCTTCCTTCCTTTCTGTTTTCATTCAACAGACGCCCATGAAGTGGCAGTGGCAGGCACGGCCTGCAATGAGCGCACTTTCTTTCCTGCCAGTTGGAGTTTATGTACTAGTTAGAGAGCCAGACTGTAAAACCCAATACCCTAATTGTGCTAAAGGAGATTTGCAAAGTTCTGTGATAGAAAGCGCCAGGATAGGGATCTGATTTTACATGGGATTATCGCAGAAGGTTTTTCTCAGAAACACCTAAATCCATGCTTGAAGGCACCAGCTGCAGTAAGAGCTGGTGGAGAAAACGAGGAAACAGTGCCAACGAAGGCCCTGCAGGGGAGGGAGGCTGGTGACCTGAAGGCTCTGACAGAGGCCGACATACCTCAGATGCCCAGGAGATTGCCCACTAAGTTGCCTGGCTGACCTGGGACGTAACCCCTGTGGGCCGAGTTAACGTGCATGGTCTGTATTCTAAATGCAGCGAGAAGCCATTGAAGGGGGTTGCACAGAGAATTACTGACCAGAATTACTGCTCTAAACTTTTGCTTTTTATGCTGTGTTCAGGAAGGACGACCACTTAGGGGGCTGTTGCAATGCTCAGAGGAGGTGACAGTGGCCGTGCAGATGGACACAAGTGTGAACAGGTTCAAGATCCATTTTGGAGGGAGAATAGAGATGGTGTGGACAGATTAGATTTCATTCTGGAAATTTCCTGAGGTCGTTAGCATCATTTTCAGCAAAAATATATAAATACAGAGTTTACGGGTGTAGAAATGCAGGGAACTCAAGAATACAAATTTTGTAGCTGCTAGCGCCATCCCTCCTGCCTACCTAGACTCTGTCCTTTTCAGGGTGATTATTTCAGAGCCATTTGTCTGTGTAGACAGATGGCAGAGGAAGTGGAGTGAGTCGGGCTCTCCAGGCTTTCCTGCTTTGATTTCTCCCACAAAGATCTGATAGCGTTCTGGGGCCCATCCTCCAGTTACAGCAGGAAGTGTTTCTCGTGGCCATGAGGTTTCAAAGGTATCCGATTCCAACTCCCATTTTGCCTATTACACCAAATTGCTATTTTCAGTGAATCAGCATTTTAGATTGAGAGTGAAACTCAAGCAAATGTGCTTTTAGAAACTCTTCTATCAGACTACAGAATATACTTAGAATTGTCGTGTCTTTACTATTCCACACTTACATAGACCCTGTCTTGGTTAACGCTGTTCTTCTAATCATTTGTTTCCCCACAAAGTAGTCATAAAAGTACTGTGGGAGCACTTAGACTCATTTATCAGACTTAATAATGACAAATACGCGTGGCTCATTTTAAGTCATCAGACTAGAGTAGGAAAAGAAGCATCAGGAAAATTTGTAAGCCACAGAATAATTAGATTTGGGCTTTTTGAAAGCTCTTGGCTCCATTTCCTCCTCCCCCCCCCCCCAAGGAAATGAAAGGACAAGCCATTTTCAGATGAATTCCTCTCTGAAGTCTTCCCCTATTGTGTCTGTTTAGTCTCCGCCGTTTTCAATATTGACAGTGAGTCTTTTCACCACCAATATGGCAAGTTCCTTTGAGGTGGAGAGAAATTTCACCTTTCATTGCCTTCTGTTATTTCCCCTCTACTGAGCTATGTAAAGAGCGGTAAATGGTAAAATGGCAGTGCGTGAGAGAGATGGACAACCTTGACTATTCACTCCCACAAAGAATGTTTGCTTTTTTCTGGTGTCAGTCTGTGTTTGGAAAAAAACAAGGGGAAAAATCTGCTTTAGCAAGGAAGTCTTCCAGAGAGGTAATTAGGAAATAGATCGTTTCTGTTTTAAGAGCACGTTTCCTGTGAGCGGCTGTATGCACTTAGAGTGGTGATGGTGTAATGTACAAGGGTCCACAGCTCAGTAACTGGGGAAAGAACCTTCCTCGCAAGATGGGGAGACGCCCTCTTCTTTGCTGAGAGTAATAAAATGGTAGACACTAATCCTGTAAAAATCATTACCTCTTTGTCTTCAGACTCCATCCTTCCAATAAAATAAAAATTTGAAGGTATTGATCAGTGTAGTGAATGTGCAAACCACTTGCTTTCGTAAATCTGAGCTTATCAGATAGTTTAGAAGTAATACTAATTGTTAAGTTCCTGTATGTAAAATGAAAACATAATATTATGGGCCAGCAGGTGGCGTGGTGGTTAAGATGCTGGACTCCTACATGGCCAACCATGGTTTGAGTCCCAAACCTACCAGCTTTCTCTCTCTCTCTCTCTCTCTCTCTCTCTCTCTCTCTCACACACACACACACACACACACACACAAATTTAAAAATAATAATACATAAGATTAAATTTAAAAAAATATTTTAAACGCAGATAGCCTCTTCAAAAAGAGTATTTGTCTCTTCCAACAAATCCTAGAGCCAAACTCTCTTAAGTAAATAAAGATTTTTAAAAATACATTTTTACAGCTAATGGCGTGATGGATTGCTACTATATGTGTATTTCCCTGCAAAGCTAGTCAAAGTCTTTTTTCCCTCTGCCTTTTTAATCTCGGTGAAGAAGCTTTCCTTAGAGTTTGAGCAGGCCCCATGGGGGCCTATTTTCTCTTTATGTATTTCTACATGCTGCTCTTTACTCGGCTTTAGGATATATTCACGTTTCCTACATCAGTGTTCAAAGAGCAATTGTGTTTTCTCTCTTAATCATTGTTTCGAATTTCCTTTGGCATGGTTGAGAGAGACTATCCAAGAACGCTTCTCCCAGGGTTGCCTTAATATTTTTGTAGATGGTGAGAAATCTAATCATTTTTAATATCATTTGCCATCCTTAAAATATTTGGGTATTTAATATTGAAATGCCAGATGAGGTCAGCTATAGAAGCAGATGAATTTAAAAAGAGTAATGACCAGCTTTATATGAAAACAGCCATGTGCAACCTCCACTGTGCTTGCTCCTTATCTTCTTTTATTTTTAAGAATTGTTTGATTTAACGTTATTTATTATTATTACTTTAATATTTTCAGAGAGAGACACAGGAGGGTGGGGAGTGAGAAAGCAAGCCTCCAGGTCTGGGACTTGACCACAGCCAACTGTGTGGAAGTCCAGCGCCCTTAACTGTCATACTACTTGCCGACCCCAAGTTCTCTTATTTATTTATTTATTTTTGGGAGAAGTTTTTGCTATAGGGCACGTGTGTTCACCA
This sequence comes from Tupaia belangeri chinensis, assembly GCF_000334495.1. Lineage (NCBI taxonomy): Eukaryota > Metazoa > Chordata > Mammalia > Scandentia > Tupaiidae > Tupaia > Tupaia belangeri. The sequence goes on from NW_006159626.1 coordinate 1,108,893, forward strand.
GAAAGACAGAGAGAAACAGAGAGACAGAAAGCAAGAAATCACCCCCCAGGGAGGATGGCCATGCTGCAATCCCTTCTCCTCCATTCTTCCCTTGGGATCTTGGACACGCACACACACACGCCCGACATGAGTTTAAGCCATTGGGTCTGTGACTTGAACCACGGTCAACTACATGGGAGTCCGGTGGCGTACCTATGACACCATCAGTCTTGAGACACATACAGACTACCGGCCAGCATATGACAGGAAAAGGACTGGCTATGCTTGGTACCTATCTGCCACAGATAACGCAAAAGGAGATTTTTTTCCTCCTCTCATGAATACTGCTTTGAAATTGAAGAGCCTTTTCTAAAGAAGACAATTACTACTTCAGTGACAAAACATAACTTTGTGACAGATAATATGCTCTTTCATGTCAAATTTTATTAGAGAAACATTCTATGTTATAGTTAAAGCCTTATGAAAGCTTGTTAACTGGAAAAATTATCTTCTATATGTTTTGATTTCCATGGTTGGCTTATAAGCCTTTATATTAAAAAAAAAAAAAAAAAAGGATAGTTCCTAGTTTTGGGGCAGGTGGGCCGCTCAAGAATGAAAGACTTTAAAACCTTCCAGAGAGCCTTGAGGACTTGCCTGTTCCCTGCAGATCTGCGTCTTGATAAAGTAACTCTCGAGTTGGAATAACCAGTGCACTTCTCCCTCACATGATTGATTGCCCACAACAGTTCGTGCAGTGTGGCTCTTAGACATTATTTAAATATTACCATTAGGTAGTATACGTGCAGTTTCTTATTACTAGAGGTCATTTATTATTTACAGCATGTCACTGTGTTGTGGCTAGTTCACCAAAATAGATTAACCTTCAGCATTTAAAATATTTATGAGAAATTGATTTAGCATTTATTTTCTATTTAGTGTTTTTATTAAAAGTCATGGAACATTATGGGCATTATATTTTTTTCTTAGTTGTTTTATTTTTTATTTACCTTTAGTCATTGTACATCTTTATAGCTTCCAACATGGTTTTTCCCAGCATGCATGCAGTGCATGTCAACCAAGTCAAAACTATCACCATACACATCATCTGTAACAGGCAACTTTCCATTCTTGTGTCTGTTAATAATATATTTTCCTAGGCCCCTCTCTTCCCCCTTTACCACCCACCCCCTCCTATACCTCTGGTATATGTGCCATCCCCTAGGCTAGTGGTTAAGGTAGTCATTTCCCATGTGGCTGACCACAGTTCGAATCCTAGCTCTGCTGGTTTGAAAACACACACTGGGTTTTGTGAGTGTGTGCCAAAAATCCTCAACAGGATGGAGAAATAGAGAAGAAGACGTATGACTACCCTCCACTGGGAGGTGACCACACTCTATTGGGGGGTGCTTTCTCTTTCTCTCTCTCTCTCTCTTTCTCTCTGACAACCTCATGTACACTCAAGCCATTAAAAGAAAGAGAGAGAGAGAGAGAGAGAGGAAGGAAGGAAGGAAGGAAGGAAGGAAAGAAGTCCATGAGCAGGAGACATATCCTCTGATCTCTTTGCATATTTAAGATACAGATTATTTTAGCTCATAATACCTTAGAGTAAACTGAGTAAATTTGAAGGCATGTATTTTGTTTAGGAGGTTTTCCCAGGGAGCACTGGTAAGGGAGTAGAGATGGAAGAGGAGGCAGAAAAAAGCCATCTGAGCCCAGCCATGGCAGCACAATGCAGAAGGCACATGTGGGAGGCCCACATGTGGTTCCTGGCCCAATCTAAGCTGACCGAGCACAGTGGCGTGTGCTGTGGTCCTCGCTAACTGGGAGACTGCAGCAGGAGGGTCACAACATGGTGAGACTCTCTCAAACATCTCTCTCTCTCCTTCTCCCTCAGTTGTACCGCCTCTTTCTTGTATTTAAAAAAAAAACTTCTTAGTGTATATTAATGAACACATTACTGCATTGCATTGATAATGAGAATGGAAGCATCACAGGAGCTCAGTCTCACTTGGAGGTCTCTAGATGGTCACAAAGTGCACTTCAGAGTGTCTTCCCACCAGGAAAAGAAGCGGGCTCTGTATCAGCCTCACACTGACCAACAGCTGCTTTCGGAGAGTGAATCTATGGCATTTCTAGCCAGCGCCATGTACAATCCATGCGTGCTCCGGGGGCCAGACCAAAGAGTGCTCTCAGCAAAGGCCCAGGAACTTGCAGCAGGAAGCCATTGGCCTTTTCAGAAGCAATGGTTGTTGAAGGAGTATGAGACCCACGGAGGGCATCCGCTGCACAGATCTTAAACCAAAACTACAGTGTAAGGCAATCTCAAAATACAGAGAAGCAGGAGTGTAACTGCAAACCATGGGTGTATAATTCTTCTGTAAGACTAAGGATAAGTATGTTAGTGTGCAAACACAGTACCTGAGTTACAGAAAGGAAATATACTTGATAATTTCTCTTTCTGAAAGCATTAGTGGTAATTGTTTGGCATTGAGGAACACTTCAGAATGGTCACCATACTTTGATCAGCTCTTTTATCAAATTAGAACTTAATTACATAACATCTATATGAAAAATCAATCTCGTTTTTTTCTTAGTTGTTGAAGCACTTGGACACTCCAAAGTAAATTGAATCTTTACATCAATTTTCCAGGAAAAGAAAATGATAAAAATCTTTGTCCTTGAGGGTCCACTTGACAGGGTCAAGAGCATTTTTTCAGTGTATTTTTCTATAACATATATCAGAGAATGCAAAGATTGCTCTGTTTCACATATTATCTTCTTAGTGTGTTTCTGCAGCTGGGCAAGAGTGTTATTAGGCACAAGAATTTTTTGTTGAATTCTTAAATTGGTCTTGAGAACTTTGTGATGGATGGTTGACTCGGTTTGAAGCAGATCATCTGGTAAAATTGTTTTTAGGTTAAAAGGAGGGTCCTCAGCATCGTCTTAGGTTAAATCCAGAACTGCCACACTAGAGAGCCTGAAGGCTCTGGGTACCTTGGTAATGAGTCTGACTGAGAGGATTCTGGGAGAACAGAATGTTAAACTCAACCTTTTTCTGCTTGAAATTTTCCCAGAGTGTCAGTACTAGCCTGACCATTTATTTATCCTTTTTCAACCCAGCTTATTCTGAATAATCTGAACTTTAATTAATGATTATTAATTTGACATGAAGCTCCATGCATATGCCCAGATACCATCTGGCGTATTCTACCCAGTTCCATGTAATAAATATTTCTCTAAGAAGACTTCTTGTACCCAGTTAGAAATATAAGTGGCTATCTGCCATGCAGCTTAGGTTTTAGTGGAGCCCAAAACCACATAAATGCAGGCAAAAAGATGTTTTTTGTCCTCCCTTCATATTCATGTTACTTCTGGTGAAGGCTACAGGCGGAAGCCTAAAGACACATTCTCCAATTCAGGTGTCACTGAGTTCAGATGCCACCTCCTCAGGTAGAACGTCCGCACCTCCAGATCTGAATAGCCCTCCTTTCTGACTCTGCGTCTCCATCCCATCCCCGTTCCCCGCCAGGGGTCTCACTCCTTCCTCTGTGCGTGTTTCCACCTCCTCCCACCAGAGTGTGACCACTTGGAGGAGGGGATGGCCTGTGGTCTCTTCCCTGCTCCCAGTGTCGAGGACAGCGCTTCCCACAGAGTAGGCTCCCATACATTTTTGTTGACTGAATCAAAGGGAGAATGGATATTTAAGAACCCTGTGTCCTTGAAACTAAATGTAGCATATCAAATGTTTTAGGGAAGAACCTTAACTCTCTCTAGCTTTAAAACTCTGCATTGTATTTCATTGCAGCAATAATTGTTTAACCTGATAAAGAGGTGATCTTTCCTGAGTGGGATATTGAGTTGACCATGAGCTCTCTGGCAAGAGAGCACCAAGTGCAAGATGAGAGGCGAGCAAGCAGAAGGTGCTGGCAGGTGTGGAGCTGTATTTGGGACGTGGCCGGGGTCCAACCACACGGGCCGGCTGAGCAACCAGAGGTGTTGAAGGCTCGGGTGTGGATGGCTCAAACACCCCTGATTACAAGGGCCTGCTCATCAAGACTAGGAATAAGAAGAAAATACCAGGATGGGCCACCGGAGGAAAGGACACGCTGGGTATATTTCAGGCAGGCATATCATGGGACTCCAGTGCAATCCAGTCTCCACTCTCCTGAATTGATAAGCCATTTTTCTTTTAACACATACTTATCATGCATGATTTAGACTCCAGCCTCATCCCTTCCTTCTCCCATCTCAAACGTTCTTGCGTGCCCATTGCTACAGAGGCATTCTGCTTTGGGCGTCATCCTTTTTAGCCTTTCATGGAAAATCCTGTTTGGAAGAAGGGCTTTGTCACTACAGCAAGCCTGACAGACTTCCTCCGCGCACTCATGACAATGACAGGGAGTACGGTAAGCCCTGGACAGAAACACCTATTCCAGAACAAAACGAAAGGAAAAAGTTATAATACTTTTGTGTCCTGTCACAGTATTCCTTTCTGTCCCCCAAGAAGTTGGGAACTCCCTAACGCTTATTCTTCATATCTCGTCATTTACATGAAGACCCGTTTCTTCCAAGGCAGCAGGCGCCCCTGTGCCTTCTGGGTAATTGAGATTGAAAGACGGGTTTCTGCACGTTGTATTAAACTGACTCTGGTTTTTCATTTGGCTGAATGTGAAGAAGCTGGGCTTTTAGAATTCCTTCTGTTGTATTTCCCAAGATGTGAATGTGACAGGAAATTTTATTTTAAAACAATAGGATGGTTCGTGTACTTATTTACAGAAGGCATTGTTTTCATTAAAAAAAAAAAGACAGCGTCAGTCTTAGACATTGGGTACAGCTAGACTGTTAAACAGACAAGGCGTTTGCTGACTCTATCTCATCTTTAGTGGTTGGGCGTTCACGGAGTTTTATTAAGCCGTTGTGTTTCAAGGTCTATACAGTCTTCTGCCCAGTGGGCCATCACCCACAGGGATCGAGCCAGTTGAGATTCTTGCATAGACTCAACATCTTCTTAACCAAAATGAAAACAATCTTGTGTTGTCTTTTGAATCTGTTCTAAGGGAGCAATATTTTAAGGGAGGAAAAAAAAAAGATAATTGAAAAGCGCCGTATTCATCATTCTGTGCCCTGGGACATTGATTTTTCAGTTGTTGTAATTTATTACATGGAGAAAGAGTCCTGTGGACTCTCATACATATTAGTGACTCCAGTGCCCACAGCACACATTGCAAACCATCCTCATTCGGAGATTCCACCTGCCTGGCGGTGTTTGTCTGACCTCAATCCATTTTGGAAATAAAGTGGCCCATACACTAAAAAGAGAAAAGCGGGTCTCGTTGGCCTCCCTGGCTTTCTGACAGTCCCTCGGTACCTGTGTAGGGGAGCAGCGCAGCAGCAGTTTCGTTGCTCAGAATTTGCTTGGTGGTAGACGCCAGGCCTCTGCCCCAGCTCTAGGATCCACGCCGTAGCTGAGGGCTCCCGCACCGCTGCGCAGCGGAAACGCCGGCCCTGGCTCTCCGTTAGCAGGTGCTCAGCAGACTTGACCGGACTCAGGCGTCAGTACAGCTGGGCCAGATCAGGGCTGCTCTGGTGCCTGTACTTTTGCTGGCTTCCTGGGCAGAGGCAGCGCAGCAGGGGCAGAGATTTGCTGCTGGGCATTTCACGCCGGACAGCTCTCGCGGCCAGTTCCTGGTTCCCAGTGGCCCTCAAGACAACGGGCTTGTACTTAACTCTCCACATCTTATGAGAAGTTGTATTTTGTATAATAAGAAAGTGTTGACTTGGGGCTGGCAGATGGCATAGTGGTTAAGGGTCTGGACTCCCACATGGCTGACTGCAGTTTGAGTCCCGGACCTGGCAGATTGCATTCTCTCTTTCTTGCTCTCTCTCCCTCTTTTTTTTTTTTTTTTTTTTTTTTTTGTGAGCACATGTGCCCCTATCGCAAATTTAAAATAATAATAATAATAAATTAGTAACTTTTTTAGAGGGTTTTGCTATAGGGTGCATGTGCTCGCCAGAAAGAGAGAGACAGAGAGACAGAAAGCCAGAAATCACCCCCCGTGGGGGATGGCCACGCCACAATCCCTTCTCCTCCTTTCTCCTCTTGGGATCTTGGGCATGCACACACATGTACCCGGTGTGAGTTTAAGCCACCTGGTACCGAGACTCGAACCGCGGTCGACTACATGGGAGTTCAGCGACATAGCCATTACGCTAACTGCTGGCCCCAATAAAACTTTTTTTTAAAAACGCCTTGCCTCCATTTTCTACATAACTTTCTGTGACCATCCCCTTCCTCACTGCCACGTCACCAGGAACCTCTTGCCCTTTTCCATACTGCTTTCTGCTCCTCAATTTCATTCACTCCACCTATGAAAAAAGCTATTAAAATACCTCATTGGTATCAGGTTTGCTATTACCGACACGTCAATACAGCATATGAAAATCCGTGGAGTGTGTGGGCGTATACGTACCCAACTACTCCCCTCCACATCGCATTTGGGTGTCAACTAGAGGTGGGGCGTTTAGCCTCGCAGGAGTTCTGGATGAGCCCCGGGAACTGTCGCACCCTCACTGTGCTACCAGTGTGTGAATAAGTCAGTTTTTGACTAAGTTGGAAATAAGAACTCCATGATCACTTCCCCCATACCCATGAAATCTGAAAGCTTCTATTTACACTATTGTGCTTTGTCAGGTTAACAATATAATGCTGTTTTCTCAGTCTATTATGGTCAAGTAGGGTTGGTTAGTTGTTAAACAGTTCACCTTTTGAAAGTTCACATGACGGTATCCTGTGGCTTTGTAATCTGTCTAATGTGGTATAATATATGGATAACAGCATCTATTTTTTCAACAAGCCATAAACAAGGAAGTTCTATGAAAATAGAAATGCAGTGTAAACTGTGGTCCTGACAGAGCAACTCAGTTCCTAGTGGAGCTGGGGAGCAATTTTCACGGCTTTTAAGGCAAAGCAGAAACTTGTAGTAGTGACATATTATACCACAGAGACCTCTTAAACACTTAGCCCTAGCAAACATTAAAGCTGTCTCTTCAACAGGTTTACTGCAGGATTAGGGACTTCCTGGAAAAAGATTCACTCTGCCTTTGGCATTGATGTAAATTTGGCTTCTGCTAGATTGATAAAAGGCAAGGAAGTCATTCCATTTTCTCCAAAGTTCACTTTGGAATTTGGGGTGTGGATTTATTTATTCATTCATCTCTTTACTGCCCCCTAAAATTGACCACCTAAGAAATCGTCTCAGAGCCATATTGCGTGAGGTTGTTCCAATTCCTCGTCCACCTGGAAATTCTGTTAACTCTTTCTGGTCACCAGACTTCGCTGATTAAACGGTACAGTTAGTGCTGCTGAGACATGAGCCGTATGTTAAAACTCACATTCACGGGACAAGCAGATGGCCTAATGGTTATGTCGCTGGACTCCCACATAGTCCACTACAGATCGAGTCCTGGGCTCAGCAGCTTAAAACTCACAACAGGCATGTGTGTGCGTACCCAAGATCCCAAGAGAAGAATGAGGAGAAGGGATTGTGGCATGGCCATTCCCCCTGGGGGGTGGTGATTTCTCATTTTTTGTCTTTCTGTCTCTATGGCAAACACATGTACCTCTCCCCACGCCCCAAAAAAATTCTTTCTTAAAAACAAAAAACACACACACACTCACAGTTAAAAAATTCTTTCTTAAAAAAAACACACACTCACAGTTAAAATGTAGTAGCACTGGTCATTTCAGTTCTCAATTTGTGAAATTTTCAAACAAGAACTAATATGGCATTAGAATTATTAGAAATATCTAATTGCCAAAGAGCAGTCACAACACGAGCTTTGCCATTTTTGCTTAAAGTTTTTAAGTATACGTTTTGCAAATGCTGCATGAAACTAGATCTTAAAAGGTGGCTTGTTTGCAGTATTTTGCCATCCTTCAGTTTATTCCGTATGCACTGAGCACTATACCCTATGCAGAGGAGTAGGCTGGAGACAGAGTGGTGAAGAAAATGGGAAAGCCTTGCTCTCAGGGGATTTGCATCCCGTGTATCAATCAGCTGATAAGTGATAGGGCAGGGCAGAGAAAGCAAGAGAGAGTGGGAGCAGTACTATTTTCACAGTAATCAGGAAAGGGAACCCTGAAAGATCTGAGAAGGCGAGAGTGTGAGTGTGAAGATCTGGGAGGGAGGATGTGGCATCCCAGGGGGGACAGATGGGAGGGTGATCCCTGGCAGGTGGGACAGCGGTGAGCGCAGTGCCTGGGGAAGGGGACTGAGCTCATGCGGCCTCTGTGGTCTTCCTGGGAGTGAGAGAGAGCCCGTACATGCCTTGTGTGTGAGGAGGGACTTGAGGCAACTCGCCTCCAGAGGATCACTCTGGCCGTTCATGAGAGCGGGTCCTAAGGAGACACAGGCCAATGAGAGGGGCTGGTTAGGAGGTGGGAGTAGTCATTGGTGATCCAGGTTGGGACTGGGGAGCAGAGGACGTGGTGAGGAGCCTGGGATTCTGGATTAAGAGAAGGTGGAGCCTTGAGACCAACAGATGGTGTAATGGTTAGGTTGCTAGACTCTCACATAGTTGACCTTGGTTCAAGTCCCAGACCTGGTGACTTAAAACTCATGCTGGGCATGTGTGTTCCAAGAGAAGGGATTGTAGTGTAGCCATCCCCCCTGGGGGGGTTGTTTCTTGCTTTCTTGTCTCTCTGGCCGGCACATGTGCCCTATAGCAAAATTCTCTACCCCCTGCCAGCAGATGGTGTAGTAGCTATATTGCTGGAGTCCCACATAGTTGACCATGGTTCGAGTCTTGAACCTGGTGGCTTAAAACTCACACTGGGCACACGTGCCCAAGATCCTGAGAAGAGAATGGAGGAGAAGGGATTGCGGTGTGGCCATTTCTGTCTCTCTGTATCTCTCTGTCTGTCAGGCAATCACAAGTGCCCTATAGCAAAAATCTCTCAAAAAAAGAGAGAGAGAGAGAGAGAAGGAGTAGCAAACAGAATTTGCTAATGGGTCAAATCTGGGTGTGAAGCAACAGCACTATCAAGATGATGCTAGGGGGACCAGCAGTTAGCATAATGGCTATGTTGCTGGGCTCCCATGTAGTTGACCGTGGTTTGTGTCCCAGACCCAGTGGCTTAAACTCACACCAGGTGTGTGTGTGCATGCGTGCCCAAGATCCCAAGAGGAGAATGGAGGAGAAGGAATTGTGGTGTGGCCATCCCCCAGGGGGGTAATTTCTCACTTTCTGTCTCTCTTTCTGGTGAGTGTGTGCACCCTATAACAAAAACAAACAAACAAACAAAACCCACGATGCTGGGGTTGCAGTCCCAGTTATTTATTCCATCACCACTCTCCACTCTGCAAGGACCCTACCTATTTCTATCTTCTGACTCAGTGAAAATCCCATTCTCTGTCTATAAAAAGAACATGATGCAGGGAGTATTTGTGGCCAAGTAAACAAAATTTTACTCTGGTGTAACATAAATTAGGTATGCTCCGTGAGAATGAAGTAACAGGGGATGGGAGGGAGGGGCTCAGGAAAAAATATACTTAACAGATGTGAGAGTGGAAAGTGATCTGCTGAGGATGCCCACGACGGTAATATTGTCCTGATTGACACACAGTGCATGTATGCTTTGAAAAGCCATATTGTGTGCTGTAAAGATATACAATGATTAAATATAAATTTAAAAAAATTAAGTTGTCAAATGCACGGTTTCTGTAGCACAACCCCTCCTCCACAGTGCAGTCCACATGTAAGACAAGCAAACAAAGGGCCAAGTTTAAATACAAGTGGAGGGCCAGCAGGTGGCCTGGAGGTTAAAGCAGCAGGATTCCACATGGCCAACTGCACAGCTGGAGGCCCAGACCTGACAGCTTGAAAATTATGCCAGGCACATATGTGTGTGTGTGCCCAAGATCCCAGGAGGAGAATGGAGGAGAACGGATAGCGGTGCGACCATCACCTCTGGGGATTCCTCACTTTCCCTCTCTCATGCACATTCTGTCTCCAGCAAGCACATACATCCTATAGCAAAACTAAAATAATAATAGTAAAATAAACTCTAAGTAGAACAAAAACAAGAGCTTGCGTGTGACTTCCAAGGAGGAAGGGCCGAGCAAAGGCTGGATGGAATAGTTACTCAGCAAGGTCAGGCCCTGGGAATGAACAAAGAAACATGACACGTTGTCTTTGAGGAGCTTAAAGTCTTCTGAAAGGATTTTGCTTACCATAGCAAGTGAACACCAAAATGTTAGTCGAGTCATTTTCAAAGGGTTTTCGGTAATGTAACTATGTTATAGATATTGATACGTTAAATTATGACGAGTCTTCAAAACGTTGGTAGGAAAATGGAATTGAAGTACCAAAAAATTGAAATCCATGCATAGCTTTTCATAATGCACATTTCCATGAACTTTTTGAGGACCCCTTCCTCATAGATAGTCAACTAGTTCAACATATTTTTATGTATACATAGAAGAGCAATATAGGTAGGTAAATGTTAACTTATCCATATTCTGGGCCCACATTTTAGAGGGTTGGTTTGTTTTGTTTTGGCCATAGGGCACATGAGCTTGCCAGAGAGAGAGACAGAGAGAGGGAAAGTGAGAAATTACCCGTAGGGCGATGGCCACACTGAAATCTCTTCTCCTCCGCTCTCATCTTGGGATCTTGGGCACACACGCATACGTGCCTGGCGTGATTTTCAAGCCGCAGGTACAGGACTGGAACTGCAGTCAACCATGTAGAATGCAGCGCCTTTAACCTCAGCGACACCTGCTGGCCGGCCCCATATATTAATATTCAGAAATTAGGTGGCTACTGTGATTAGTAAGAGCATCAGTAAACTAAGAGTTCACATAAGCTACTCAAAGTTTTGTTCACACACAAAAAAAATTTCATTTGGAAAGCTCACACACAAATTAATGAGAAAATATCAAGATTTCTGGGCACACGTTGTGTCATGTCATTTCAGCAACTCTTCTAGATACCCCAGGGGTGCCCAGCCAGCTCTCGAACGTGCTTTTCACTGGGTTACCACAACTGTGTGCAGACTCTGAGTCGCTTCTGGCTCTGCCACCTTAAGGACTCCCTCAACTCGGACTCTCGGGGGGCAGGCCCCCTGCTCTGGCTCTTCTCTGTGAGGGAGCCAGGGACACCCTGGCTTCCTGAGGGTCAGCCTGGGCTCACACTGAAAGGCTTCCCCAGCAAAGAACAAGGGGACAGTGAACAGGCACACCCAAAGCAAGACGGGCAGCATAGGAAGATTATTATTAATATTTCTATACTCCTGTGATAAATAGAAATAAACATTCTGACCATTATTTCATAGTCTGCCCAGTGAAAGGTCAGTTCACTAACCTACTTAATCTTCCAATTTTCTTGTGAAATGTAACTGCTGCTTAACTCATGTAAGTTGTTATTTTTTTTCCCCATTCCCCTCTTCTAGTTCTAAGGTTCCTCCAACTCATTTTGAAATAAGCCAAGAAGAAACAAAATCATAAGTTCTAAATCAAGCTTTCAAAACGGAACTGAGGTTCATTGATTAAGTACGAAAGGGAGCATCTTTAGCAACACGCAAGCCAAGCTTTGAAATCTTCACTGAACACTGGTTCATCTTAAGCCGTCTTGGCACTGGTTTCTTCATCCAGTTTTGCATATCAGGTGTTTACAGACTAAATAGTAGATGAGCTCCCCGTACACCGTGCCACGTAATGCCAGCGCACTAACCCTGTTTACTGGGCTCTGTGCTCTGCCGTTGAAATCACCGGCATGAAAATGCTCGGTGCGCTACAATTAAGAAGCATACTCGTGGAAGGTGCGGTCTTGGTTCATTTTTTAAAAAGACCATCTGTTTCTTGGTATGTTACTTGTGCAGGTTTTCCTTTCATCTTTCACCTTCTTTAGGAAAAAAAGAAAATCCACAGCTTTGTGAAGCTTCCGATATTATTTCCTTCCTAGGCTTTATAAAATGCTCATTCTCTGGATTTTCAGCTGTGGTTTTACCAGCACCCTCACAAGATGATTTTAAACCCTCGCTAATCTTAGAAGTTAGAATAGGAGAGTCGGCAAGCCTCCTTCTACCCCCCATTCATTCTGTCCTGGCAACCTAACAGCGCCGTCAGCAGCAATGATCCCGGATTGTCAGAAAAGTCTGATGGATTTGTCTATGTTTTCCTACGCAAAAAAATGCTTTGTGACTTTTCCAGTGACCCCACAGTTGCAGTGGTAGTCGTGGTGGTGGAGGCACCTACCAGCCACCGGTAATAATCGTTGCCATGGTAGTCGAGGTAGTGGTAATCCCCTAATACTCACAAGTTAACGGGGTAAAATATATTCAGTTTATCAAGTAAACTTTTACTAGTTACTTAGAAGTTCCCTTAGAAATGGATAGAGAGGCCCAGATAGGGCCTCCGTGAGACGGGAAGTCCATAACAGGGTTCTTACACCAAAAGTTGTGTGTCTTAGTGACACACCTTTGATCCTACTCAAAGACTACATGTTTAGCATTTATGACTGAGAAACGGTTTCTCCTTCTGAGTGTTTTTAATTCAGAAAACCAACTTCTTTCATCATGTGTTTTGGACGTACTTTCTCACTCCGTCTGCTCCGAAGGTTAGGTGTGTCCATTACTTCGGACACACCTGATGAGCAGGATAAAGAGCAGAGATAAGATGGTCTTCAGTTACACAGCACAGAGTACACTGAGGAGCACAGAAAATGGGGTATATTCTTTAAGAACTCTATTTCCTCATATATGAAAAAGGATATTTGTATAAACCGTGCTCTGGAATAAAAATAGCAGATTTTAGACTCGACTTCATTTAAAGTGATTAAACAAATGTATGCTTATTTATTGTTGAATTTCTCAGAGAAAAGAACAGCCTTGTTGGAAATTACATATTCTGCAATCTCTTTATCTGGTGTCATTTTTATTTCATGCTACCACACGAAAAAGCTAAGTAGCTAACGTGGCTTTGAGGAAAATCAGAATGTTAGAAAAGAGATTGGAGTAAATGGGGTAACCGTACCCTCCAGGCTTACCGGGGTTGTGGATAAGCTTGGGTCCTTGCAGAGATTTCAGCTTCTATCAAGAACCTTCCTATTGTAAATTTTGTTTTAGATTTTTAAAACATGACCTTAAAACATGTTTCTGTGGCCTTGCATTTTATAAAATCTTGTGAAAACAAAGGATTGATTATTGTAGTTCTCAATCACCTAGTCTTCAGCAAATAAACATGGCCATAACACTTGGCCTCTGGACTTTGTGTTTGCTGCTCCATCTTCCCTGCTTAGGTGAGGTCTGCACCACACAGAACAGCTTTACATGATCCATTTTTAGGGCTTATTATTGCTTATTAGTCCACCCCCTCAGAAGAAGAAGAATCTATTGTGTGGAACAAAGAAAGTATTAAAAGCCTTTGTGCAGAGAGAAAACCTATCTGCCAAAAGATAAGGCGAGAAGTCCAGAGGGGCCGGTCGGTGAGTGTGGAAATGTGGCACCGCGCATCCTTTGTCTGCAGGAAGATGTGTCGAGCCTTTGAACCGATAGATGTCGGCCTGCTTGAACACAGACAGGGAGACAGCAGGGCCAGCAGGGACGCTGACATGTTTGGGAAGTCAAGTTTGGATGAAGGTGTTTGGTTCCAGCAGTCGAACCAGGCGGCAGACAGGCCTAGAATCAACAGAACTCTCCTGATTAGTGTTGATTTATGAGAAATCCCCAAATCATTTCCATTTCTACATGCAAAAAGGGACATTCAGGTTCGAAAGTTTTATGTCCCAAGACTAGATTACACAAGAACAGTGTGACTCTCTGTGAATTTCGTAGCCACCAAGGTGGGGGGATATCTCATTACTTATGTAAGTTCTCGCAGAAAACAAGACTGTTGTACGTTTTTTCCTGACTATTGGTGGAAATTTTTCTTCGCATATAAAGAATGAACCAGTCCCCTACCCAGTCTGGGAAAATGTTCTTATGAAATAGCAGGTCTCTAAAATAAAAACAGCAAAGACATATTAACTAGAGTTTTTTTTTTTTTTTTTTTTTTTGTTGGCATTGAATACAAATCAACATTAAATCTGAGACCATTTTTAGTGTCAGATTCCCAGATCTAAAATAGGATATACAAATAAAAAAACTTGGCAAAAATGTTTTACTTATGTTTTGTGCAGCTTGTAATGGTTGAGACTCTTCATTTGGAATTCAAACATTCCCCTCCAGATTCCATATGGAATAAAAAAAAAAAACATATTAAATAGAGTTTTTTTTTTTTTTTTTTTTATTGTTGGCATTGAATACAAATCAACATTAAATCTGAGACCATTTTTAGTGTCAGATTCCCAGATCTAAAATAGGATATACAAATAAAAAAACTTGGCAAAAATGTTTTACTTATGTTTTGTGCAGCTTGTAATGGTTGAGACTCTTCATTTGGAATTCAAACATTCCCCTCCAGATTCCATATGGAATAAATTTTAGGGAGTGCCAAAAATAATGAAGGGATGCTTGGGTCTTAGCAAATAATATATTTTAAAATTTCACTTGTGGTAAGACACTAGTTTTTCTCTTTACAAAAGATAGTTTATTATCCCCTTCATCAGACATAAATGTAGCTCAGTGTTCTATCTTTATTTTTAAAACTATTAGTCAAATAAATGGAGTACTGTCAGGAGTCTTTTGGTTGCGGTTAATAAAAACACCAACTCAACGCACTTAAATAAAAAGGGGGGGATACTTTATTGGCTTGTGGAACTAAAGAGGTAGTTCTGGGCCAGCAATACTCAGTTCTCAGGTTCCGGTTCTGTTTTTCTGTAATTCTTTCCACTTTGCTGTGTTCCGTAATATTGGTGTTCTTTAGGCTGACTCTCCTTATGGTAGTGAAAAAAGCTACAGAAATTCTAAACCTCATGTCTTGTAAATAGCAAACTGAAGAAATGATGTCCCTGCATTCCCAGCCAAAGTCCTGGAGCTCACACAGGTGGGACTGGCTTATGTCCAACGCCCTCTGAGCCCTGTGACCGGGTGGGTGGAATATACAGGGGTGCAGAACCCAATCTGACCTAGCCCCGGTGTCGAGGAGGGCTTCAATCCCACTGAAGTATAGCTCAGAATTTCGGGATGGAGTAGCCAGAGCCTTCAATCCCACATCAGTATAGTTAAGAATTTGCAGATGAGCCAGCCAGTGGCATGGTGGTTACGGCGACTGGATCCCATATGACTGACCACACAGTTTCAGTCCCAGACCCAGTGGCTTGAAAAATATAAGTGCCCAATACCACAACAGAAGAATGGAGAAGGGGATTGTGGCATGACCATCCCCCATGGGTGTGGGGGGTGCTTTCTGGCTCGCTCTCGCTCTCTCTCTCTCTCTCTCTCTTCCCCTCACTTCTTTCCCTCTCTGACCAGACCAAGCAGCCTCCAGCAAAATTAAAAGAAAAAAAAGCATATCAGTATGGCGTTATTTCTAAAGGAAAACTGGAGTGCTGTTAGGACAAGGGAAGAAAGAGATTGAATAATTAGAGGGCGGCCCGAGAATATTCTCTGTGCCTGTGTACAGGCAGCCGTGCCTGGGCGGAAATCAGTGGGGGAAGCTTATCTTGCCCAACATCCTCTTTACCTTTCAGAAGAGAGAACTCTTCCAGTCTCATGTTTGTGTACTTTCAGGAAGGGACAGTGTAAGCTTATGTTTTAGAAGCGAATTTTCTTTTCAAAGGAGCAGCTTAATCCGCAGCTAGAAGAGGCTACCCCCTGACTCCAGTACCTATCCATCTGCTCCAGGGTGCCCCGCTCTT
>NW_006159626.1:1124700-1134351 GCF_000334495.1 Tupaia belangeri chinensis
CTACTTCCGCTGCTCTGCTCCAGGGCTTGATACTGCAATTCTTTTTATTTTTTTAAAGATTTATTTATTCATTTAATTCCATTTGTTTTTTTTTGTTTGTTTGTTTGTTTGTTTTTTAATTTGATCAGAGAGAGAGAAAGGGAAAGTGAGAAAGCAAGCCGCAAGGTCCGGGACTCGAACTTCAGTTGGCCATGTGAGAGTCCAGTGCCCCTCCGTGCCATCTTTTGGCCCCGTTGATACCCCATTTCTACCTTCAGCCCACTCAGAGTGTACCTAAAGCAGCAAAACAAACCTCTGCCTTCAACGGTCAGTCCCACAGAAATGCCACCTTCTCGTTCCCCTGGATGGCTACCCGCCTGGCAGGAAATAACGCAGTCCAGGCCAGCTTCCCCAACTCGGCCGGCCCTTCCCGTGCACACATGCACCCTCCTGAAGCCTGTTATCTAACAGCTCAGTAAGTATTTACTCAGAGGCTGTCACATGAAAATCTAATCACTGTTAAGATACAAAATACATTTTAAAACGATCTCTGCTTTTAAAGTACTTACAACCTTACGTTAGCCATTCCCCATGCTGGCCACACCACAGAAACCCTCTCAGAGGCCCTGGAGCACACCTGCCTCGTACCCGAAGTCTTCCCTTAGTCCCTATAAGACACTTCTTCACAGCATTTGACTACTTGGCCTAATGTGGAGAGGAATGGCCGAGCTAGAATTTGAACCCAAGTATTCAGGGTACCAATTTGTGCATGTTCTTTATTATTACATATTCTTTAGATGCTTTTGCCCTAGGTCATGTGTGCTTGTCAGAGAAAGAGAAAGAGAGAAGAGACAGCAAGACAGAAAGTGAAAAATCACCCCCCGCCCCCGCCAGGGAGTTGGGGGTGGACTTGCCACAGTCCCTTCTTTTCCATTTTCCTCTTGGTATCGTGGGCACCCACACACATGCACCCAGTGTGAGTTACAAGCCACCCGGTCCAGGGCTCAAACCGTGGATGGCCATGTGGAAGTCCTAGGAATGTACCCACTATGCCATCTGCTGGCCCTCTTTGTTACTCCCTTTTAATTGAACAGACAATACATGAATACCGTGTTCCTCAAAAGCACGTATAACCCTAGGGACCAGCAGTTAGCGTAATGGCTATGTCACTGGACTACCATGTAGTCAAACGTGGTTCGAGTCCCGGACCTGGTGGCTTAAACTCACCCCAGGCACGTGTGCATGCATGCCCAAGATCCCGAGAGGAGAATGGAGGAGAAGGGATTGCAGCATGGCCATCCCCCCTTGGAGGGTGATTTCTCGCTTCCTGTCTCTCTGTCTCTGTCTTTCTGGCAAGCGCACACGCCCTTTTAGGAAAAAACCTCTAGGGAAAAAAAAAAAAAGAAGAAGAAGAAGCATGTATAATCCTACAGGTTAAACTGAGACGCCTTTTAGCCACCAGCCCCCTCCCAGTCTTCTCTCCACTTCCCTAGTGAAAAACAGTTCCAGGTATGGTGGTTATGCTTTCAGACCAGTTTATACGTATTCATATCTATGGACCCGTGGAAAAAAATGGTTGTCGTTTTTGTTTGTTTTGCTTTTATGTGACTAGAATAATAGTGTAACAGCATGCTTTCTTCAGTCAGCAATAGTCCTTTGAGATTCATCTCTATTGATACATACGGGTCTCATTTGTTCTTTTAATCACGTGAGTTTCATGCAACGAACATACTGTTTTAGTTATATATTCCTCTATTGATAGACAAAGCTTTTTTTTTTTCATTTTTCATGATTACAAAGAACTTGGGAGAACCCCCATATATGCAGCAGAGTAATATTGGGTCATCGGAAAAGTCATGACGCATTTTTGCATAGAAAAGCAGAAAAATAGGTCATAACCTGCCCGACAACCCAGTGGTTTGCTGGTTCAATCCCAGCTTCCGACTACTAGGTGTAAGACCTTAGATGACTAAACAGTCTAAGCCTCCTTCTTCTAATCGCAGAGTTGAGGTGAGGATTGGACAAGTTAGTGGGGAGCTGCCGAGCTGCAGCCGGCACCTAGCAGGTGCTCCGTGAGATGCGCTGGTCACACTGCAGCTGTCGGGGTCCTGGGCAGCAGCTGTTCTCCTTTCACTGCTGCTTCCAAATTGCCCTCCAGAGTGGCCACCGCCTGGTGCTGCCTCGGCTGCTCGTGTACTTTTCCCAGTTCTTGACCAACACCTGGTATTACCAGGCCTTTCTATTCCGCCATTCTGTCTAGTGAGAAGAGTGCTCTCAACCACGTTATAATTCGCATTTCCCTGATCGCTGGGAAGCTGAAGTTCTCATAAATGCCGTTATTGGCCAGTTGTATTTCGTCTCTAAGTTATTTGTAGTCATTGCCCATTATTCTATTCTTGTAGATGGTTGTCACATTCTGATACCTACATCAAATAAACAGATTGAAAATTGTTTCAAGTTAGTATATATGTATTTCGTATTTTGTTAAATACTGCCAATAGTTTCTCTCAATCTGCCACTTAAATTTACCTTGGCTTAAAATATTGTTGTCATTAAAAAGAATTAAAGGGCCAGCCATTGGCATGGTGGTTAAGGCAGCTGGATCCACATGGTTCACTGCATGGTTCAAGTCCAGACCTGGAGGCTTGAAACTAAACCAGGTGCAAGTAGAAGTCACCCCCACCCAGGGCAGTGGCCATGCCCCAGTCCCTTCTCCTCCATTCTCCTCTACCAGCATCTTTTCTCCTCCAATTTGAGATAATGCTTCTCTCATGTGCATGTCCACAATTCTGAGAGGAGAATGGAAGAGACGGGATTGCAGGGATGACAGTGTGGCCAGCCCCCCTTGAGGATGCTTCTCACTTTCTTTTTCTTTCTCTCTCTCTCTCTCTCTCTCTCTCCCCCCCACCCCCAGCAATTGCATGCACCCTATAAAAGGGGGATAAAAAGAACTCAATTTAATGGGGCTGCATACAATGCTTATTAATCTATTGTGCGCTGTAACCCTGGGCAGTTGCGATTTGAATCGCAGTCCTGTTTCCCGACTCTGAGCTCGTGGTCAACGTGCACACCCTCTCAGTGCCTTCACCCCCTGCCGTAAGACGAGATCGCTGTCAGGGGCCTGTGCACGCCTGGCACAGAGTGACACCGCACGAGAGCAGGCTGTTACTTAAGCCCTCTGCAACCCAGTCAAGAAGGTACTCTCCTATGGTATTGTAAGCATTTCAGTTTGACGTCTTTAACCCACCTGGAATTTATTGTTTCTATGTGAGGTTGGGATCTGTATATTTTAATATGAGGAGCGGGAATTGGCTCTACATTATTTATCGGTATCTTTTCTCCTCTGATTTGAGAGAATGCTTCACTTATAAATAAAATTTCAACATGTTTGTCAGGCTTTTCTGGAATCTCTTTCATCTAGTTGCCTGTTTTGTCCCCAAAACGATACTGTTTTAATCATTGCAACCTCGTATTTTGACTGGATATCTAGCAGATTTGTCCCCTCTTTAATTCTTTCTTCCGTATTATGTCTTCTATTGATTTCTTAAGTTTTATTCAAACACTGTTGGTATTTTTGAGCGGTTGCATTGACATTTGGAGGGATCTTCAGAGAGTTCACAGAAGGGGGCCGGATGGTGCACAGTGGTCACGTGACGTACTGCCAGCCGACTGCACGGGAAGGCCCCCGGGCCACATCCAAGAGCTCCCTGAGCAGGCTGGGCTCGTGCCTCCCCTGATCCACAGCGGGCGAGGCCAGGTGGGCCACAGCATGAAGACTCTACAGGGTGTGCGTGTGTGTGTATGTGTGTGTGTGTGCACGCGCATGTACACGTGCATGTGTTTCTCTAACTCACTGAAGAAAGAAACAAACTGTTTTTTGTTTATTTGTTTAAAAAAATTTTTTTTGAGAGAGATTTTTGCTATAGGGCACATCTACTCACCAGAGAGACAGAAAGTGAGAAATGACCTCCCCCGGGGGATGACCACACCCAAATCCCTTCTCCTCTATTTCCCGTCAGGATCTTGGGCACACACACACACGCACGCACACACACACACACACACACACACACACGCAGTGTTAGTTTTAAGCCACCCGGTCAGAGACTTGAACCATCCTTGGCCACAGAGGAGTCTAGCACCCTAACCACTGCACCAGCTGCTGGCTCCTAAATACTGCTTTTTTAAGGTTCTTGGAAATTCCATTGTATGGAAAAAGAATGGTTTGCATTTCAAACTTTTTTGTAGCAAAATAAACATTTCATTCCATTTTCCATGAACTTTTCAAGTACCCTTATATAGCTAACTCTGAGAGAAAGGGTATATTTTTGTATTAAATTTTCCTTCCCAGAAATTAAGTGTTAAACTCTCCATTTCAGGTCTTCTTTTATGTCTTTTAATAAGGTTTTGTAATTTTGTGGGGTTTTTTTTTAGGTTTATTTCTATGTAATACTATTTTCTTAGTTACTGTTGAAACAGAGATATTTTTTTCTCTTATAATTCTAACTGGTTCTTGCTACTATACTGGGATGCAAATTTGGTTTTGAAAATCTTGTAACTAGCTAACCTACTAAACTTTCTCAGCCTTTTAAGTAGTTTTTCAGCTGGAGTCTCTTACATGTTTAGGTACAATCTTAGCGTTTGAAAATCCTCATCGTCTTGTCCATTTCGGATTGCAATGCCTGTACGTCCTTGTTTTATGGCTGTCCCCAGGACTGTGGCTACACGGGGGCCTGGGAGTGTTAGCCACATCTCTGGTTTCTTCCCGGCTTTAATGGATACTTACACTTCTGTGCCATCAACACTAGTGCTTTTGTAAGTGGACAGACACTCTAATGGCATCTCTCAGCTACACTGGACTCTCTCTCATTTTAAAGACGAAAACAATTAATATCTGCACCTGTAAAGTGTCAGTCCTAGAATATATATTTATTTTTCAAAGAATTACTTTATTTAACTTTATTTAATTATTTATTTATTTTAATTTGACCAGAGAGGGACAAAGCTAGAAAGAGAGAGAGAGAAAGAGAAAGAAAGTGAGAAAACAAGCCGCCAAGTCCAGGACTCAAACTGGGGTTGGCCATGTAGGAGTCTAGCCCCCTTAATCACCATGCCATCTGCCAGTCCTGAATATGTATTTGTAATTTGTCAGTAAGAGTGTAGGATTTGGGGGCCAGTAGGTTGTATGATGGTTAAGGTGCTGGATCCCACATGGCTGACTCTGTGGTTCAAGTCCTAGACCCAGAAGTTTGAAAATGACTCTGGACATATGTGTGTATATGTGCACCCAAAATCCTGAAAGGATAATGGAGGAAAAGAGATTGCAACGTGGCCATCCCCCCACCCCTCGTGGGTGATTTCTCACTTTTCCTCTCTCTCTAGCAAACACATATGCCCTATGGAAAAAGTATTTTTTTAAAAAATGTAGAATTTTTTAAAAAAGAATTAAAATTTATCTAATTTTATTTATTTATTTATTTATTTTAAATTTGCTACAGGGTACTTGCACTCATCAAAGAGAGAGAGGTAGAAATAGAAAGCAAGCTGCCAGATTGGATACTCAAACCATGGTTGGCCATGTGGGAGTCCAGTAGCTTAACCACCATGCCACCTGCTGGCCCCTACGTAGGATTTTTAATTTACTTCATTTACTTCTTTATTAGTTTCCAAAAGAGTCAAGCCCTATTCTATTACTTTTTCCTTTCTTTAACAGTTTCTTTTCTTGAGTTCCTTGAATAATTTAATTTGTCCTTTAGCCTTCCATGGCCAAGCCTTCACCCACTCAGAACCCTTCCCCACAGCCCGGGCCAGCTGTGCCCCAGAGCTGCGTGTATTGGAGTGGCTTGTGAGGAAGTCACTTTAGGTCGCTGTGTGGAGCCCTCCAAGAATAATGGTGTGGCTTTTCTAAGGAAGTCAGAAACTTGGGAAGCAACCAGTGTATCATGTTCATCAAGCTGTCGAATAGCCGCCATGGGAAAGACACTGTCAACATGTCTGTTGACCTTCCTCTGCTTGACTTTCACCTTTGACCTGTTTAAACTTCGGGGGTGGGGGGGACAGAACAGCTCTGGTCTGGTCCCAGGGCCCTGAGCACAAGGCTTGCTGACTCCTCCATAGGATTCTTTGGGGGGAGCTGCGTTAACATTGGTGAACTTACAGAGTTCCCCCCCCCATCTTTGTACTGAGCCTTCCACTCATCCTCTTGTCTCTGCATTCAAGTTTTATATTTTATTTAGAGTCTCAGTATTCAATGGCTGAGGATATGAATGAGATGCTGCCATGTGGATTATGTTTTCTGGAAAAATCCCTCAGGCAAAAAGTCTTTAATTAGTGAGAAAAGTAAGATTTTGCAACTTGAGCTTATGATGCCGAGAAGGCTAGAGAAGTGTTTCAGTTTGGGGGAAAATGTTTCAAAGGCCTCTGGAACTAATAACTACTTTTTTTTGTATTTCCCTCATCTTATTGTTGCTTAAGGATTTTGAAGACCATTTCATTCAGCCACCCTCCTCAAGTCCCATGTGCTCATTAAGCAAGGCAGCTAATTATGGTTTGAAGGTCGGGGAGGCCAAAGAGTGTGCAAGTTATGTGTGGCCACTGAGCAGTGCACATCGTTCACATGTAGTCGGTATCATTGTGTGAAGCTAATTTGACGGTCTTGAAGCACTGTGTACAAATTGTGGTTCTTTCCATGGAAACTTGGCTCAATTGTTCTTTCTGAAGTACTTGGAATCCACTTTCAGGAGTTAATAATGAGTCTTCAAAATGGTCTACTGGAAATATTTCACTGTTTTTACTCAGTCTACATTGATCTGCAGTATAGAATACTGTTTAATTGTGTTCATTTTCCCCCCTCCAATCTCAACAGAAATTGCTTTAAGCATCTATTTATGTTAATTTAAGTGTACCAGCGAGACCATCCCAAGTTCACTTAACCTTAGTTAAGCTCAGGGCAGACTCTGTCACGGGGCCACTGGCTGTGCCGCAGCCTGCGGAGGTGTGCGCTGACAGAGAAGAAGGAGCCACGGCAGAAGGAGTCATCGTCCCTGGTCTACAAGTGAGGCTGTCGCAGCTTTCAGTATAGTCCAGCTTTCCAAACTACGCCGCTCAGAAGACCCCAGTCTGCGCTCCCAGCCCGGTGCCCACTGATTCTCTCCACAGACTTATATGCTCTCTGGCTTGCCCATTGAACCCCAACCCCAGGGCCTTTGCTCCCCCAACCCTTCCCAGAATGCCCCTCAGCACTGCTGCCCCCACCCTTGTGCTTCGTGGTCTCAATCATGTCCCACTTCTCCCAAGTCTCTTCCGACTTTAAACCCAGAGCTCTTCGTAGAGAATTCACTAATTTGTGGTCATCTACCTCAATTTTTATATATGTCATTTTCTCAAATGGATAAAAGTTCACTTCAATTTGAATATATGGACATTTTGGGCTTTTTCATTATTTATTTTTTGGGACCAGCAGGTAGAAAAATGGTTACGTTGCTGGACTCCCATGTAGTCAACCAGTTTGAGTCGCAGACCCGGCAGCTTAAAACTCACACCAGGCACGCATGCATGTGTACCCAAAATCCCAAGAGGAGAATGGAGAGGAAGGGATTGTGGCATGGCCTTCCTCCCTGGAGGGGTGATTACTCACTCTCTGTCTCTTTGTCTCTCTCTGTCTCTTTGGTGAGTGCATGCACCCTATAGCAAAAATCTCTCAAAAAAATTTATATTTTTATGCCTCCCACCCAACCCTCTCATACTGCATTGCCTAAGATTACATGCATAGAACTAGTAAGTACTTAGAATCATTTGTTGAGTAAATAAATGAATTTTCTGCATGTGGGAGACAGGATTTGAGAATATTCGCGAATTTAGCCAATAGTCTATAACTGAATAAGCAAAAATGAAATTAGTTCTAACATATTGCCAAGGGGAATCATAGTAGTTATCTTTTTGCTTGGTCGACTCCATTTTTTGCTGGTCTGCTCTGTTTTGTTGTGTTCTACCTAGGGGAGAGATGAGGTGAGCTTGTCCTGAGCAAGACGCTGTGCAGAAGTGCACAGGTGTCCAGTACGAACTGGGTGTGCATGTTCATGGCCATTGCCTGAGCTCATGGGCCACACAGAGGATGCCTATAGCGACTGCTGTTTAACCAGCATACCAGAACTCCCCTATGTAGGCCATGGCTATTGCCTTCAAACTAGTCCTCTTTTGAGACTATTCCTTTCTCATTACACTGTAGTCGCACGTCAGAGATTTTCATAAGTTAAATGTCTGAAGTGTAAATGGACGATCCAGTCAAGGAGAGGTCGAGGACAACAGGGAGGAAGGTGTGAATTAGCTATTCATACTTTGCTCCGTTCCTCAGTGAATTACTGTGAGTGTCATGGGAGCGTTATCTGTCTTCCCACGATATTAATTGTGATTCCAAAGTTGAACTATGTTTCTAAGTCTGTCTAGGAAATACCTGCCTTTGCTTTTCACTATCACATCACTTTCCATGCAGAGTGGAAAGTACTTCAGAGCTGTGCCTGATTGAAAGACAATGAAGTCTAATGTCACAGTAGTATCATAAGCTACCTAAATGTTGCATAACGTTTATGAATGTGTAGTGTCTTTGTCTTGCTCAGACTATTCAAATGAAAGATGATCCTACTCTTTAGTTGCTTTTAAATCTCTTTGATTATGTTAGTGTGGTATTCATAACAATTCACATTTATTAGCCGTAGTCCCCACCCACATCTCTTCACCTTCTTTCCTTCATGAGTTTCAGCTAATTACCCAGTGGTGTGAGGTGTGACATGGGTCTGGTAGGACCTGGGCTCCAGTCCTGTCCCTGCCTCTTACTAACTGTGGTCCTTAAGGTACTCAGCGTCCTCTGAAGAGTAGCCTCTTCACTATATGATGCAGATACCACCCACAGCACAAGAGGGAGTAGCGTGGTAATTTGCAAGTGTATAGAAAGCACTTAGTATGGTTTTACGGCACAGTAGGTGTTCATACTCTGTGGTTCCTTTTGTGGTTTTGTCACTCGAAGTGCTTTTCATAACAGTGCAGGCTATACTGCTTTACCTCTCACTTTACCTTTATTTAAAATAGCCTTTCTTGGGACCAGCAGGTGGCAGGTGGTTGAGGTACTGGACTACAATGTGGCCGACTGCAGTTCAAATCTCAGACCCGGTAGCTTACCTTCTCACCATCTCTGTCTGTCTCTCTCTGGTGAGAGTACATGCCTTGTAGCAAATAAAGACATAATAATAAATAAAATTAAATAATTCTTTAAAAAATCTAGTAAAGTTACAGTTTATAAAAAATAAAATAGCTTTCCTCTATTATGTTTTAGTCTATTAAACTTAAAGTAATAAATACTGGATAGAGTTTATTTACTTGTAGCATGTACCGATAAATATAACATATCTTACACCTGCAATGTTTAAGGAATCTGCTTTCAAAAAATTAGGATTAGTAGAAATGATTTGGACTACTTGGCTGGCTTGTTATCTGGTTTCCAAGAAAAGGTCAAAATATACATTTGGATCCAGGGATTTTAACCAGATTTGCTAAACTCCTTGAGAAAAAAAAAAAAACAACGAATGGTTCGCTCTAGGCATGCAGTCTGCCTCTTTTCCTTTGCAGCTCCTTTGGGCATAATATTAGATTGGTTCCCAGCGTGGTCATGGCCTTCTA